>NC_073628.1:54374568-54684827 GCF_029407905.1 Bubalus kerabau
CCTAGTATTTACTACAAAGAACCCCAACATCTTTCTCAAACAGCTTTAAAAATGTCCAAGATTCTTTACAGAACATTCACAGAAGTCACAGGATTACTTTGTTAAAGAAAACACTCATACTCAACCTCATTAATGAATGTGCTGGGACTATTAACCACCAAGAATACAGGGAAATTGAGAATCTGTTTCAGTCAGAAGTTCTTGTTCTCACAAAGGCAGGGTGGTGTGGAGAAAAGCAACTGACCTGACTGTCAGGAGACAGATTTCTGGCTGTCCAAAGTACTTCAGCCGCAGGTACGTCACTCCTCCTTTCTGAGCTCGAGTAACCTCACCTGTCAACTCCACTCCCAACTCCCATCATCACTGACCTTCAGATGTATCACCCATCCAGTAAATCACCAGCCAGAAAGGTGTGCACTGCTTCGCCTTTGCTGCACCCAGTGCTGGGGCAGAGTCAACATTATCCCCACCCTGTACCTCCACCAGCCCCCAGAAGCACCCCTTTTCCTCCCGCCAGTCCTCAGTGACGGTTCTCTGCATCCACATGAAACATTTCCACACTATTTTCAAACATTTGCCCTTACACACCCCTACTCACTCAGTGCAGAGGTCAAAGTCTCCTAACACACAGCAAACACAGATGGTGCCAGCACTCTGTCACCTTTCCATGAGCCACCAATAAAGAAAGCCCACCTGCACTGCATCCCCCCTTCCCAGTCTCTTTTCACACAAAGGTGTTGCTACTCGTGTCCCAGGTCAACCCTGAGCTGAGCTACACATCCTATTCCTCTGACACTCTCAGGACCACACACTATCCATCAATTCTCCTTCTCTATAGGGTCCCTCCTGTCAGCATCTACATATGCTCTAAACATGCCCAAGCTTTTATTTAAAAAGGTATTTCTCCTTCTCCTCTCATAACAACCCTGACACAAGGCCTCTGATGCTCATCACACTCCTGTGCTGACCCCTTCCTGTCTCCCCAGCTCGCCCTGACCCTTCATCCAGCTTCAGCATGCAGAGACCTGGCCAGTGTCCCCATCAAAAAACACACATACATCCAACTCAGACTGCTCTCTACAAGGTTACTAACAATAACTTTGGCAAATTCAATGACTACTTTTCAATCTCACTCTTCCTTGACCTCTTAGCATTGTTTGGTATCACTTACTCCTCCATCTGTCTTTTATCTCTCTCTCTGCCCCACCTCTCTAACTGCTCTTCACCTGTCCCACGCAGCTTTCCCCTGCTCATTGCATAAACATTCATCTGCATGTCAGGCCCTGCTTGATTCTCATCCTGTGGGCACTCTTCAATGCCTAACAGCTTCAGGGATCATCTGTGCAATCAAAGACTCCATCTCTCTCCCCCTAGGCTCTGTCTCCTGACCTCTAGGCACAAATAATCGATTATTTTTGTGTATCTTTCAGTACATTATCCTCAAATTCCATAAGACCTAAACTGAACAACAATTATGCTCACAAGTCCTCCAGGTGATTCTAATGCCTGCTCACATTTGAGCACCACTAGTCTACCAGTCGGAGAAGGCAATGGCACCCCACTCCAGTACTCTTGCCTGGAAAATCCCATGGACGGAGGAGCCTGATAGGCTGCAGTCCAGGGGATTGCGAAGAGTCGGACACAACTGAGCGACTTCACTTTCAGTTTTCACTTTCATGCATTGGAGAAGGAAATGGCAACCCACTCCAGTATTCTTTCTTGGAGAATCCCAGGGATGGCAGAGCTTGGTGGGCTGCCATCTATGGGGTCACACAGAGTCGGACACGACTAAAGCGACTTAACAGCAGCAGCAGCAGCAGTCTACCAGTATCATCTGCCCCTTCATCATCCCCAGCACTGCTCCCATAGCTAAGGACAGCACCTCCACACTCTTGGATTCCCACACCATCTGCCTCGGAATCTTCCAGTCTCCAAGTCAGACCCACAGAACAACCCTAGGTGAAGACTCCACAAGCACCTGGAATGCTCTCTCCTCTGCCTAAAATGCTCCAGCGGTTTCCCACTGCTCTTGGGATGGAGTTCCAATTCCTAAATCCATCTACCAGTAGACTCCATCAACTGCTCTAGGGTACCAACCACACTCTACAGATGCCTGTCCCATCCCTGCCCCTCACATTGGACACTATGCTCCAGTCACACTGGCCACTCAATTCTCTGTCCCCCGTAAAACACTGTGCCTCTGTACCCACCCACCTGGAAGCCCCTTGGACAGTGAGCAACACAGCAGAGGGAGAGGATCTGTATTTTTCATGAAAGTAATTCAGTTTTTATTATAAACAGTACTTTATTATATGACTGGCTGATGACCACACACGGTTAGAGATGGAAAGAAAAGTCAAACTGACACAATAAATTTGCCTGTTATGTATTACCTAAGTATAGACCTGGGGCCAGCTAACTGCAGCCAGTGTTTGTAAATGAAGTCTTGTTAAGAAATAACAGCCAAATCTATTCCGTGCATATTGTCTGCGGTACTCACATGACAACAGCATAGCTGGGTTCAGTGACAGAGGCTGTAAAGCACTTACTAAGGCCTTCTATCTGGCCAACCCCTCAGCTAGACAATAAAGATAATATAAAGGAAATAAATCACCTTTCAGATTTCCAAAGGCTAGTAAAAATCTGGGGGTTTCCCAGGAGGTGCTAGTGGTAAAGAACCCTCCTGTCAATGCAGGTGGACATAAAAAGCATTGGTTCAATCCCTGGGTCAGGAAGATCCCCTGGAGGTGTACATGGCAACCCACTCCAGTATTCTTGCCTGGAAAATCCCAAGGACAGAGGAGCCTGGTGGGCTACAGTCCATGGGGTCACAAAGAGTCAGAATGAAACAACTTTGTGCACTACAGATCTGGAGGAAAATCCCTCTCAGGCCCTGGTTGGCTGTTGTCCTCTGGATCCTCAGGTTCTACACTCCTCCTGGCTCTCAAGATTCAAAAGGGAGGCCACAGAAATGCAAGTCATGTCCACAGAACTGATTACTACTCAGGGCAAATCCACAAGAAAGAGAAGAAAACCATAACAAAAAGGCTCTGCTAAGTCACCCATTTTAATTAAAGTCCATCACAAACATTCCCAACCAATTCTGCATCACCCACACTGTTTGCCAAAGGGGTTAGAAGAAGAACTAGTTGTCAAAGTAAAACAGGCCCTGATACAGCAAGATCCTTAAATGAGCAAAAACAAACTCCAGAGAAGAAAGTATGTCATTGACTTCAAAAGTGTGAGTGGCACAAATGAGCTTTGAAAAGTTGATTTTTCTAAACCTCAATGAGCTTCATGTCTGGGGATTATTGTGAAATCTATAGACGTCCTGGCAGCATCTCTTCTAAACTCAGAATGCTGTGATGGGGTAGTAACATGGTGTCATTGCTACTTTCACAACACTCTCGAATTAAGCATAGTTGGAGGGTTGAGGGGGTGGGGGAATCAGCTGTTTTGCCTTCTAAAATAGAATACATGAAAAGTAGCACATATTAGAAATTTACTGAACACCAGGTTGACAAAATAAAATAACCTCAAAACATATGTGCTTCAGTTCAGATGTATGGAAGTTAAGATACTGATTCCTATAAGAGCTAGTCATAGTTCAACCACTCACTAAAGTAACCAGGAACAAATTACAATAAAGAAAGAAAAGTAAGAATGAAAATAAAAGTGACAGAGTGTTCTTTAAAATGATGGAGTCCAGAGAAATAATTTTCAAAAAAATGTATTTAACAAAACATGTATTAAAACCCTTCTCCTTCATACTGAACCATATGACTACAAACATGGAGGTTATAACATAAACCACCACACAGTCAATCCTGTGGTAAATACAAATGTTTAAAAACCAAGACATTAGAGGAATAGGACTAGGAGACCACTTTCTCCCCTACAAATTCATCAAAAGATCATTTGAATGCTGAGCAACTTCCACAAAACAACTTCTGAACACTGGTGGAGGACACCAGGCACCCAGAAAGGCAGCCCATTCACTTTGAAAGGTGGTAGGACAAAATATAAAAGACAAAAAAGAGAGACAAAACAGCAGGAAACCCTCTCACTGGCAGGTCTGTGGGGAGCTTTGGAATCTCAGAGGGCAACATAACCAGCAGGGAAACACACACACACACACACACACACACACACACACACAGAATAGGCACTGAACTGCAACTCCCAGCAGAGAAGTAGCCCAGATGCTCGTGTTGGCCACCAGTGAGCGGGGGCTGGACAGGGAGGCGCGGGTTGCACACTTAGGGTTAGGACCAGGCCTGAATGACTTGAGGACAATCTGAGGGAGCTAACCTGAGATAGCAACCCAAACTGTGGGATAGCCAGGAAGAGAAGAAAAAGAAAAAGAAAAAGAAAAAAAGAACTTTCCCGCAAAAGGCTCTAACCTAAGGCACAGCCTGGCCTTCTCACAGAACAAAGGATTGAGAGAATACCAAAGGAGAGCTAGCCGGATGCATACAGGCCCCTCTCCCACCGCAGGAGGCAGAGAGGCAGGCAGGTGACAGCCAGAGCTGGAAGGCAATGGGCTACTCCATTCTCAGCCCCAGAGACCAGCATCCTCTACCAAACTGTGAGCAGGCTCCCAGTTGCTAACCAAGTCTTCCTGGGATCCTGAATGGTTGACATCTGCCAGGAGGGTCACAGCCTGAGATCAGCTCCCCAGAGGAAACACATGGCACACCTGAGACAGTGCTCTCACAATGCACCCGGGAAACCAAGTGCCTGGGACCGGGAAGGTGATTAAGATGCATGGCCCACCTGGGACAGTGTGCTCACCAAGCAGCTGGTTGCCTGAGCTGCTCGGGCCTGGGAAGGGCACAAACACATACACAACCAAGTCTGTGCTCCTGTGGAATACCCGAGAACCTGAACCTGAGCAGCTCAGACCTGGGAAGTGCACAAAATACAGCGTCCACTTTGGACAGTGACCCTGCTGAGCAACCTGAAACCTGAGCAGTGTAGATCAAGAAAGCACATGCAGCCATGAGCTGGGGCAGACCCAGTGTGGTCCATGCTCTGCAAGTATACCCCACACATGCCAGCGATATTTTTTTTTTTTTTTTGCTGTGTTCCTCCCTCCCCACAACACAACTGAACTAGTAAACCTAACTAAGTGAAAGTGAAAGTGAAGTCGCTCAGTTGTGTCTAACTCTTTGCCACCGCATAGACTGTAGCCTACCAGGCTCCTCTGTCCATGGGATTTTCCAGGCAATAGTACTGGAGTAGATTGCCATTTCCTTCTCCAGGGGGTCTTCCCAACCTAGGGCTTGAACCCGGGTCTCCCACACTGTAGACAGACGCTTTACTGTCTGAGCCACCAGGCAAGTTCTAACTAAGTGACCTAACCTAACTAATTGACCGTCTTTGCCCCCTTGTTTCAGGGCGGAAATTAGACACTGAAGAGACTTGGAAAGAGAGGAAGCCAAAATAAACAAAGAAGAGGAAACCACTCTGGAAGTGACAGATGCAACAGATTAAAACCCTGTAGTTAAAATGGACTAAGTATTGGAAGGGGCCTATAGACCTTGTGTCTTCTCAAGGTGGAACAAGGAACTATCTGAAACTGAACTGACCCCACACTGCCCACAACAGCTCCAGAGAAATTCCTAGATATATTTTTACTATTATCACTTTTTAATGTTTTCATTTTAAGTTATTTATTGGCCCTTTAATTTTCATTTTTATAACCTACTATTACCTTGCAAAAAAGACCCTATTTTTAAAGCAAATTTCATATATATATATATTTTTCATAATTTTTATGATTGATTTTATTTTGTATTTTTAATATTGTATTTTTGAGAGTGTAACCTCTACTCTAGATTTTTAATCTTTGCTTTTTGATATTTGTTATCAATTTTGTACCTTTAAGAATCTAATCTGCAGTATCCATTTTCTCTTAGGGGTGTGATTACTGGCTTTATTGCTCTCTCCCCTTTTGACTCTCCCTTTTCTCTCCCACGTCAGCTCTTTCTCCTCCCTCCCCCTTCTCTTCTCTACTTCACTCTGTGAATCTCTAGGTGTTCTGGGCTGTGGAGAACACTTAGGGAACTGATTACTGGCTAGATCAGTCTCTCCGCTTTTGACTGCCCTTCTTCTCCTCCTGGTCACCTCTATCTCCCTCCTCCCTCTTCTCTTCTCTGTGTAGTAACGCTGTGAACCTCTCTGGGTGTTCCAGACTGTGGTGAGCACATAGGGAAGTGATTACTGGCTAGACTGCTGTCTACCCTTTTGACTGCTCCTCTTCTCCTCCTGGTCACCTCTATCTCCTTCATCCTTCTTCTCTTCTCCATGTAACTCTGTGAACCTCTCTGGGTCTCCCTTACTGTGGAGAATTGTTTCACCATTAACCTAGATGTTTTATCATCTGTGCTGTATGGATGGAGAAGTCTTAAGGCTACTGTAGAATAAGACTGAAAGTTAGAGACAGGAGGATTAAATCCAAAACTTGAGAACACCAGGAAACTCCTGACTCCAGGAACATTAATCGACAAGAGCTCATCCAAAAGCCTCCATACCTACACGGAAACCAAGCTCCATCCAAGAGCCAACAAGTTCCAGATCAAGACATACCATGCTAATTCTCCAACAACATAGGAACATAGCCCTGAACATTAAAATACAGGCTGCCCAAAGTCATGTCAAACCCATAGACGCCCCAAAACTCACTCCTGGACACTTCATTGCACTCCAAAGAGAAGAGATCCAGTTCCACCGACCAGAACACAGATGCAAGTTTCCCTATCTAGGAAAGCTTGACAAGCCACTAGTACAACCCCACCCGCAGGGAGCAAACTTCACAATAAAAAAGAACCACAGATTTCCAGCCTACATTAAGGTAACCCCAAATACAGCAATCTAAACAAAATGCAAAGGCAGAGAAATATTCATCAGGTAAAGGAACATGATAAATGACCACCAAGCCAATCAAAAGAGGAAGAGATAGGGAATCTATCTGGAAAAGAATTCAGAATAATGATAATATAGATGATCCAAAATCTTGAAAACAAAATGGAGTCACAGATAAATAGTCTAGAGACAAGGACTGAGAAGATGCAAGAAGGGTTTAACAAGGACCTAGAAGAAATACAGAAGATTCGATCAATAATGAATAATGCAATAACTGAGATCAAAAGCACTCTGGAGGGAAACAACAGTAGAATAGCTGAGGCAGAAGACAGGATAAGTGAGGTGAAAGAAAGATGGAAATAAATTAAGCAGAGAGGGAAAAAGAAGAAAGAATTAAAACAAATGAGGACAACCTCAGAGACCTCTGCAACAATGTTAAATGCCCCAACATTTGAATCATAGGAGTCTCAGCAGAAGATGACAAAAAGAAAGGGCATGAGAAAATACCTGAGAAGATAATAGTTGAAATTTTCTCTAAAATGGGGAAGGAAATAGCCACCAAAGCCCAAGAAACCCAGATATTCCCAAACAGGATAAACCCAAGATGAAAACATCCTAAGACATACATTAATCAAATTAATGAAGACCAAACACAAAGAACAAATGTTAAAACCAGCAAGAGAAAAGCAACAAATAACTCACAAGGGAATCCCCATAAGGATAACAGCTGATCGTTCAATAGAGACTCTTCAAGCCAGAAGGGAATGGCAGGACATACATAAAGTGATGAAAGAGAAAAACTTACAACCCAGATTATTGTACCCAGCAAGGATCTCATTCAAATATGAAGGAGAAATCAAAAGCTTCACAGACAAGCAAAAGATGAGAGAATTCAGCAGCACCAAACCAGCTCAACAAATGCTAAAGGATCTTCTCTAGACAGGAAACACAGGAAAGGTTTATAAACTCGAACCCAAAACAACAAAGTAAATGGCAATGGGATCACACTTATCAATAATTACCTTAAAAGTAAATGGGTTGAATACCCCAACCAAAAGACAATGACTGGCTGAATGAATACAAAAACAAGACCCCTGTATATGCTGTCTACAAGAGACCATCTCAAGCCAAGGGACATATTCAGACTGAAAGTGAAAGGCTGGAAAAAGATATGTTATACAAATGGAGACCAAAAGAAAGCAGGACTAGCAATACTCATAGCAGATAAAATAGACTTTGAAATAAAGGCTGTGAAAACTGACAAAGAAGAACACTATATAATGATAAAAGGATCAATCCAAGAAGATATAACAATTATAAATATATATGCACCCAACATAGGAGCACTGCAATATGTAAGGCCAATGCTAACAAGTATGAAAGGGGAAATTAACAGTAACACGATAATAGTGGGAGACTTTAATACCCCACTCACACCTATGGATAGATAAACCAAACAGAAAATCAGCAAGGAAACACAAACTTTAAATGATACAATGGGCCAGTTAGACCTAATTGATATCTATAGGACATTTCACCCCAAAACAATGAATTTCACCTTTTTCTCAAGTGCACATGGAACATTCTCCAGGACAGATCACATCCTGGGCCATAAATCTAGCCTTGGTACATTAAAAAAAAAAAATTGAAATCATTTCAAGCATCTTTTCTGATCACAATGCAGTAAGATTAGATGTCAGTACTGGAAAAAAAATTAAAAATGCAAACATGCGGAGGCTAAACAACATGCTTCTGAATAACCAACAAATCACAGAAGAAATAAAAAAAGAAATCAAAATATGCATAGAAACAAATGAAAATGAAAACACGACAACCCAAAACTTATGGGATTCAGTAAAAGCATTGCTAAGGGAAAGGTTCATGGCAATATAAGCTTACCTCAAGAAACAAGAGAAAAAATAAATAAATAACCTAACTTGAAATCTAAAGCAACTAGAAAAAAGAAGAAATGAAGAACCCTAGGGTTAGTAGAAGGAAATAAATCATAAAAATTAGGGCAGAAATAAATGAAAAAGAAGCAAAGGAGGCTATAGCAAAAATCAACAAAACTAACAGCTGGTTCTTTGAGAAGATAAATAAAATAGACAAACCATTAGCCAGACTCATCAAGAAAAAAAGGAGAAGAATCAAATCAACAAAATGAGAAATGAAAATGGAGAAATCACAACAGACAACACAGAAATACAAAGGATCATAAGAGACTACTATCAGCAACTATATGCCAATAAAATAGACAACTTGGAAGAAAGGAACAAATTCTTAGGAGAGTATAACCTTCCAAAACTGAACCAGGAAGAAATAGAAAATCTTCACAGACCCGTTAAAAGCTTAGAAATCAAAACTGTAACCAAAAATCTTCCAACAAACAAAAGCCCAGGACAAGATGGCTTCACGGGTGAATTTTACCAAAATTTTAGAGAAGAGCTAACACCTATCATACCCAAACTCTTCCAGAAAATTGCAGAGGAAGGTAAACTGCCAAACTCATTCTATGAGGCCATAATTACCCTAATACCAAAACCAGACAAAGATGCCACAGAAAAAGAAAACTACAGGCCATTATCACTAATGAACATACATATAAAAATCCTCAGCAAAATTCTGGGAACAGAATCCAACAACATATTAAAAAGATCATGCATCATGACCAAGTGGGCTTTATCCCAGGAATGCAAGGATTCTTGCATATCCACAAATCAAACAATGTGACATACCACATTAACCAATTGAAAGATAAAAACCATATGATTATCTCAATAGATGCAGAGAAAACCTTTGACAAAATTCAACATTCATTTATGAAAAAAAAAAAAAAACCTTCAGAAAGCAGGCGTAGAAGGAACATACCTCAACATAATAAAAGTCATATATGATAAACCCACAGCAAACATTATCCTCAATGGCAAAAAATTGAAACCATTTCCCCTAAATTCAGGAACAAAATAAGGGTGCCCACTCTCACCACTACTATTCAACATAGTTTTCAAATTTTAGCCACAGCAATCAGAGAAGAGAAATAAGAGGAATCCAGATTGGAAAAGAAGTAAAACTCTCACTGCAGATGACATGATCCTCTGCATTAAAAACCCTAAAGACACTACCAGAAAATTACTAGAGCTAATCAATGAATATAGTAAAGTTGCATGATTTAACACAGAGAAATCCCTTGCATTCCTATACACTAACAATGAGAAAACAGAAAGAGAAATTAAGGAAACAATTCCATTCACCATTGTGATGAAAAGAATAAAATACTTAGGAATAAATCCACCTGAAGAAACAAAAGACCTATATATAGAAAACTATAAAACACTGATGAAAGAAATCAAAGAGGACACTAATAGATGGAGAAATACACCATGTTTATGAATCAGAAGAATCAATATACTTAAGATGAGCCTACTGCCCAAAGCAATCTATAGATGCAATGCAATACCTATCAAGCTATCAATGGTATTTTTCACAGAACTAGAAAAAATAATTTCACAATTTGTATGGAAATACAAAAAACCTTAAATAGCCAAAGCAATCTTGAGAAAGAAGAATGGAACTGGAGGAATCGACCTGCCTGACTTCAGACTATACTACAAAGCTACAGTCATCAAGACAGCATGGTACCAGAACAAAGACAGAAATATAGATCAATGGAACAAAATAGAAAGCCGAGATAAATCCACGCACCTATGGACACCTTATCTTTGACAAAGAAGGCAAGACTATACAATGGAGAAAAGACAATCTATTTAACAAGTGATGCTGGGAAAACTTGTCAACCAACTGTAAAAGAATGAAACTAGAACACTTTCTAACACCATACCCAAAAATACACTCAAAATGATTAAAGATCTAAATGTAAGACCAGAAACTATAAAACTCCTGAGGAAAACATAGACAAAACACTCTCTGATAAAAATCATACCAGGATCCTCTATGACCCACCTCCAAGAGTAATGGAAATAAAAGCAAAAATAAACAAATTGGACCTAATTAAACTTAAAAGTTTTTGCACAACAAAGGAAAGTATAAGCAAGGTGAAAAGACAGCCTTCAGAATGGGAGACAATAATAGCAAATGAAGCAACTGACAAAGAATTAGTCTCAAAAATATACAAGCAGTTCATGCAAGTCAATACCAGAAATTAAATGACCAAATAAAAAAATGGGCCAAAGAACTAGAAAGACATTTCTCCAAATAAGACATACAGATAGCTAACAAACACATGAAAATATGCTCAACATCACTCATTATCAGATAAATGCAAATCAAAACCACAATGAGGTACCATCTCATGCCAATCAGAATGGCTGCTATCCAAAAGTCTACAAACAATAAATGCTGGAGAGGGTGTGGAGAAAAGGGATCACTCTTACACTGTTGGTGGGAATGCAAACTAGTACAGCCACTATGGAGAACAGTGTGGAGATTCCTTAAAAAACTGAAAATGGATCTGCCATATGACCCAGCAATCCCACTGCTGGGGATACACACTGAGGAAACCAGAATTGAAAGAGACATGTGTACCCTAATGTGCATCCCAGTACTGTTTACAATAACAAGGGCATGGAAACAACCTAGATGTCCATCAGCAGACAAATGGATAAGAAAGTTATGGTACCTATACACGATGATATATTACTCAGCTATTAAAAAGAACACATTTGAATCAGTTCTAATGAGGTGGATGAAACTCAAGCCCATTATACAGAGTGAAGTAAGTCAGAAAGAAAAACACCAATACAGTATATTAATGCATATATATGGAATTTAGAAAGATGGTAATCATACCCTATATGAGAGACAGCAAAAGAGACACAGATGTAAAGGACAGACTTTTGGACTATGTGGGAGAAGGTAAGGGTGGGATGGTTTGAAAGAATAGCATTGAAACATGTATAATACCATAATACATGAAATAGATGACCAATCCAAGTTTGATGCATGAAACATTGTCGGGGTCCAGCCCCGGCTGATCCAGGGTATTCGAAGCAGGGATGGCATCAGCGAGGATCAGGATACAATAGCT
Source organism: Bubalus kerabau (assembly GCF_029407905.1). Taxonomy (NCBI): domain Eukaryota; kingdom Metazoa; phylum Chordata; class Mammalia; order Artiodactyla; family Bovidae; genus Bubalus; species Bubalus kerabau. The sequence goes on from NC_073628.1 coordinate 54,386,480, forward strand.
TCAATTAGATATTAATTAGAGATGTAAAGAGTAATAGAATGAGGATAGCTCAGTAGGAAAATTCAGTGGAGAAAAGAGGCTGAGTAGCTTGGTTTACGCGGGAGATCAATAAAACTTCAAGACAAGAAGTTTGCACCACTTATGTAGGCCGCAGGCGTCCTTCCGTTCTCCTGAAGGAGAGAAGACACTGAGGCCTCCCCGGTTGGATCTTAGAAGCCCAGGCATAATTAGCAAGCATGGCGGGTTCCGCGCTCCAGATGGAGACTCAGCCAGAATTTGAGAGAGAGAGCAACATGGGGAGACCAAGTTTCGGTGAACAAGGCCTGCACTTTATTTTTCAAAGTAGTTTTTATACCTTAAGTTGTGCATAGAGGATAATGGGAGAAGGGGTGGAGTCATGCAAGGACAGCAGTTCCTGGTCCTAATCAAAGCCAGGCTTTCAAACTTATCATATGCAAAAGTTGAGGTGATTTACATCATCTTCGGGCCAGGAGGCCTGTTAACATTTTAAGAAACTTATTTTCTCTAAAGGTGATTATTCCAAAGTCAGGCACTAGCCCACAAAAAAGCATTGGACAAAGCTGCATTCCTATAGGGCAAAGGTGAGGTGGGCTCAATCAAGAAAAGAATTAACTCAAGGGTCCAAGGTTACAAACATTGAGGCTACTACTTACATTTCTATACACCCATTATATCAACCAATACACTGCCAAGGACACAGTAGGTAAAGAGTATGGAGACTTAGCAGCAAACATTGGCCCAATAAGTGAAAAACCCTTCACCAATACAATTTCTAATCAATCCTTTAACTACTCAAAGGAATCTGTGTTTAGACAGTTTAGAACATCTCCTGCCTCTCAAGGTTGGGAGGCTCTGAACAATCACATTTGGCCGGAAAAACCTATTCAGGCTAGAGGATTTCCAAAGGAGTTTGTAGGTTGAAACACTGTCACACCCAGGAATTATTAACTGGAGCTGTAAGCTAACTCTTTTTTCAGAGAGAGGTAGTGGGGGACAGCCCCCCATAAAGTCAGAGGTGTAGGTGAAAGCACAAAGCAGAAAGTAGGCAGACTCTGGTTTTGGGGGTAGATGCTTGAGAATTTCCAGGGGGACTCCTGAGGCTCGATCCCACCTTTGCGTATGCCGAGCCTCCTTCCTCATGACCTTTGCCATGGGCGGAGCTCCTCACGCTGGCTCCTGGCAGTGATAGACTTCCAGTTGAGCTATTCCAGATCCTGAAAGATGATGCTGTGGAAAGTGCTGCACTCAATATGCAATATGCACTCAATATGCAATATGCCGGCTCCCGGCAAAACATGGCACTCAAAGCCAGTGCACTGGGACAACCCTGAGGGATGGGATAGGGAGGGAGGTGGCAGAGGGGTTCAGGATGGGGGCCACATGTACACCCATGGCTGATTCATGTCAGTGTATGGCAAAAACCACTACAATATTGTAAAGTAATTAGCCTCCAATTAAAATTAATAAGTTAATTTTAAAAATAAATTTAAAAAATAAAAATCTGGGCAAGTAATAAAATTGTTACTAACTTGAAACAATTTTTAAGCAAATAAAAAAGCAAGTAGCAAAAATAATTTTAAAAATAAAATAAAAATAAAAACTTTGTGGGCTTCTGATTCAATATAGCAGAATAGAAGGATGTGTGCTCATCTCCACCTGCAAGAGCACCAAAATCATAATTAGCTGTTGAACAACCATCAACAGAAGGACACTGGAACTCACCAAGAAAAGATACAACACATCCAAAGAAAAAGAAACTGCAATGATATGGCAATCATTGTAGAGGTGCAATCATGATAAAATCAAATTCCATACCCATGGGTGTGGGTGACTCACAAACTGGAGAACAATGATACCAACGAAGTTCTCCCACTGCTGTGAAGATTCTGAGCCCCACATCAGGCTTCCCAGCCTGAGGATCCAGGAAAAGTACTGGGAATCCCCAGGAAACCTGACCCTGAAGGCCAGCAGGATTTGATGACAGGACTTCCACAAGACTGAGGGAAACAGAGACTCCACTCTCCAAGGCACAAACAAAACTTGTGTGCACCAAGACTCAGCAGAAAGGAGCAGTGCCCCCACTGCAGACTGAACCAGTCAGTTCAGTTCAGTTACTCAGTCGTGTCTGACTCTTGGCGACCCCATGAATCACAGCACGCCAGGCCTCCCTGTCCATCACTAACTCCAGGAGTTCACTCAGACTCATATCCATCGAGTCAGTGATGTCATCCAGCCATCTCATCCTTTGTCATACCCTTCTCCTCCTGACCCCAATCCCTCCCAGCATCAGAGTCTTGTCCAATGAGTCAACTCTTCGCATGAGGTGGCCAAAGTACTGGAGTTTCAGCTTTAGCATCATTCCTTCCAAAGAAATCCCAGGGCTGATCTCCTTCAGAATGGACTGGTTGGATCTCCTTGCAGTCCAAGGGAATCTCAAGAGTCTTCTCCAACACCACAGTTCAAAAGCATCAATTCTTCGGCGCTCAGCCTTCTTCACAGTCCAACTTTCACATCCATACACGACCACTGGAAAAACCATAGCCTTGACTAGACGGAACTTTGTTGGCAAAGTAATGTCTCTGCTTTTCAATATGCTATCTAGGTTGGTCATAACTTTTCTTCCAAGGAGTAACCGTCTTTTAATTTCATGGCTGCAGTCACCATCTGCAGTGATTTTGGAGCCCAAAAAAATAAAGTCTGACACTGTTTCCATTGTTTCTCCATTGATTTCCCATGAAGTGATGGGACCAGATGCCATGATCTTAGTTTTCTGAATGTTGAGTTTTAAGCCAACTTTTTCACTCTCCACTTTCACCTTTATCAAGAGGCTCTTTAGTTCCTCTTCACTTTCTGCCATAAGGGTTGTGTCATCTGCATATCTGAGGTTATTGATATTTCTCCCGGCAATCTTGATTCCAGCTTGTGCTTCTTCCAGCCCAACATTTCTCATGATATACTCTGCATATAAGTTAAATAAGTAGGGTGACAATATACAGCCTTGATGTACTCCTTTTCCTATTTGGAATCAGTCTGTTGTTCCATGTCCAGTTCTAACTGTTGCTTCCTGACCCGCATACAAATTTCTCAAGAGGCAGGTCAGCTGGTATTCCCATCTCTTTCAGAATTTTCCACAGTTTATTGTGATCCACACAGTCAAGGGCTTTGGCATAGTCAATAAAGCAGAAATATATGTTTTTCTGGAACTCTCTTGCTTTTTCCATGATCCAGTGGATGTTGGCAATTTGGTCTCTAGTTCCTCTGCCTTTTCTAAAACCAGCTTGAACATCTGGAAGTTCATGGTTCATGTATTGCTGAAGCCTGGCTTGGAGAATTTTGAGCATTACTTTACTAGCGTGTGAGATGAGTGCGATTGTGTGGTAGTTTGAGCATTCTTAGGCTTTGCCTTTCTTTGGGATTGGAATGAAAACTGACCTTTTCCAGTCCTGTGGCCACTGCTGAGTTTCCAAATTGCTGGCAAATTGAGTGCAGCACTTTCACAGCATCATCTTTCAGGATTTGATATAGCTCAACTGGAATTCCATCACCTCCACTAGCTTTGTTCATAGTGATGCTTTCTAAGGCCCACTTTACTTCACATTCCAGGATGTCTGGCTCTAGATCAGTGATCACACCATCGTGATTATCTGGGTCATGAAGATCTTTTTTGTACAGTTCTTCTGTGTATTCTTGCCACCTCTTCTTAATATCTTCTGCTTTTCTCAGACCAACCTGCTAATGTTGGAGGGTCTCCTGTGGAGGTGTGGGTCAGCAGTGGTTGCCACAGGGATGAAGGCACTGGCGGCAGGAGTCCTGGAAGGTGTCCTTTGGTGTAAGTCCTCTTGGAGGTCACCTTTATCCCTACCATAGAGCCAGTAGACTCCATGGCTGCATCACCTCAGGCCAACAGGTTGGAGGGAAACCCCTCCCATTAGCAGGCAACTGGATTAAAGCTTTACTGAGCACAGCCCTGCCCATCAGAGAAAGACCCAGTTTTCCCCACAGCCAGTCCTTCCCAACAGGAAACCTACACCTGAGCCTCTAGCCTCATCTACCAGAGGGCAGATAGAAGAAGTAAGAAGAAACACAATCACACAGCACCTAGAATGAAAATCACATTCTAGAAAATTAGTCAGGACGAAAAAGCAGAAAGTTATGTTTCAGATGAAGGGACAAGACAAAACCCCAGAAAAATAACTAAATGAAGTGGAGATAGGTAAATTTCCAGAAAAAGAATTCAGAATAATGATAGTAAAGATGACCCAAGATCTGGGAAGATGAATGGAGGAGAAGCAAGAAATGTTTACCAAAGACCTAGAATAATTAAAGAACAAACAAACAGATGAACAATACATTAGAAGGAATCAATAGCAGAATAACTGAGGCAGAAGAATGGATAAGTGACCTGGAGAACAGAATGGTGGAAATCACTGCCTCAGAACAGAATATAGAAAAAAATGAAGACAGCCTGACAGACCTCTAGGACAACGTTAAACACACCAACATTCGCATTCTAGGGATCCTAAAAGGAAAAGAGGGAGAGAAAGGACCTAAGAAAATTATTTGAAGAGATGATAGTTGAAAACTTCCCCAGCATGGGAAAGGAAATAGTCAAGTTCAGGAAGTGCAAAGAATCCCAGGCAGGATAAACCTAAGGAGGAACACACAGAGACACATAGTAATCAAACTGACAAAAATTAAAGACAAAGATAAAATCTTAAAAGCAACAATGGAAAAACAATAACATACAAGGAACTCCCATAAGGTTATCAGCTGATATATCAATAAACTCTGCAAGGCAGAAGGGAATGGCATGATAAATTCAAAGTGATAAAAGGGAGGAACCTACAACCAAGAATACTCTACCCAGTACGACTCTCATTCAGATTTGACAGACAAATCAAAAGCTTTTGAGACAAGCAAAAGTTAAGAGAATGTGGCACCACCAAACCAGTTTTACAACAAATGCTAAAATAACTTCTCCAGTCAGGAAACAAAGAGAAGGAAAAGACCTACACAAAATAAGCCCAAAACAATTAACAAAATGGGAATAAGGTCATACATATTGATAATTACCTCAAATGTAAATGGATTAACCAAAAGACATAGACTGGCTGGGCAGATGGAAACATGTGCCTGTATGTACTTCAACTTAACACATCACTCTACTTAACCACCTAAACTGTATGTAATTATTTTATATTGTTAGATTAATCATGTTTCCATCATGACTTGCAATTGTAATTATCTTTTGGGGGGGGGGGTCTGGCTGTTGATGGTGAAAACTGATAAACATCTTTTACTATTGTGATTATGTAGCTACTATTTGCTTAATACCATTGTATCATGATTGGTCAACAAAAAATAAACGAATTCTGTATCACTAAAACTACCATTTCGACGATCCAACAGATGTTCCAATGGATGATCCACTGGATTATCGAAAAAGCAAGAGAGTTCCAGAAAAACATCTACTTCTGTTTTATTGACTATGCCAAAGCCTCTGTCTGAGTAGAACACAACAAACTCTGGAAAATTCTTAAAGATATGGAAATACCAAACCAGCTTACCTACCTCTTGAGAAATCTGTATGCAGGTCAGGAAATAACAGTTAGAGCTGGACATGGAACCACAGACTGGTTCCAAATAGGAAAAGGAGTACATCAAGCCTGTGTATTTTCACCCTGCTTATTTAACTTATATGCAGAGTACAGCATGAGAAACGCTGGGCTGGATGAAGCACAAGCTAGAATCAAGATTGCCAGGAGAAATATCAATAACCTCAGATGTGCAAATGACACCACCCTGATGGCAGAAAGTGAAAAAGAACTGAAGAGCCTCTTGATGACAGTGAAAGAGGAGAGTGAAAAAGTTGGCTTAAACTCAACATTCAGAAAACTAAGATCATGGCATCTGGTCCCATCACTTCATGGGAAATAGATGGGGAAACAGTAGAAACAGTGACAGACTTTATATTTTTGGGCTCCAAAATCACTGCAGATGGTGACTGTATCCATGAATTAAAAGATGCTTGCTCCTTGGAAGAAAAGCTATGACAAACCTAGACAGCATATTAAGAGGCAGAGACATTACTTTACCAACAAAGGTCCGTCTAGTCAAGGCTATGGTTTTTCCAGTAGTCATGTATGGATGTGAGAGTTGGACTATAAAGAAAACTGAGCACTGAAGAATTGATGCTTTTGAACTGTGGTGTTGGAGAAGACTCTTGAGAGTCCATTGGACTGCAAGGAGATCCAACCTGTCCATCCTAAAGGAGATCAGTCCTGGGTGTTCATTGGAAGGACTGATGTTGAAGCTGAAACTCCAATACTTTGGCCACTTTATGTAAAGAACTCATTTGTAAAGACCCTGATGCTGGGAAAGATTTGAAGGCAGGAGGAGAAGGGGAAGACAGAGGATGAGATGGTTGGATGGCATCATTGACTCAATGGCCATGCGTTTGAGTAAACTCCCAGAGTTGGTGATGGACAGGGAGGCCTGGTGTGCTGTAGTCCATGGGGTCACAAAGAGTCAGACACGACTGAGTAACTGAACTGAACTGAACTGAAAACTACCATTTAATAGGAAAATTTGTAATCACTTCTTAATATCCAGATGCATATCACAATTATCTTGGAATTTTTTGAAAAACACAAATGCCCAGGAATTGCTTTTTTTCTCCAAAGCTCCGGATATGTTTCTAATGAGCAGCCATGTTTAAAAACAACTAGACTATATGATGATCTTTTACCTTTACCTAGTTAGTTTCACTTTTTCTATTTCATATTCAGTTCTCTCATTTCATTTAGTTTATGTTTTCCAATTTCTCCATCTCTCTTGTTGTTGTTCTTTCTTAAGACTATCAGGCATAGCAGAAAAGCTTTTGTATACATTTATATATAGAATGTATAATATATATATATATTTTATAAGATATATAAATTTTTGCCTAGCTAAAAACATTATGATGTTTTGATTCCACTTCTTTGACTTAGTATGAATAGGATGCTAGATTTCTAATTTATATTCAGTCAAAACTTTGATATATTTCCATGTATGTTGCCATCTAGTATTATGGCTAAAATCTAGAAAGTTTATTATCTTAGTGATTAAAAAAATTGAATGAGGTTTGAAACTTCTAATCCAATTCTGAGAATATAAAGAAATACCATACTGTAAAAAAAAAAAAAAAGTATTAACATGTGATACAATATTATTAATTAAGGTGCAGATTTTGTTCAAATTTACAAAGTGTTATGCTATGTTCAATATTTTTTAATAACTTATTTGCCTCTACATAGTATTTAATTGCATAAAGAAGTTTCAGGTGCATGTAAGAAATTCTGATAAACTCCTCACTTTTATTCTATTACAAATATTTTCTATTTCCTTGTTATGGCTTCTTAGATACACCTATCATTTAAAAGTGCACATTTAATTTCCAAATACATGGGATTTTTAAAGCATCTTTGATACTAATCTTTCATTTATATTAATTTCTCATTTAAATGCTCTCTTCTCTGCAATCACCCTCTGTGCTTTTTCAGTTTTCTAACTTTATCGAGGCTTTCAATGGCTAAGTCAAAGGTCTTTCTTGGTAAATGTCACAGTGCACTTGAAAATAATGTGTGTTATTTTCAAATATCTTTTGATATTGATCCCTAACATAATTCCACAATGATAAGAGCAAAGACTCAGTGTGATTTCAGTACCTTTAGACCAGGAAGTTTCTGGACCTAGTCCTATCTCCCTGGACATATTCCAGTGTCTCCTACTTTATAGTTTATGGGGACTTGAATAGAATTTGTATCCTACTGTTGTTTTAAAATTGTATAAATCTTAAGTTAATTATGTTGAATTGGTTCACAGTGCTTTTCAGGTCTACTGTATCTTTCTACTTGTCTATATACTCATTCTATTAATTTCTGAGAGCATGATATTGAAACTCAACTAAAAATCTTAATTGATCTACTTTAAAAGAAATTCCTTTTCCAGAGGGTCTTCTGGACCCAGGATCAAAGCCGGGTCTGCCTGCATTGCAGGCAGATTCCTTACCATCTGAGCTACAGGGAAGTCCCCTTAAAAAGAATAACTGTAATACACAGTGGAACTATAGATAACTTTGTTCTGTATTTTCCAAGCCTCCTGTAAATGTATTATATTTTCACAATTAAAAAAAATAAAAAAGGAGTATAAAATAAAGAAAATATGCAAGAGTACAGCCAGCAAGGAAAGAAACTAAGTTAAAACCTCTTGACACATTTCCACTTATTACATCTTTTAGGAAATACCTATTTTTTAACTAAAACTGAAATTGGACCCCCAAAAAGGCCCTTGAAGAAAACTAAGAATAGTAAGCATATTTCTTTATGTTAATATTTATTGACTGTTCCCTTCAAAAATTTTACCCTATAAGAATTATCCAGCCAGGAAAACTAGGCATATCCACGTGGTGCTGCCCTTGAAAGAGAAGAGTAAAAACAGACTCCAGCCCTTGGGTTCCTCTGCCTCAGGAATTCTGAGTAAAGCAGAGGTCCTAATAGATAGCAGCACTTTCATTCATTCAGGCCATATTACCTACAAAGTGAGCTGAACACAAACACAACAGAGCATGGGAAAGTGACCACAGAAGTTTCAACCTGAAATGGAACTGGGGGAGGGAATGGAGACTGTTGCACATGTGCCCCCAGGAAGTAAACTGAGGTGCCAAGAGGCTGGCTTCCCTAAATGCCTGCTTTACAGGATAGTCAATGAACTCACTGCCTGGAAGCTGACTACGTACCCCTTCTTCTTACTCTCTGTCCATAAACAGAACCTCCCCAAATCCTCAACTGACTTCCTGAATTGCAAGTATTCTGCTATTCCCCAATAAATTCAATTTCTGGTCATTTGAGCTTGCCTCAGTTTACTTCCTTTATTAGGTTGATACTACAAATAAGTAAGTGATGTGCCAATATCTGCATACTTTCCTAGGGACGTATGTGGTCGCTATGAAGTGGCCGTGAACCCAACAGCAAGTGGGCATGATGGACTCACCTTCATGAGCCAATGCCCATAACCATCAAAGATAGATACTATTATCCTACATGAGAAATCTTAACCTGTGAGCCTGGGTAACAGTCCCAACCTTTTCAGTTAGTGGAGGAGATGGACTGGAATCCACAGTCTAGGACTAGAGTCTGCTCTGACCACTCACGGAGACAGGATTCCTACATTCATCATAAACACAGGCACACAGCACTGCAACATCAGGAGGGCACATCCATGGAAGATTTAATGTGCATTGCTGCTGCTGCTGCTGCTGCTAAGTCACTTCAGTCGTGTCTGACTCTGTGTGACCCCATAGATGGCAGCCCACCAGGCTCCTCCATCCCTGGGATTCTCCAGGCAAGAACACTGGAGTGGGTTGCCATTTCCTTCTCCAATGCGTGAAAGTGAAGTCGCTCAGTCGTGTCTGACTCCCCGCGACCCCATGGACCGCAGCCCACCAGGTTCCTCCGCCCATGGGATTTTCCAGGCAAGAGTACTGGAGTGGGGTGCCATTGCCTTCTCTGTAATGTGCATTAGGGGCATGCAAAGTGAGCAGCCTATTATGACACAGGTTAGGTCCTCTGAGAGAAAATGCAGACACTGATGGTAAAGGAAGACACTGATGGTGAGGAATGACACATCTTACTCTGAAAAAAGTAAAATGAACTAGGAAGTAACAGTTCAGGAGCAGAAGCAGGAGCACTCACTCAGCCCCAGGGACCATCAGAGAAATGGAGAAGCACTTCTGCATGTGAAGAATGAGATATGGAGGAACAGAAAGGGAGAAGGTCACAAGCTGGAGAAGCATGAGCGTGTTGAAACAGGAGGCAGGTCATGGAGGTCCAAGGAATCTGGTTTTTATTCTGACAGAAAAATAACTGAGAAGTTTTATGTAGGAAAATGATACAGTCAAATGCACATCACAGGTCTCTCAACTGCTGGCACTGGTACTGGATACTCTGTTGGGGGAGGAGCCCTGTGAAGTGCTTGACTGTCTCCACTCACTAGATGCCAGATGCACCCCTCCCCACACTGTGGTGACCAAATGTCCTCAGATACTGTCAATCATACACTGAATGGAGAACCACAGGACTGCAGTGGGGAGCCAGGACTGAGGACCCAAGACAAATCAACAAGGTGGATTTGATAAGTAAGCGAGTGACAGCTGAGCTGAAAGGTGATTTTTCCTGATTCCTCTCATGTAATGTGGCTGCACAACCTAGGCACCCAGTTACACAGAGAATGCTCCAAGCGCACCTTGTGCAAACTCCTCTCTACCTCTGAAGCCTGTATCACCCGCCAGTGTCATCATGGACCCACCTCCTTGTGGACCCCTGCTGACTTCCTCAGCAGATACTTCTGTTCTCAGCCCCCCAGCCCTGTGTCTGCTTCTCTGTATGTACTTCTCCATCCTAGGGGCATTCAATCTCAGCTGACACCTGAGACCCTCAATTCTAATCACTGCATGGACTGGACTTCAGAATCAAGAGGCCAGCTCTACCCCTCAGATCTTAAACAATATCCTCCAGCCAAGCCTCCAAGGAACCATTCCCTCAACTCCCTCTACACCTGCTCCTCACTATACTCTCCACTTTGTCTTATGAGATGGATTGTTGTTGTTCAGTTGCTCAGTTGTGTCTGACAATTTTTAATCCCATGGACTGCTGCATGCCAGGCTTCCCTGTCCTTTACTATCCTCTGGAGTTTGCTCAAACTCATGTCCATTGAGCCTATCCAACCATCTCATCCCCTGTCCCCCTACTTCTCCTCCTGCCCTCAATCTTTCTCAGCATCAGGGTCTTTTCTGAAGAGTCAGCTCTTCACATCAGGTGACCAAAGTATTGGAGCTTCAGCTTCAGCATCAGTCCTTCCAGTGAATATTCAGGGTTGATTTCCTTTGGGATTGAGATGGATATGCCCACCTTTTCAGCATATAACCCATTGCCTAAGCTAGTAACCCCAGTTCCTCTGTCCTCCAGGAACTGCCCAATTCTACCATGTCCCAAAGAATCACAAATATCAGGTGTCAAAAAAAAAAAAGTCATCCTGCGGGAAACCTGTTCTTGCTTTCTTATTCTGACACTTCATAGAGAATCACCACCCACTCACAGATGTGAGTCAGAAGCCAAGGAAATCATCCAACCAAACTTCAAGTTCTGAGAACTGTGAACCCTGAAAATTCCCCACATCTATCTCTTTCTTCCCCACTGCCCCTCTTTCAGTTCAGGACTGTTACTCACCACCCAGGCAATGATTTTATTTATTTATTTTTTGAATTATTTATTTATTTTTAGGATTTATTTTCTTTACTTTACAATATTGTATTGGTTTTGCCATACATCAAAATGAATCTGCCATGGGTGTACACATGTTCCCCATCCTGAACCCCCCTCCCACATCCCTCCCTGTACCATCCCTCTGGGTCATCCCAATGCACCAGCCCCAAGCATCCTGTATCATGCATCGAACCTGGACAGGCACTGATTTTAAATTTCTTCAATCTATTCTCCATTCTGCCATCAGAATATTTTTTTTAATAAATGCCAATCTGTTTATGACTTAACTACTCAAAATTATTTAAAAGCATCACCAGGATGATACAAATGTCCTTGTTTACACATCTGGACTCCTTTCTACCCATCAGTCCCCCGCCCCAGCTACAGTCCAGAACCACCTGTTCTGGATGCATGGTCAACCTGAAACTCCATGCAGAGCATCTGCACACTTCTCCTTTTACAGCCAGTCCCTGCGATCAACTCCTTGGGGACCCTCAGGTCCTGCCCCGAGTACTATCTCCTAAGCTACAAGGAGACTCAGTCAACTCTCCCTCTTGCTCCCCTTACTGTGCATGCCTCATTGGGGACCCCATATACAACAATGGCATATATCAAATATTTACATATTGTGCAAAATATTTTGTTTTCATGCTTTCTTCTTACTCAGAATACTATATTACTCTTCATTTTACAGAAGGAACAAACTGTGAGAAAGTAAGCCATTTACACAGTAAAGTCTACATAGTTAACTGGAAAATTCAGGGCTTAAATCTAGGACAGTCTGATTAGCAGCCACTTCAACCACTAAGATCTAATAATTTGTTTCTATGTTTTACTTAAGTCTGTTCAAGTCAGTTGAGAATAGAGGCTTTCTACCAATTAGGGGTGGGGTAAGAGAAAAAGGAGAAGCTGAAAAAACAAATGGAAGTCCTAGTTATATATCAAGACCCTGACCTAAATGAAGAGGATCCATGCATAAAATAAGTAAGCTAAAAGGATATAATGTTCAACACAAGGCATATAGCCAATACTTTATAATAACTATAAATGGAATATAACCTTTAAAAACTGTACACCACTATGTTGTACACTTTAAATGTATATAATATTATATGTCAATTATATCTCAATAAAAAATTAATAAATTAGAAGAGGAAATCAGTAGTTATCTTAGTGTTCTTACAAAATATGTCTTAGAAATGCAGACTTTTTTTCAGTTCTGGAGACTAAAAGTCCAAGATCAAGGTGCCAGCATGGGCTCCTTATCTGTTGAGAGCCCTCTTCTTCCTGGGTATTGGTTGGTGCCTTCTGCCTGAGTCCTCACATTAAGATACTAATCCCATTTGCAGCAATATAGATCGAGCTAGAGATTGTCATTCTGTGTGAAATAAGTCAGAGAGAGAAAGGGAAATATCACTTATATGCTAAAGTTAAAAAGAAATGAAACAAATTAACTTATTCACGAAATAGAAACAGACTCACAGACTTAGAGAATGAACGTAAGGTTATCACAGGGGATGTGTCAGGAGAAGGAATAGTTAGGGAATTTGGAATAGACCTGTACACACATGCACAAAGCTCAGTTTCCTGCACCTCTGGAGGGGTCTGCACACCAGCCTTCTGTGTCTTTCGGTTTTGTGTCCATAGTGCTGGTGTTGGAGTTTGAACGTCTAGAGACACTCCCAACTGTTGGCTTCATGGAGTGCCCCTGGAAGGGCTGGGCTTCCAATGACAAGGGTTACTTTTCTTTTTCAGTTGACAAACCAAGGGAAGGACATTTTCTGGGTCCCTGGGGACAGCAGGCACCCCAGAAGGGGTGGCCCTGAGTCCCAGCATGCAGGGGCCAGGTTGTTGCCACCCCCATTTCCTCTCTCCCTGGAGGAGCCAGTGGCCTGGCATGGCCTTGGGTAGCTCTCAGTGCTCACCCCAGGTTCTCCCGCATTCAGCGGCAGACTCATTTGACCCCACAACCTGGAAGGAAGCTGGATAGTGTCATTTCTACTACCCAGAAGAGGAAACAGGTGACTGGCCCCAGGTCACATGGCCCATCCATGCCAGCGCCCAAAGCCTGGTCTCCAGCTCTTATTCCTTGAAAGTCGTTCAGCTCCTCTAGCCAAGAAGGAGGACTCCCTGGAGGAGGGGGTGTTTGGGGAAGGGGCTGCCTTGTGTGCCCAGGCCTTTTGTTCAGCAGCAGGCTAGCCCTTCACTGGGTATCTCAGAGCTGGGAGGCACTGTACAGACCACTAGCCCCGGATCAGCGCCTCAAGGGGGCCAGGCTGGCCAGTGAGACCCAAGAGGCCGCGTCATTTCCAGCCCTCCTACACCTGTCTTCTCCTACTGGTGTCGAGGGTTACACCTCCTTCCTCTGGGAGCCGCAACAGTTCTGATGCGCAGGGAAGACAAGATTCCTCTGCTAGGCACTGACCCTCCCTGGTCCCCTGAAGTCCTGCTGGATGGGAGGCACGCGCAGCCAGACGTGCACCTAAAGGGAGCCAGGTGGTACCTCAGTCGCTCCAGAACTCGAGCGCTACTCCCCTGTTCGCTGTTCCCCGGGAGGAAGCCAGCCGGGTTCAACCCCCTGCCCCACCAGCCCAAAGTCCGAGCGCGCCTCCGAAGCCTTGGCTTCTTCGGAGCCCTGAGCGCTGAGTGTGCAGAAGGGATCCCGGCTCTTCTTTCTGGAGGGGCGGGCTTTGCACGGGGCGTGCCCGCAGTTCCCCGCGAGCTACTGGGGAGAGCTCTGGCTCCGGACCCAAGATGCGCGCCTGCCCGCCCGCTTCCCAGCTGGGTTTCCCAAGGTCGAACCGGTCGGCGGGCGGAGAGCGGGCTTGACCCGGGGCACCCCACTCCCGGTGGTGCACCCCACTCCCTGTCGGGCACCCGCGGGAGGGGGCGGCCCGGCGGGCTGATTAGACAGGATCCAAGCAGGAAGTCTTGGTCCCCACCCTGGGCGGACGCCTCACCGCGCGCGGCCTGGGCGCCTGTCCGCCCGTCCATCCGTCTGTCTGTCCCCTGGTGCGGCAACCCGGGAGGCCAGGGTCGGGACCGGGGAGGCTCTGTCCGCGACGACCCCACCCGCAGGCCAATCTGAGGCTGCAGGCGGCGCAGCTGTGAGCGCGCAGCCCAAGATAAGCGGCCAGGTGAGCCTACCCGCGCCGCAGGAGGGGCGCGGGGCGGCGCGGAGCGGACGGGACGCGCGGAGGTCTGGCGGCATGTCAGTTAGCAGGAAGAGCTGGGCCGCTCTGTCCAGGTGAGCCTGAGTCCTGACTGCTCCGGGGGCCACAGGGTCGGGGCCACACCGTGCAGCCGCCGGGGTTCTGGCCCTCCTTACTCTTTGCGGACGCAGGCCCGAGCAGGCTGTCTGCGGAGGGCTGTCCAGGCCGGAGAGGCCGCTCTGGGGGCTGAGGAGACGTTCAGGAGGTAAACGGCCAAGTCTCAGCTTCTGAGCCGCCCCTGACTGCTTGTCTTTCTCTGAAGAGTCTGAGAGGCCCCTCCCGGGAGGAGGCTGCCACACTGCCTCGCAGGGTCAGTGAGTAGGCCGAGCGGGTAAGTGACCTCCCAGGGATAAGGCTCAGGCTCTGGGCGCAGCGTTTTGGTGTGCTGTCAGGGCTGAGAAACCTCTCTTGGCACTCTCCCTCTCTGTGCTTCAGTCTTCACTCACGAATAGGGCCTTCAAGGGGTCCAGGGACTGGGTGTCTAGTCTTTGTCTGCTAGACATCTAGGCAGGGTCAGAGAAGCCTGGGTGGTGGGGGAGGGGGGGGGGCGTCCAGGAGGCAGCACCCTCATGTGATTGGTGACACCTGAACTCCTCTTGGAGTTCAGATGCTCCCAAGAGCATCTCCTGACCCCCCTCATGCCACCCTCAGAAGACTGAGGCCCATGTAGTGGATGGGCAGGTGCTGGGTGGGTCCCTACTCCTTGACCTGAAGGCTCTAGCTGGTAGAAATTGGCCCCAGGTGGGCGTTTGTGTGGTGAGGCCAGGCTGCCTCTGCAGGTGTGGGCAGACCCTCCCATCTGGACTTTGACCCTACCCTCCCCCCCCACCATCCAAGGATCCCAAGCTCCAGGGACCCCCCCCATGGCAGTACCTCCCCCACCAGGGCTGGGGTCCCCCTAGACTCTGTCCTCACTTCTCTGCAGCAGAGGCCTGTGAGGTCTGGAGAGGGGAGGATACGCCCCAAGAAAGGAGGTGCTTGGTGCTCTGGACGGGGGGCCCAGCATCTCAGAGGCCAGTCGCACCCAGGGAGGGTCTGTGCAGAGGGTGGGGCTGGCTGTCAAGGTCTTGGACTCTGATGTGGGAGTGTCTGTGTTTCCAGGCGGGCCCTGTCTGTGTTTGGGTGTATGTGCACACGCACGTGTGGGCCTTGTGTAGTGCAGAGAAGTCTGGGGGGGTGGGAGGTTCTGACATTGCCTTTGGTGTTTGCGTCTGCTCAGATGTCCACTGAGGATGACGGTGCAGGGTCTGGTCTTCGCTGGCCCTCTGCTCAGAGGCCCTGGGCTCCTGTGGGTGCAGGGGTGGGCTTGAGTGCTCTGGGGAAGCTGCCCTGCCTCCCCAGGGTCCTGAGCTGCCGCAGCTGTTGCCAATGCTCGCCCAGGAGGCAGCTGGAGCCAGGACCCTCCACCTCCCGGGAACAAGCCCCAGCTGGCAGAGGGAAGGGCTGTGAGTCACTGTCAACCGAGCTTCCCAGGAGAGGGTTGGAGGCATTGAGGAGGGTGTAAGGAGTGTGGCTCCAGGCAGGGCCCAGGTGGGCAGCAGAGAGCCAGTGGGCCGCCCATCCTTGGCGCCAGTTTAAAATGCCCAGCCCTGGATGGTGGGTCGGGTGCCCAGGACAGAGCGGTGAGGGGTTAGTCATTTCCCTGCCTGGCCTCCTGCAGCCCTGCCACCTCCCAAGCCTCCTGGTTCTCCCTGGCACCTCTCCCTAGACTGTCAGGGCTGGAGGGGACCTCACTGACCACTGACAGTGGCCCCTCACATGGGGAGGCCAGCTCCCCTCGGGCAACACACTGGCCCTGGGTCACAGGGCCTGGTGTCAGGCCTGCACCCGCTCTTCCCCTCCCAAGGTCTGCACGTCCTGCCCTTTGAGCCTGGGCCTCCACAGAATGCCCTGGGGCAGCCTCTGCCCTCCCCTGCTAACCCTTCCCAGGCAGCTGAGCCCTGACCTGACACACAGCAGATTTCTGTGTGCAATTCCCTTAGGAAGGAAGGGTTCTGCTGGTCAACCTGCCCACAGGGATACCCCTGCCCTCAGCTGCTGACCATGGGCAGGGCAGACTCAGAAAGAAGGGCCTGGGGGAGGGAGCTAAACTGGCTCTCCCCTGCACAGTGGGCAGGGAGTTTCCTGAACCATAGAAGAGAACAGGAGATCCCTTTCTCTAAGGATGGAGCATGGGTGCTGGAAGGCCTGCCTGGAGCAAAGAGGGCTGCATGTCCAAGTTCTGGCTAGGTAGTGAGGGCAGCAGGGGCGGCTGCTGGGGCTTCAGCTGGTGGCCATGGCTGGGAACCCCCGGGTGTTGGCATGCAGTGACCCTGGTGCTCTAAAGGACAAGCTGTTGGCCGCTGGGTCTCCCCAAACCTGCTTCCCCAGTCTTCACTGGAGCTCAAGCCAGCCTGGGGAGTCCCAGGCACCCCACTCCCTCTGAACGCTCAGCTCCTGGGCTTCTGAGAAGGTGGAGCCTCCCTGGGTGTCCTTCCTGGCACTGGGGCTTGTGGTTTACAGGCTGCCCTGGCTGGGAACTTCAGCTCCTTCTTTTACTGGCCATCCTGCCTTATGTACCTTGTTGATCCTGTGAGCCTTGGAAGCCTCATCTGCAGAATGGAGGTGCCCCCACCCCCGCATTCCTCAAGGTTGTGGGGGCCTCTTGTCAGTGGCACTTGTGAGCATCCGGTGCTGTCTAGGCACATGTCAGAGCACTCACTGATTCCTTTGTTTATTGGTTTACTGGTCACTGTATTTACCAAACACATGTGCTTCTGAGTGCTGAGCACTGCTCTGGGCCCTTTGTTGTTCAGTCCCTCAGTCATGTCTTTGAGACCCCATGGACCACAGCAGGCCAAGCTTCCCTGTCCATCACCAACTCCCGGAGCTTACTCAATCTCATGTCCATTGAGTCAGTAATGCCATCCAACCATCTCATCCTCTGTCATTCCCTTCTCCTCCTGCCTTCAATCTTTCCCAGCCTCAGGATATTTTTCATTAAATTGGCTCTTCCCATCAGGTGGACAAAGTATTAGAGCTTCAGCTTCAACATTGCCCCTTCCAATGAATATTCAGGGTTGATTCCCTTCAGGATGGACTGGTTTGATTTCCTTGCTGTCCAAGAGACTCTCAAGAGTCTTCTCCAGCACCATATTTCAAAGACAGCAGTTTTTTGATGCTCAGCCTTCTTTATGGTCCAACTCTCACATCCATACATGACTACTGGAAAAGTCATAACTTTGACTATATGGACCTTCATTAGCAAAGTAGTGTCTTTGTTTTTCAATGCACTATCTAGGTTTGTTATAGCTTTCCTTCTAAGGAGCAAGCATCTTTTAATTTCTTGGCTGCAGTCACCATCCACAGTAATTTTGGAGCCCAAGAAAATAAAATCTGTCACTCCTTCCACCTTTTCCCCATCTATTTGCCATGAAGTGATGGGACTGTATGCCGTGATTTTAGTTTTTTGAATGTTGAGTTTTAAGCCAGTTTTTCACTCTCCTCTTTCATCCTCATCAAGAGGCTCTTTAGTTCCTCTTCACTTTCTGCCATAAGGATGGTATCATCTGCATATCTGAGGTTGTTGATATTTCTCCTGGCAATCTTGATTCCAGCTTGGGATTCATCCAGCTGAATTTTGCATGATGTAGTCTGCATATAAGTTATTATAGTCTGCATATAAGTTATAAGGGTGATGATATACAGCCTTGTTGTACTCCTTTCCCAATTTTGAACCAGTCCATTGTTCAATGTCCAGTTCTAACTGTTGCTTCCTGACCTGCATCCAGATTTCTCAGGAGGCAGGTAACGTGGTCTGGTATTCCCATCTCTTAAAGAATTTTCCACAGTTTGTTGTGATCCACACAGTCAAAGGCTTTAGCATAGTCAATGAAGCAGAAGTAGATGTTTTTCTGGAATTCCCTTTCTTTCTCTATGATCCAGCAGATGTTGGCAATTTGATCTCTCATTCCTCCGACTTTTCTAAACCCAGTTTTGCAATCTGGAAGTTCACAGTTCACATCCTGTTGAAGCCTAACTTGAAGGATTTTGAGCATAACCTTAGCAGCATGTGGAATGAATGCAATTGTCCAGAAGCTTGAACATTCTTTGGCACTGCCCTGGGCCTTTGGGTACCATATTCCTGGGGCTTCACCCGCCCCCCTGGGAGCCTGACCTCCACCCCTCTTGTCCTTCTCTCCTTTCCTTCTCTTAAGAGGGGTAGCTCTTTGTTTGGTGGAGATAACGTTTCTGTTGGGCTGGGGGGTGTGGTTGGGGGTTAGCACATCACCGAGGTGAGCAGTGGGGTCTTGGTGTACAGCTAGGGGTCACTCCAGAATGCCTGGGCTGACACCCTCTGGGCAAAAAGCTGCCTGGGGTGAGTCACTTCCCCGAGACTAGGCTCCAACAGATCACACGCTGTCTGACCCAGGTTGCACCGACAAACCAGCAGCTCCCCTGAAGGCTGAGTGGCCTGCATGGGAACAGGCTTGCTCAGGCCCAAGGAATCCTGGGTGTTCCATCCCTACCTGGCCGCAGGTGTGCAGGGGAGTCCCGGGTCTGTGGGCCAGTCTCCCTGCGGGGGGTGGTCTCTCATCTCTGCAGCACATGGCTGACCCCAAACAGTGGACTTGAGGGAGGGTCCACAGGGGGAAGGCTGACCATCTGGACCCAGGGGAAGCCACGTGCAGGGGGTCTTTCTCACCTGGATGAGGGCATCAGGGCCTGGTTGGAGGGGCCGTGGGTTCCTGTGGAGTGAGTGACGGCAGAGGCCTGGAGTGGTCCAATTTCCACCCCATGATCAAGGCTGTGGTGCCTGGGCTTGAGCCCTTCCCACCCACTTGGGGGGAGTCGAGCCCTGACAGGCAGGGGCACTGAGGTCTGCACCATCAGCGAGCCTGACAGCCAGGTGTGGGCAGATGCCAGTGTGGGGCCTAGGGTTTGCCGACCCTTTGTGCTCCCACATGTCAGGCAGAGATCTGGTGACCCCACGAGGAGAAGCGCCCTGCCCCCCGTACCTGGTGCCACGTTTGGTGGCACACATGTTCTGGGCACCATGGTGGATGTGCTCTGTCCCATGGCCTTTTCTCTCCCCATGGGACAAGCTCTCCACACTTTGTTTGCAAATTTCTGATACTGCTTCTTGTTAACCCTTCTCAGATGCTGGGCATCACCAGCTCCTCCTACTGGAGACCCCTAGTTGTCTCTTGTCCAGTCGGGCTCTTTCTAAGGGTCTGGGAGCCTCTTTGTCCAGCACTGCCCTGGTGGGCCCCTTCCTGCAGTCCCAGCACATCCCCTTCCTGCGGTCCACCAGGCTGGCTCCCCCCTCCTCCATCAAGCGAGTGTCTCCTCACCCTTCACGTCCCCCCCCACCACTGCTGCAGACATCTCACTGAACCCCTCCCTCCCTGATGGCCCCCAGCCTTCTAAAAGCACCACCAGGAGCTGCTCAAGCCCACTTGCCATCATTTTTATCATTGCCTCACTGGCCCCCCATCCCCATCCAGCCCCCCAGCAAACCCAGTGGACTCGGCCTTCAAATTGTGTCCCGAATCCATCACTTAAGTCTCCTAGTGACTCCCCACACACAGAGTGAACCCACGTCTCCCTTGGTCTCCAAGCACCCGCTCTGGGGCCCCTTCTGCTAAGTTCAGCATCCCCCTGCCCACTGCCGCACATCCCAGCTCTGCCAGCACACCCGGCTCCTCGAAGCTCTGTCCCTTCCAGCACTGCCGCCCCTTGTCTTTGGTCCTTCCTGTCCATTTGTTCGTGAGCGGGGAGCCCTGGAACCCACTTGTGTGCAGACCCTGCTCAAAAAACATGAGTTTACTAAACACCAGGTCAGCGAACATGATGCTGGGCCTGAACAAAGAGGTCAGGGTGATGGTGTGGCTCCTGCCCCTTTTAGGGAGGAGGTCTGGGGAGGTACAGAGAAGTGACCCCTCTTAGGTGGGAGGATCAAGCAGGCTGTCTGACCTGGCCCTGCAGAAGTCTCCCCAGGGTCCGGGGGCTCTTTCCTTTAGGAAGCTTCTTAGGTTTATATGTCATTCAGTTGATAAAATTTGTGGGTTTCCCCCAGGTAATGTGTCTGCTCCTCCCGTGATACTTCTTCCGTGGTTGCATGTGAAGCTCTGTAGAGGCAGGGGAGGCCATGGTAGGAACAGGGCAGTGGAGAGGCTGGGGAACAGGTTTGGGTGCTCACCAGGTGGGAGCCTTACTACCCTGCAGTGATGCTGGGAGGCGAGAGGACTGCCTTCCCCGGACCCTTCTGATCGGGGCCAGACAGTGCTGGATGGTACCTCTGACCCACATGGCCTGGAGCTTCCCCTGCAGCCTCTGGGGAAACTCAGCCTCCCTCCCCGTGGGCCCAGCCTCTGGCCTCCAGGCTGTCCTGTCCTCCCTCTGAAGTCCAGCCCTTTCCCCCCCGGTGCAGAGCAGGGCTCACTTCCCTTTCTCAGTATTTTGCCGGTGGATCTGTGACCCCACAGTTCCCAGTGGGAGGCTGGCCCAGCTCGGTTCCTCAGACATTCTTTGTTCTT
Source organism: Bubalus kerabau (assembly GCF_029407905.1). Classification (NCBI taxonomy): domain Eukaryota; kingdom Metazoa; phylum Chordata; class Mammalia; order Artiodactyla; family Bovidae; genus Bubalus; species Bubalus kerabau. Next base: position 54,407,534 of record NC_073628.1, read on the forward strand.
TGGCTAGAATGGGGGTGGGCCACTGGGGGGAGGTAGGTGCGCGGGCAGGTGGGTGAGGATGACTTGTGGGAGGCTGGGGCAGGCTGTAGGGACATGGGGCTGGAGGCGGGATGGTGGAAGGTGGGGTCCAGGGGGTGGCTATGAGGGGGACTGGTATGAGAGTGACTATGGTTCTGAGAGTGACTATGAATGACTGTGAGTGACTATGCCTGGGAGAGTGACCAGGGGCCAGAGGCAGGCTGTGCCCCTCACTCCAACCCATGGGAAGGCTGGTTTTCAGAGGTGAAGGAGGCTGACGGAGTGCCTAGGCAGTGAGCGAAGCAATGCTGGGTTCCCCTTTGGGGATGGCTGGTTCATCTGGGATCTCTGTCTGGGGGCTGGGACATCCTGGGGGAGCTGGGGAGCTGGGATGTTTCTCAGTAACTGTTCATCTTAGAGCTTCAGATCAAAGCCGGGCTCTGCCAGGTTCACCTGCCGCCTTCAGGCCGAGCAGTGACCATCCTGCCACGTCCCTGGGTGCCCAGGCAGGGTGGACCCCCATTCCAGTGGGAGTTCAGGGTTGCCCAGGCAGGGTGGACCCCCATTCCAGTGCGGGTGTGGGGGCACCCGGGTAGGTGGATCCCCATTCCAGTGGGGGTGCGGGGGTGCCCAGGCAGGTGGACTCCCATTGCAGTGGGGTTGCAGGACACCCAGGCAAGTAGACCCCCATTCCAGTGTGGGTGCAGGGTGAAGTCCAGCCTGCCGCTCCCCTCCCCCTGATGTCGGCCATGGGGACGCTCTGGACGTCACCCTGAGGCTCCGCTGACCCTCTGTACCCCCCAGCCTCACCCAGCAGTCGACCCTGGAGGATGAGGAGGAACAGGAGCGAGAACACCAGTGGCAACACCAGAACCTGAGCTTCACCACAGACGACAAGGACCCACCGGACCCCAAGAGGTGTGGGTGGGAGGCGGGACCCCAGTGAGGATGGACTAGCTGCCCCTGCCTGGGGAGTGGGATGACCTTCTGCGGTCCCCACCCTGGTCAGGACAGCAGTCAGGACCAGCGTGGGTGAGCTGGGCCACTCTTCCTGGGCATTTTATAAGCATAGTTCATCCTTCCATGCTCCTGAGAGGGTGCCAACCCACCTCTCGGGTGGGTGCATGGCTCGTGCACCAGGGGCAATGCCTGGGGGTCGTCAGGCCCTGGGCTTACCATGCCCCTTCAGCCCAGCCCCCTTCTGCTAGTGGACCCCTGTGGTCTCTGATGGGAAGGAGGTGCTGCTGGTCTGACCACCAGCCCCGAGGCTGAGCACCCCTACATGCCTATCCACGAGGATGGGGTCCACTCGGGGGATGCATCTCCTCTCACCTCCAAACAAGCCCAGTTCGCAGATCTGGCAGGAGACTCAGCCAGCAAGTGAACTCACCGGAGCCACGGGCGGGAGGGTGGAGGCACAGGAGGGGCCCCTCTGCTGCAGGCCATTTGGGGCAGCCTTGTGTGCAGCTCCCCAGCTCCTGGAGAGGGGTCCATGGGGCATTCAGCCTGCACCGCACCCACGTGGCCACAAAGGCATGAAGGCCTGGGCACCACTCCCAGCTCCCCTGCCCATTGCCGTGTGACTTGGGCCAGCTCCCTGCCTGTCTTTGCTCCTCATCTGTAAGTGGCAGGGCCTGACACAGGAGAGGTGTTTGTTGAACATGGAGTGGTTGCACCTTACAGGCATGAGGTGGGGAGAGCTATGCAGGCTGGTCTGGACGGAGGGTCGCAAGTGGAGGGGCTTGGAGCGGAGTCCACATGGAGGCCAGCTAGCCAGCACAGCAGCAGGGGACCAGGGTGGGGCCGACAGGTTCAGGAGGGCATCAGACCCAGGTCATGAACCTTTCATGCTGTCTGTGCCTGAGGGCAGGATGGGGTTGACCTGCGATGGGGGTCCTGGGGGCCGGGGGGTGGAAGGTGGAGAGAGGGGAGCAGTGTCTGAGGTGGGACTGACTCCATGAGGCAGGGACAGCAACTGATTCTGGACTGGGGGGTCCTGCCAAATGAACTGTGTCTCGGGAGGATAGGGAGCCCCCACAGTCTGTATACGGAGGCCACATTCTCTTTGCAAGAGAGGTGGAGCACAGGGGCAGGCGCAGTATCCCGTGGGTGGGCAGGGCCTCACCTGCTTTCTCTCACCCTGTCTTCCTGCCCTGCAGCACCAGCGTAAGGCTCCCAGCCAGCTCAGTCAAATTAGGCCCAAAGCTGGAGCAATATCTCTCAGCCATACAGGTGAGCGGGCCGGTCCCTGGAGTGTGCTAGACGTGCCAGGGGACTCACCCTCCAGGGTCAGCGGCCTGTGCTCCCTGCTCCCAGAGATCAGAGTCCGTCAAGGGTGCAAACCCATCCCACACTGAGTTCCTTGAGGCTCCCGTGGATGTTGCCAGCAAGCGCCACCTCTTTGAGAAAGAGCTGGTGGGCCAGAACCGAGAGGGTCCAGCTGCCAGCTGCAAGGTGAGTGGCTCTGGCCCGCCAGGAGTCTACAGGCCGCTGAGGCTGGGGTCTGCAAAGCTGGAGCCTGGGCACTGCAGGACAGCTCCGTGCTTTCCTGCGTGCATCTGGCAGACAAGAGGGCCCAGCCATACCTGTCGCTGGGCCCCCAGCTCAGCTGTGCACACAGCTCTGGGGAAGGGTCCCGTGGCCTGGTCGTGTAGATGTGGTGAGGGAGGCCCTCTGGAGATGCCAGCCCGGCCCCAAGGTGGGAGCTCTCTTCTCAGGAGAACTTGCAGCTCTCAGGGGTGGTGAAGTCGCGGCTCAACCTGTGGATCAGCAGGATCCAGGAGTCAACACAGCAGGGCCCACAGGTACCTTGTGTACCCCTCTGGCCCCAGTCTCCCTGCAGGCCTCTCATAGTGGGATGACCCGTCAGGGGAGGGACAGCCCTGAGTGCAGTGGAGATGCTCTGCACGTGGGATGGCCGTGTGGAAGCCTGAGGGTCAGAGAGTGGAAGGAGGAGGGCCTGGGGTCCTCCCCCGGGAAGGGGTGGGCCGGGGGCTCTGCAGCAGCCTGAGCCTGGTCTCTGTCCTGATACCCAGAACCAGGAGACACATAGGGAATTGGCAGCTGGCAGAAAGCCCCAGTGGAGGAAGAAGCCAGAGGCCCCACTGGGTGCCGAGGTGAGCGGGGGCCCAGGGGTCAGGGCAGCTGTCCCTGGAGAACGTGGGCTGGCAGGCACCCACTCCTCCACTGCAGGCCTGGCAGAGGGGGCCTGGCGGGCAGGGCACATGCGGGCTCCTAGAAGCCGACTGCTGCGGGGAAGACACTTGAGCCAGAAGCAAGCCTGGACCCTGAGACCCCCAGCCCCAGTAAATGCTCCATGTCCCAGAAGATCTCTGTGCTGGAGGAGAGAGCTGTCTCAGGAAAGAGGGAAGTTCCAGACAAAGCCAGCGACTCGGAGAAGAGACTGGTGTCTGAGAAAGCCACCGTCTTCGAGAAGACCCCAGTCCCCGAGATACTGCCAGCCCCAGGCAGGGCCATGGCCCCATTGAGGCCCCAGGACTGGGAGCATTCAGCCTCAGCAGAGTGCCCATCCAGCCCCAGGGAGCAGCGGGGCACTGGGCCTGAGAAGGAGCCTGAGTCTTCGGCGGGGCCTCTGCCCCGGGATGGCGGCCTCCCGCCTGTCACTCTGCAGGTGCGCAGTGCCCCACGCCTCCCTGTCTTCCCAGCATTTCTGGTGGCCTCCCCATCCTCCTGGCATCTCTGGTGGCCTCCCTGTCTCCTGTCCTCGCATCTGCTGTCCTCCTGGCATCTCTGGCTGCCTGCCTTGTTCCTGTCCTCCCCCTTCCAGGCCAGCCCCAGCTGTGTCTCCCCTCCCTGCCTGCTCTGCTGCCCGCAGGACGGGGGACTGGGCTGGGATCTCACCTGGTACCCACACCACACTCTCATCCCAGGCCCAGACTCCAGGAACACCTCAGATGCTTCTGGAAGGCCCTCCCCTCCCCGCCCCTGGAAGCCCTATCCACTGGCCTGGCCCTAGGCCTGTGGCTGCACCCCCACAGCCGAGGCAGCAGGCAGGGGCAGAGGACTGGCCTGCTGCCACTGCCCCGCAGCTGCTAGGGTGAGCCAGGCCTGCGGGGCTCCAGGCTGCCCGTCCTCCTGCATAACTTGCCCCCTGCTCGGTCCAGGTGAGGACTCGCAGCACGGAGGCTGAGGCCAAGGCCCCCTCGCCGACACGGGCCTTGCCCACCTTCAGCAGCACCCTGCAATGCTCCAGCCCCCGCACCATCCCCAGGGTGAGCCTGGCTGTTGTGGGCCCCTCCCTGCAGGGCTCGGGGCAGTGGAGAGGCAGGCAGGAGGCACCCTGGGAAGATCTGGGGGTGTCAAGGGGGACTGTTGACCTGGCTTGATGGGAGGGGCCGTGCCCCAGGCCTGAGGTGGGCCTTTCATGGGGGTGTGGCTGGGGTCTGTGTAGAGGGGAGTGCTGGGGAGAACCTAGGGTGGGCTGTGTTCTGAGAGCCAAGTCCTCCCTTGTGAAGGCCATGGCTGCCATGGACCCCGCTCACTGGCACCTTCCTTCTCTTTCCAGATGAGCCCCCCTAAAGACAGCTCAGAGGTGGCCTTAACTCACAGGTCAGGGCCTGGGGGCCCCAGGGCTCATCTGATGTGGGGCTGAGGCCTGAGGTGCAGCAAGGGGAGGGTCCAGCTGCCTGGGGGGGGCGGGGGGGGTGGGAAGGGCAGTCCTGAGCCACGGGGTGCCGGGGGGGCGAGTGGGTGCGCTGGGGTCCTTTGAGTCAAGCACTGGGATTCATGCACGCAGGCTGCACCGTCTGCCCTGAGACTGTCCCTGAGGTCAGCGGTCGTGGGCGAGGCTGGGGGACGTGGGGTACACAGTGGATGAGGGAGTTGCTGCCCTCACTTCAGAGTGAGACGTGCAGGAACCACAGGGCATGGAGGATCCAGGGGTTCAGGATGGGAGCCGAGGGCTGGAGCCCCTTGCAGTCAGGGGAGCTCAGCCTGTGAGAGTGGGGTGAAGGCAAAAGATGGCTAGCGTCAGGGGGTATGAGGTGGGGAGAGTTCTGTGAGACAGCAGGGCGACGGCAGGGGGAGGAGGGCATCAGGGGACGTGAGGTGGGGAGAGCTCTGCAGGCAGCTCTGGACAGAGGGTCGGCGAGCAGAGGGGTTTGGAGCGGAGTCCACATGGAGGCCAGCCACCAAGCGTGGCAGCATGGGGACCAGGGTGGGGGCACCAGGTTCAGGAGGCATCAGACCCAAGTCACGAGCCTTTCATGCTGCCTGTGCCTGAGGGCAGGATGGGGTTGATCTGGACTAGGGAGCCTGGGGGCCGGGGGTGGAAGGTGGAGGGAGGGGAGCAGTGTCTGAGGCGGGACTGACTCCACGGGCACGGACAGCAGCTGATCCTGGCCTGGGGAGTTCTGCCAAATGGACCATGTCTCAGGAAGACAGGGAGCCCCCATCGTCTGTATACAGAGGCCGCATTCTCTTTGCCAGAGTGAGGTGGGACACAGGGGCAGGCCCAGTGTCCCGTGGGTGGGCAGGGCCTCACCTGCTTTGCCTTGCCCTGTCTTCCTGCCCTGCAGCACCAGCAGGAGGCTCCCAGCCAGCTCGGTCAAATTAGGCCCAAAGCTGGAGCAATACCTCTTGGCCATACAGGTGAGCAGGCCAGTCCCTGGAGTGTTCTGGGCCTGCCAGGGGCCTCACCCTCCAGGTTCAGCAGCCTGTGCTCTCTGCTCCCAGAGATCAGAGTCTGTCAAGTGTGCAAACCCATTCCGCACTGACTTCCTCCGGGCTCCTGTGGATGTCACCAGCATGCACCACCTCTTCGAGAAGGAGCTGGTGGGCCAGAGCCGAGAGGGTCCAGCTGCCAGCTGCAAGGTGAGTGGCTCTGGCTTGCCAGGCGTCTGCAGGCCGCTGAGGCTAGGGTGTGCAGAGCTGGAGCCTGGGCACTGCAGGACAGCTCCATGCTTTTCTGCGTCCATCTGGCAGACTGGAGGGCCCGGACATGCCTGTCTCTGAGCCCCCAGCCCAGCTGTGCACACAGCTCTTGGGGAGGGTCCGGTGGCCTGGGCCATGTAAATGTGGTGAGGGGGCCCCTCTGGAGATGCCAGCCCAGCCCCATGGTGGGAGCTCTCTTCTCAGGAGAACTTGCAGCTCTCAGGGGTGGTGAAGTCGCGGCTCAACCTGTGGATCAGCAGGACCCAGGAGTCAACACAGCAGGGCCCACAGGTACCGTGCGTGCCCCTCTGGCCCTGGTCTCCTTGCAGGCCTCTCTTCATAGGATGACCCATCAGGGAAGGGACAGCCCCAAGCACAGTGGAGATGCTCTGCACGTGGGATGGCCATGGGGAATCCTGTGGGTCAGAGGGCAGAAGGAGGAAGGCCTGGGGTCCTTCCCCAGGAAGGGGTGGGCCAGGGGGCTCTACAGCAGCCTGAGCCCGGTCTCTGTCCCGATGCCCAGAACCAGGAGATGCAGAGGGAGTCGGCAGCTGGCAGGAGGCCCCAGTGGAGGAAGAAGCCAGAGCCCCTGCTGGGTCCCGAGGTGAGAGGGGGCCCAGGGGCTGGGGCCGCTGTCCCTGGAGAATCGGGCCAGCCAGTGCCCAGTCCTCCCTGCAGGCCTGGGCTCTGCCCAGCATGGGGGTACTGGGGAAATGGGGGCATCCCTGCCCTGCCCCGGGAACCCCCTTGTCCTAACCGCCCTTTGTCCCACAGGTGTGAGGAGCCAGTCCCAGGCCAGCAGCCATGCTGGTCGCCTCTCCCACTCGCTTTCCACACTGGATATGGGAGGACGCTGGCCAGCATCCTCCCCACCCCTCTGGGGCAGGCATGCCCCGTGGCTTGGCTGGCATCTTTCCCACACCCCTGTTGGGGCAGGCATGCCCTGTGCCTTGTTCAGATGCGGGCACTGCACATCTGCACAGAGCCTCACCACCCTGTCCACGCGGATTCCTGCTCTTCCTCCTCCTCCTCCATCCAGTGGCACCAGTGTCTCTGTGTACCTCTCCCAGGCTGGCCCCCACCATCCTTGTGCCACCTGCCAGGTTGGAGGAGCCATGCTGACCCCTCCCGGGCCCTGCCTTGCTCCCCTTCACGCCCCACCTGCTGCCCTGGCCAAGCCATCCTGTGCCCCCTCCCCACACTCAAGAAAGAGCAGATAAACTCATTCACTCTCAGGTGTGACCAATAATAGCTTTAAAATCACTCTTTTCGGAAGCTTTGCTTTTCAGTGGAGACTAAACAGCGTGGGGATGATGTTTTGGCTGTGGGGGCCCTAGGGGGGCAAGCATTTGTCTGCCAGCATCCTCTGTGGCCACAGCCCAACACACTTGCCCCCAAATGCAGTTCTCTGCTCCCCTGCCCTCCTGGACCAGAGGGGACGCTAAGCTGTGTGTAGACCAAGGAGCCAGAGCCAGCCTGGTGCCATCAGCCCTGCATGCTGTGTGTGGCTGAGGGGTGTGTGTGGGGGGGGCGGGGGCGTACGTGTGTGTGCACACAATTGTGTGTGTGGTCCACACGTTTTCTCATCACTAGACTTATGTTAGAACCCTGCTCTCAGGTGCCTGCTTGGGTTTCTCTGGAGTCAGTGACACCCCATACCTCCTTTGCCCCAGCCCTGCTGTGGGCCTGGTCCTGCGGGAGGCTCCTGTCCCACGTACAGCAGCCAGGGATGGAAGGGCCTTGGGGCCCCACCTGTGAGCCCAGACTCACCTGCCTCCAGCAGGGGGTCTTGCATGGCCGGCCCCATGCCGGCCCGGAGCTGGGGGCAGCGGGACCCGGAGGCCCTAGCCAACCATCCCCACCCACCACCACCTGTGTAACCTCGGAGTTCCCGGGAGGAGCCAGGAGGGCTGGGCTGGGCACCCCCAGAGAGGCAGGCCACGCTCTGTGCTGCCCCACCAGAAACTGTCAGCAAGCGGACGAGAGGTGCTGAGCGCTTGCTTGCTACACTCAGGAAGGTCCTGGTGGGTGGGTTTGCCCAGCACAGCAGAGCCATCCCTCCAGCATGGGGGTCTGAGAGTGGCCGAGGGGTTTGGCCCACCTGGCCCTGGGGTCTGGGCGTCTGGTGCTGCTGCCCCCGGGGGGAGCCCTCAGTGCCCATCGGGGCTGCCTGGGCAGGGTGCAGAGGGCAGCACCACATCACCCACCCTCTTGAACTCACTCATCTACACACGAAGGCCCTGCACTCACCCTTCTGGGGGCGGGGGTCACACACCCAGGGCGACCTCAGGGTGACGTGTGAGGACAGCACACAGCCTGGGCGCCCACCTGACTGCACCTGCCTCCCATGCCAGGTCTCCTGTGGGTCCTCAGGGCTGTGGGCACCATCTCTGTTCTCGTCCCTCCTCTGATGTAAGCTCAGGGAGGTGACTTCACCTCGTGTGCAAGGGCAGGGCATCCAGGGCAGGCCAGCTGTGGCGGCTGCCGGGACGGCCGCCCGTGCTCTGAGTCAGTCCATCCTGCCTTAGGACGGTCCCTGGAGGCCACACACACAGTCACGCCATGGATGCCTAGAAACAGCCAGGCTTTTCCTGTGGGGCCTTGGGTGCCAGAGCCCTTTCCCAGGCATCCACGGAAGCAAATTCTGTCCCATTTGAAGGACTTTTGAGCTTACAAGGTACCCACTGAAGTAGGTCGAGTTAAGGGAAGGTGTAGGAAAAGTGGTTCCTAAATTGCAGGAGATTTTGGGCCAGGACAAAAGCCCAGCTGGGCCCCCGGGAGCCAGACCAGGAGAGGGGGTGGCGGCCTGGCTGCTCACTCTCCCCCGGTGCCGGCTGCTGGCTCCTGGCTTCAGCCGGTCCCACCCCAGATCTACTGGTGTGGGAAGGGCCACTGAGCCTGGAGAAGGCAACTCAGGCCACTGGGCTCAGAGGCCCCCGGGGACCGTGGAATGACAGCCTCAGCTGAAACGGGGCCAGATCGATAGCAGAGCAGGTGAGGAGTGTGTGACAGACAGGGCCTGGGGCTCCCCAGGCAGTGATGTTGAGGGGCGGGCGGGACATGGGTCAGGCGAGGGGGGAAGCAGGGAGAGGTTATCCTTGCCCATGGAGAGGAGTGTGCATCACCCACAGGCTGCCCTTGGCAGGGCCAGGGCTCAGGGCCCAGGAGGAGTTGGGCAGGACGGGGGCCCTGAGAATTCAGAGAGCAGGCCTCCCCCAGGTTTGCTTCTTCTTCTTTGTCCTGTCCCGGGCCCTTCCATGACCCAGGCACTGTGCTGGAGGCCGCAGACACAGGCGTGCAAGCAAATGCAAGGCCCCTGTTGCTGGCCACTTGGACATTGTAAGTGGGTTTGCTGCTGCTGCTAGGTCGCTTCAGTCGTGTCCGACTCTGTGCTTATATGGCCTGGAGTACATGTTCCCTTAGCCCTGTCCCTGGCACCTGCCAAACTAGCAGCCAACACTCCCTCTCCCTCTGCCCCCGCCACCTCCAGCGTGATTCCTGCACACATTTCTCCCACCCCCGGGCCGTGGGCCTGCTTAAAGCCTGTCCAGCCCCTGCCCTCTCCCAGACCCCATGAGGCAGAGCAGACAGCACAACGGGTCCGTTGGCAGCTCCTGTTCTGGGTAAGACTGGGGCAGGCTTTAAGAGCAGAGGGGTGCCCTGTAGTCTGGGCCCTCTGTCCCAAGTCTCAGTGTCCACTCTGACTGGGTGTCGGAGCTGGGAGAGGCCCCCTTCCCTCCGGAGCTTTATCTCAGAGATAAATCACTGAGCCTAGTTTAACTGATCCTCAGCCTGAGGACTTGGGTCTGATCACAGACCTCCCACTGAAGGCCTGGGGTGGGTGGAAGGTCTTGAGTGAATACCTGTCCCTCCCTGGGTCTGTTTCCTCGTTTGTAAGATGGAGAGATAATTACCAGGCCTTTAAATGAAATGATGTTCCGACCCTCGGGGACCCCCATCCTGGCACCTCCTCCCTCCAGGCGGGGAGCCCCTGCCCCCATCCTGGCACCTCCTCCCTGGGGAGCAGAGCCAGGCCATGGGTGCCCACACTAGTCAGAACAGTCCTCGTGGCCACATTCTCCTCCCTGGGGTTCAGAAGCTGTCAGAACTTCTGAGAAAGGCCGCCCACCAAAGGCAGCCAGGGGACCAGGGACCCCAGAGGCCCTTCCAGGCAGATGCAGGGATGGGTCCCACCCTGGACAGGGCGCGGGATGAGTGGCGTGGAGAGACCCGCTTCCTGGGGAGGGGATTCCGACTCCCTGGGTGAGGGTGTTAACCCGGAGTCCAGTGCCCCCGTCCCACTCTCCTGGGGAGAGTGCCTGCTGGAGCTCTGCAGGGAGAACCACTCCCTCCTAAAGGAACACAGGGGGGGCGGGCACCTGGAGATGGGCGTTTGAGGCTCATTCTTGTCCTGGTGCAGCTGGGAGGCCTGACCTCCCGAATTCCTCCTCTTTACCCTGGGACTTCAGGCAGGAGAGGAATCTGGGAGGATCACGTTGCCCTGGTCCAGCTCTGAGGGTGGGTCAACAGCTGCGGTCAGGTCCAGCTGCCTGCCGGGCACAGGGCTGAGAGTGGGGCCTCCGCCTTTCTGTTTCATGGATAGGTTAACGAAGGCACAGAGAGGTTAAGTGACTCAGCTAAGGTCATACAACAAAGCTGGGTATTAAACCTGGGCCTTTGACAGCATGGCCAGTGTTCTTTCTGCCTTCTATGGTTTCTGCTTTATTCCCCAAGAAAGGTGACCCTGGCCTTTTGGCTGTGATAGCGACCTGCTAGAAAGGATGGGTGGGGGCTTGGCATGGGCCTTCTGGCCCCTCTCCTAACTGGAGGTCCCCCTGGCCCCCGCCTTCCTGGCAACAGTGCCTAGACACGATCTCAGATGCATGCTATGGGCTAGAATCCCTCCCTTACCCCAACCTGCCTCTTGAGCAGCTCTATTTTTAGGAGCTGTGCTTGCAGGAGTAGAGGGGCTCGCAGGGCCATGTGGTGGCTCAGAGCCGGCAGGAGGGCAGGCCACAGAGGAGAGAGCGTGATAGCCGCACGCCAGGCTGGCCAAACCCCTCCCTAGAGGCCTCCCTGCACCCCAGGGTGACAGACTCCTCCCGGGGCTCAGGCCCCTGGCCTGACTGCTCCCTTGGGGCTCCGAGCAGTGCTGACCTCCCAGTCCTCACCCACCCTCGGCTGTCCCCCTGCAGCTCTTCCCCCAGGCCCCATTTGGAGACTCTTTGGGATGAGTACCCCCACCCAGGGGAGCCAGCTTCAGTCCAAAGCACCCTGTTGCCAGCCCCACCCTGCCTGCCCCACTGTAGGTCTGTTTGCTCTGACCCAGCAGGGCTGGATGACTGGGAGCAGGCTCAGAAGAGTCACCAGCCTGAGGCTGCCGCCTGAGGCAGTCTCCCCTGGGGGCTGCGGGCAGGGCTCCTTCAGCACCTCTTAGCCACAAAGGGGCTGCCTTGTGGTGGGCACCATGCCACCTGCCAGAGCTGACGCTCATGGCACGTCTGCAGACAGGTGCCTGGGTGTGTCTCAGTCATGAGGGCAGGGTCTGGGGGACAGGTGAGTGGGCATCAGCACCCCATCCAGGGTGCTGTCACCGCGGCCTGAGTCACAGGTTGGTGGCCACAGCACTGGGTGCAGCCTCCCTTCACCCCAGCCTTCCTCCCCTTGGAGAAGAGGAAACTGAGGCACAGGGGGCCAATGACCTTCCCACGGTCACACACATGGGGCCTGGAGCCCGTGTCCTGAGCCATGCCCGCCTCCCAGCCACCCCTCTGGCCTGTCCCTGTGCTCACAGTGACAGGACAGTAAGACGCTTCCCCATGCGGGACCCTGGGCTGCCTCCACACAGGCCTTGGGAGGGGGGGCTTCAGCCCCAGCTTCTGTTCCCAGTGCCGCATGGGGGACACCCTGGAGAAGCTCCATGGAGCTGGGCTTTTCATAGAGACGGTGGCTGTGAGAGATGAACAGACCCCACACCCACCCAGGGTCCCCAGGGAACCACCACACAGGCTGGGATGTGGGCATTCCCTCATCTGTGATTCTCCATGGATTCCCTGCTCAGCTTGCACTCCCCATGTGTGGTGTGTCTGGTGTGTGTCTGCTGTGTGTGTGTGCCATGTGTGAGGGTGAGCTCCCTTCCGTTTAGCCTTTGTGGATCTGGTATCTGGTGTGTGTTGGTGTGTGTCTGGTGTGTGCTATGTGTGTGTGACCGTATGTGAGGGTGAACCCCCAGCTGTTTACCTGTGTGTGTCTGTGCAGCCACCAACACAGTGGCCCTGGGTGGCTCTGGAGCTGCGTGTCCCCTGCGTTTCCCTCCGGCCTCCATAGGCCCTGAAGCCCTGCTCCATCCTCTGTGTTTGCCCCGTGGTGGCCCTGAGAGCTTTACAGACAGAACCACATGCAGCAGCCCCTCCCCGTGACCATGGGTCCTGAGTTTGGCCCCAGGCGTCGGCTGACCCTTCGGGTTCCTCCCTATCGCTGAGCCACTCCCTGGGCAGAGGCCTGGCTGCAGGAGACTCCAGAGCCTGCAGCCTGGCCCTGCTGGGACGGCATCTCTGCATGACAGGGGCACAGGCCTGGTGCAGCTGGTCCAGGGCTGGGGAATGGCAGGCTCAGCGCTTCCCACAGAAATGGGTGGCTGGCCCTCTGCCCACCTGGACTGTCTCTCTATCTCTGTAGAGGGAAGAGGTGGCCATGTTGGACATGGAAGAGACGGTGGATGAGAATGAGTGAGTGCTGGGGTGCTGGGCAGGGGCTGCACCCGTCACTGACTCCACTAAAGCCTTTGACTTTGTGGATCACAACAAACTGTGGAAAAATCTTAAAGAGATGGGAATAGCGGACCACCTAACCTGTCTCCTGAGAAATCTGTATGCAGACAAGATGCAATAGTTGGAACCGGACATGGAACAACTGACTGGTTCCCAATTGGGAATGGAGTATGTCAAGGCTATATACTGTCACCCTGCTTATTGAGCTTATATGCAGAGCACATCATGCGAAATGATGGACCGGATGAAGCACAAGCTGGAATCAAGATTGCCAGGGGAAATATCAATAACCTCAGATATGCAGATGACACCACCCTTAAGGTAGAAGGAGAAGAGGAACTAAATAGACTCTTGATGAAAGTGAAAGAGGAGAGCAAAAAAAGCTGAAAAGGCTTAAAACTCAACATTCAAAAAATGAAGATCATGGCATTCGGTCCCATCATTTCTATGGCAAATAGAAGTGGAAACAATAGAAACAGTGAGAGACTTTATTTTTGGGGGCTCCAAAATCACTGCAGATGGTGACTGCAGCCATGAAATTAAAAGATGCTTCCTCCTTGGAAGAAAAGCTATAACCAACCTAGACAGCATATTAAAAAGCAGATACATTACTTGGCTGACAAAGGCCCGTCTAGTCACAGCTTTGGTTTTTCCAGTAGTCATGTATGGATGTGAGAGTTGGACCATAAAGAAGGCTAACAACCAAAGAATTGATGCTTCTGAACTGTGGTGTTGCAAAATACCCTTGAGAGTCCCTTGGATTGCAAAGAGATCAAACCAGTCAATCCTAAAGGAAATCAGTCCTGAATATTCATTGGAAGAAATGATCCTGAAGCTCCAATACTCTGGCCACCTGATGTGAAGAACTGACTCATTTGAAAAGACCCTGATGCTGCGAAGGATTGAAGGCAGGAGGAAAAGGGGATGACAGAGGATGAGATGTTTGGATGGCATCACTGACTCAATGGACATGAGTTTGAGCAAGCTCTGGGAGTTGGTGATGAACAGGGAAGCCTGGCGTGCTGCAGTCCATGAGGTTGCAAAGAGTCAGTCACAACCGAGTGACTGAAATGACTGAAGTGACTACACTGAACCTCTTCCATCTTGCAGGGAGCGGAGACTTGTCCTCACTGGAGTAGATACATTCTAGGTGTCGATCTGCTTTTCCTGCCCCACAGTGCTTCTTCCAGGAACTCTGTCCACAGAACCCATTTTTGAGCATCGTGGTACTTCCTGTAGCATTGCTTCTGATCAGTGGTTTTCATAGCATCTCTTCTTTGATGGCAAAGGGAATACAGCAATGTGCCCTTGGCCGTGGAATTAACTGGTTTTACCGAGGACGGCATCACCTAGAAATAACTGGGCAAATTTTGAAAGCTTACTGAGACAGTGTGATAGCTAATGAAGACTCAAGTGTGTCAGATGGGAATCAACATCCTGAAAGGATGGGGTGCAATGTTAAAGGGTGTTGTACATGCTGTGAAGGATATAGTGTATATTTGAAGCATAATGGTGCTATCTTCCCCCAACAGCCAGAACATATGGGTCTTGTAATCAAGGGGTGGAAGCCACTTGTTTCACTACTGAACCTACAACCCAGCTGTAGAATTTTTGCTTCCCATCCTGGCTTCCTTGAGCTCTGCTTCTTTAGAGATCTTGGTCCCCAAATGGGAGCTGCTCACCAGGGGATGCTCACATATGTCCAGGGCTCCAGGTGAACAATCCCAATCAGGGAGGCACTTTGCCAGACCTTCTAGAGAAGCAAAAACATGACTGATGTGTCTGTGAAGAATCCAGGAGAAGGACAACCCTCATAGGCCCCTGCATCTGGAAAATGCATTCTGGGTAGTACTGGAAGAGTTTTGATTCTGTCCAGTTTATACAACAAGAGAGACATCAGCTGTACATACTGATTTTCACTTCTTTGTTCATCTAAATGGAAAGAATAATCAGGGTCTTCAGGTCTGTAGAAAGAGAAAAACTTTTTCCAGCCCTCTGAAGCACTAGATACAATTTAAAAAAAAATCCTTATTCTCTTGTCTGCATAAGTTACAGCACTAACTTAAAATAAACTTAATTTAAATTGAGCAGGGCTGCTGGTGAAAACAAAATTAATGTTAGTCCGGTTACTCCCCCATTTAGCCATCACTGGTGATTCTGCAAAGGTTATTACTATTTATAAACTCAGCTTCTTTTTAAATATTCATTTATTTATTTGGCTGCACCGAGTTTTAGTTGTAACATGTGGGATCTAGTTCCTGGATCAGGGATTGAACCTGGGTTCCCTGAATTTGGAGCATGAAGTCTTATCCACAGACCACCAGGGAAGTCCCCTCTACTTGTTTCTTGATAAAGGGCCCACCTGTGCCTTTAAAACATTGCTTGTTTTATCCATATTTTAATGCTGTAGTTAAGAACATGAACTCTGAAATCTGATGCTGGTGTTTGAATCCTGGCTCAGTTCCTTTCTGGCTATGTGATCCTGGGTAAGTCAATTAACCTTTCCGTACCTAAGTCCCCTGTCTCTAACCTGAGGATGATAGCAGTGCCCATTTTGAGTGTTTGGAGCATTCATTACGATAACATAGGCGATATGTTACAATAGTGCTTGGCACATAGTAAGCAGTGAATAAATGTTAGCAGTTGTTATTGTTAATATTATAATTTGGCAATGCTTGCTCTAAGTTAGCGTGCCAGAAATATAAACCATTTTATATCCCCTCTTTCTCTACAAACCTGCAGAACACCTGCTAAATGACTGTTATGGATTGAATTCTGTCCCTTGTTCACATCCCCTCCTCTCTGCCCTGAATTTTTCTGTTCAAGTTTTAACCCCCAGTGAGACTGTATTTGGAGATAGCACCTTTATGGAAGTGATTAAGGTTAAATGAGGTCACAAGAGTGTGGTCTAATCTGAGAGGCCTGGTGTCCTTAGAAGGGCCAGACATTTCTGTCTCTCTACATGTACAAAGAAGACGGGCCATGTGGGGACACAGAGGAAAGGTGGCCGTTTACTAGCCTGGAACCAATCCCATTGACACCCTGATCTTGGTCTTCCAGCCCCCAGCACTGTGGGAAATAAATGTCTGTTGTTTAAGCCCCTCAGGCTGTGGTATTTTGCCATGGCACCCTGAACAGACTAAGACGTTATGAAATGTTTTAACTCGTATATTGAAGGAGAGACAAATGGGCAGTCCTAATGTAGGATGTCTGATGCCATCCTCAAATGCCATTTCTGCTGTGGGAAAAGCTTAACTCTACCATCTCCCATGGTGGTGGTGGGGTAGTCAGGAGGAGTCATATACCATTGGGACTACTGTCCATTGCTTCCCTCAATATAACTGTTTTCTACAGAATTAATTGAGGCTCCAGTCTGACTTCCAGCTATGTAGAGGTTAGTTATTGTCCGTGAGGAGCTCTTACTCTTACTTCTTTCCTCTTCCAACACAGATGATCTTGTAGGACTAAGAATCTGGTCCATTGAGTCACTGCTTCCCTGGTGGCTCAGACGGTAAAGAATCTGCCTGCAATGTGGGAGATCTGGGTTTGATCTCTGGGTTGGGAAGATCCCCTGGAGGAGGGCATGGCAACCCACTCCAGTACTCTTGCCCAGAGAAACCCATGAACAGAGGTGCCTGGGAGGCTACAGTCCCTGGCATTGCAAAGAGTAGGACATGACTGAGCGATTAAGCACACATCTGTCCACTGAGTCACCAGTTGGATTCTGTATTGGTGTCTTATGGATCTTTAAGACCTTATGGATCTTTAGCCTTCATTCCCTCAGAAGCTGGGCCGCCACACTGGCTGAAGTCCTGGCCATTTCACTTCAAGGCACGCCCAAAGCCTTCCCAGGGTCTTCTGGTTCCCTGAGACCATGCTGCTCATGGCCTCTTCCTCCTGAGTCCCTGCCTCACGCCAGCTGGATTTCTACCCTGCCACAAGAAGCATGCATGAATTTAATTGTCCTAACTGAAGACTTGGGGATCACAGGAAGATTTTGTTGTCACGGGATGTGAGGCCTTGGAATTTTCTCTCTTCCCCTCTCCCCACTTTTCTCCTTACCTTTCCTTTCTGAATTCCCTAAGAACTCTTCCTTTCAGTCAGAGAAGACTTTGGCTGAGTTCTAAGACTTAAACTTGCAGAAAGCCTGGTTAATAAGATGCTTGCAGAACAAAGAGCCTTCCATTTTACAGCAGTTTTGCTTATCAACTTATTGTAAATATAATATGTATGACATATGTACGATGATATGTGTATTATATCCATGCTATTACATATATATGATGTTTTGACTATACAAAATATTTATACTTATAAATAATCTTTTTTTTCTTACTACATGAAGAATAATTAAGGCAATTGGGAGATAAAAGGAACTGCCTAATTTAGAAATAAAGATTTAACTGTGGAGTTTAGGTCTCTTCAGAGTCACTCATTGACTTGTGAAAAGCTCTTTGGAACTTCTGAATCTATTTCTCAGGTGTAGGGTGTTCAGAATCTGAAAGTAGGAATGAGGTTAATCATGAGACCATGTAGCTGTAGGAAAATCCAAGCAATGTGGCTTTGGCTTTTCCGATGTTGAAGGCTTTCCTAAGAGCATCGTTAAAACATAAGAGATGGAAAGGGAGAGCAGAAAAGTTTATTAGATCACACAGAATTTCCAAGGTAAACTCTGCGACAGTAAAGCTCGATTTCTGTGCCATTGAGTGTAAATGAACTACTCAGAAAATGCAAAAACGTAGGCTGAGTACTCATGGCAATTGATGGCAATCATTCTAAGAAGGTCATGACTGGAGCGCGCTTTGTGCCTGCAAAGCTTCCACCTGGTCGGTGCGCAGGGATCCGGAAGAGGGCTGGGCCACCTCTCCCCACACTGACTTTTCGGCCGCGGACTTCCGCGCTGGCGCAAACACCGAATTCGGCCCTGAACTCCCGGTCCAGCGCCGACTGCGCTATCTCCCCAGCACCTCGCGATCTTGCACGGCTTCCCGCCTCCGCCCCTCCCGCTGCAGCCCACGCCCCAGCCACGGGGGGCAGGAGGCGGCGGTGGCCGGCCCTACCCGTGCCCTTTTAAAAGCCTCCCAAGCGAGGCCCCGCAGGGGGATCCCGGCGGAGGAGGGAGCAGCACGCTGAGCTTCCGCAGCAGTGCGCGGAGCCGAGCGCCCCGGGTTGCCCCTCCCACTGGTGGGGCCCGGCACTTCGGGTTCCCAGACGCTCTCCCTGCTGCCTTGGGGCTCCCCGCTTCCCCCGGCCATGCGCCCCGGGTAGCGCCCGCCGCTCGCCCTCGCCGCCGGTATGCTGCACCCGCTGCTGCTCGCAGCGCTCTGCCTGGCTGGCGGGCTAGAGGTCGCCTGCGGCTGCCAGCTGCCCTCCGAGTGGAGACCCCTGAGCGAGGGCTGCCGAGCGGAGCTGGCCGAGATCATCGTGTACGCCAAGGTGCTGGCTCTGCACGAGGAGATGCACGGCTACCTGCCCTGGCAGTATGAGGCCAGCGACGCGGGGCTCTTCTACTCCGCTGAGATCCAGATGCTGTGCGACCAGGCATGGGGCAGCATGCTCGAGGTGCCCGGGGGCTCCAGGCTCAACCTCACCGGCCTGGGCTACTTCTCCTATCACTCCCACACCGTGGTCCAGAATTACCCCTATTTCGTCTTCCTCAGGTGAGCCTGCCAACTCTCGCCCATACCATCCCTTTGGCCACTTGGCCTGGCCAGCAGAGGTACCTTTATCCCCAGCAGGCTCTGGAACTCCTCCAGAATCCTGTCTGGGTGATGTTAAGTGATGTTTCCCCTGGTCTCCTTCCCATTTTCTGCTCTTTGGTGCCCCTCATGTTGAGTCTACAGAGATTTTGGGTGTCACTGGCTAACACTGTTGGAAAAACAGGGATGGCTCCCGTGCTTGACCAGGGAAGAGTGTTTCAGGCCAAAGCTCAAGGTGGTTTCCAGCAACAAACAGCCTATTCCCAATAGCAGAGGTTTATGCGGGGGGTAATGGGGGAAGAAGGCCCTGGTCACAGTGCTCTGAGGAGTATGAAGGGCAATCGGACAGGAGCCCTCTCTGGTTGAGTTCCATGCAAGTTGGTCTGTGGTGCAGATTAGATGCCTGTGGATAAGAGTTCAGAGGATGGTGTCTCCTGGAGTTTGAAATAAGAAAGTGGAACCCTAATTGAGGTAGAATCCTTATAGAGGAGGAAAGCTATATTTTACAGTGGATGCCGTGGAAGTTGTTTGGGATGGACAGTGGTCAAAACCAATCCAAACACCTTTGGAATCAGATGGTTGTTGGAATTCTGGCTCCATTCTTCCTGTCATTTTGAGCAAGTTACTGACCTTGTCGAGAACCTCAAGAGCCTCACCTTCATAATGTGCCAAACAAGGTTGGTTGAGATTAAATCCTAGTAACTGATGCAGAACACCTGGTGCAGGTTAGATGAGAAATGTGTAGTTACTCAATCCTGCACACCTGCTTAAATGCCAAGATGGGACTGGTGTGGAATGCAGCCCAGCTGTCCTCTTGTTTCACTCAGATTCGCTCATATCAGCTGCCAGCGGACCTCAATGCCAGGCTCTTCCAAATAGCAAAAGTTTATAGAGGAAGGGCCTGGGGTCGGGGGCATTAAGGGATTGGGAAGGTGCTCACAGGGCTTTGAAGAACAGAGAAGTGAATTAGACCAGGCCTTGTCTGTTGGGAGACTCCTGGAATCTTGTGAAGTTCCATGAAAGTTTGTCGTGTGGTCATGACGAAATGCATGTAGATAAGGGTTCAGGTTATGGGCTCAACTGAAGTTTGCAATAGAAAACAGCAGGTGGAACCCTAATGCATTGGTTCTCTCCAGTTGGAGGAAGAGGCTGATACAGAGGAACTGGGAGGCACCTCAAAATGGAATCTAACAGATAGTGATTGGACAATAAGTCCCATCTTCCCAGTATGTGTCATAGCATTAAGGATATTTGGAATGCCCATGACCTTGGTCTGCAGACTAACTTTTAGCTCTTGAGATTTTACATCACTGAGAAAGAAGACAGAAGGTTCCACAGAGGGGTGTCCGTAAGCTCACGGTAACACGTTTTCCATATTAAAGCCAGAATATCTAAGTTTAGAATACATGGTGTGCTTTGTGTTGGCTTGAGTGGTTTAGCCAGATTAAGTTGAATTAAAAAAAAATGCTGGAGAAGTACAGTTTCTAAATAAAACTGGCAAGGAATGAGATAGTACCTTCTTGATATGGAGAAACTTAGATTTTTACATGTCTTTATATAGGGAAACCAGCTCTAAAACTATTCAACAATAAAACTTTATTTTCCAAAGTAAAAAGAGCCACAGTACTTAAGAAGATATTATTTTCTTTTCCAATTTTATAATGAAATACAGTTTTGTCCACTGGCTCTCTGGTGGTCAGCCAGCTCTTTTCTCTTTTTCTCTGACATATTTATAAAACGTTAGAGCAGAGATACAGAGTCAAATGGTAGTCTGACAAGATTTCTATTTCACAGGGCTGTGTTGCCCTGATGTGTGTTAACAACCACATACAAATCATTCCTCTGTTATTCTGGGCCCCTCGGAGAGAAGAACAGATTCTGGTCAGTGTCACAGGAGAAAGTGGCAGTGGAGACTCCCTGGTGAGCCCCCAAATGCCTACTTTGGGCTGGAGTGCCGCTTCCATCTCTCCTTTTCCTTCTCTTGACTTCTCTATCTTGCCAACAGGTACTTTATGCAGGGTTCTGTAAAAATGTTAAGTTTTATACTGTGCTTACTCTGTGCTAAATACTTTACATATTTTTTTTTAAAAATACACTCCTTACACCACCATTAAACAAAGAACTCCTTGTTTTATAGATTGTACATTTAAGCTTAGAGAATTTAAGAAATTCGTTGTGTGTCAAACAGGAGATAAGTAGCAGTCATAGGACTTGAATCCTGGGTCATTGCAATTGGCTTTCCTTTGCCCAGGAAACAAGGAGCACTCCACTAGGAGAAAGAAGGCGGCATGGGAGATACACAAATGTTCACCCACACCCATCCCCCAATTCACGTGCTTTGAAAAACTGAAGGAGAGACACGTGCAGTGTGAGGTAGAGAAACAATCAGAGAGAGTGACTCCTCTAATGTGAGCCATGTAGATGTGTAATTGGAAGCTGCATGTAAATCAGTGAAGTTAGAATATGCCCTCACACTGCAGAAAAATATCTCACAATGGTTTAAAGACTTAAACATAAGACATGACGCCATAAAACTCCTAGAAGAGAGCATGGGGAAAATGTTCTCTGACATAAATTGGACCTTTATTTTCTTAGGTCAGTCTCCCAAGATAGTAGAAATAAAACTAAATATGAACAAAGGGGACCTGATCAAACTTACAAGCTTCTGCACAGCAAAGAAAACTGTAAAAAAAAAAAAAAAAAAAAAGAGAGACAACCTAAAGAATGGGAGAAAATATATGCAAATGATGCAATAGACCAGGGCTTAATTTCAAATATACAGACCGTACAATTCAACAACAACAACAACAAAAACAAAAAAAACCCAATCAAAAAATGGGCAGAAAACGTTAATAGACATTTCTCCAAAGAAGACATGCTGATGGGACATGCAGGTGGCCAGTAGACACATAAAAATATACTCAGCATCACTAAATCTTAGAGAAATGCAAATCAAAGCTGCAACCAGGTACCATCCCCTATCAGGCAGAATGGCAACCATCAAAAACAGAACAAATAGCAAATGTTGGAGAGAGTGTGGAGAAAAGGGAACCCTCCTACACTGTTGTTGGGAATGTAAGTTGGGGTAGCCACTATGGCTAACAGTATGGGGGATGCTCAGAAAATTCATAGGACCACCATATGATCCAGCAGTCCCCCTCGTGGGCATATCCCCAGACAAAACTCTAATTCAGGAACATACATGCACCCCCATGTTCATAGCAGCACTATTCCCAACAGCCAAGATATGGAAACAGCCTAAATGTCCCTTGATAGTTGAATGATTAAAGAAAATGTGGTACGTATATATGAATATTACTCAGCCATAACAAGAAAGAAAGAATGCCATTTGCAGCAACATGGATGGAACTAGGGATAATTATACTAAGCAGAGTAAGTCACAAAGAGAAGAATAAATACTATATCACTTATATGTGGAATGTAAAATATGGCATGAATGAACCTATTTACAAAACAGAAACAGACTCATGGATACAGAGAATAAACTTGTGGTTGCCAAGGGGAATGGAGGGAGGGAGACGGACGGACTGGGTGTTTGGGGTTAGCAGATGCAAACTGTTACATTTGGAATAAACAACAAGGTCCTACCTTAGCACAGGGAACCATATCCAATCTCCTGGGATAAACCATAATGGAAAAGATATTTAAAAATGTATGTATATGTATAACTGAGTCACTTTACAGCAGAAATTAGCACAACATTGTAATTAAACTCTACTTTAAAAAAGACGTTATATAACTGGCAACACTTGTCACAGTCTTCTGTTGACTCTCGATTCAAGATGGTACACCCCATGGGTGTCCAGTCTACAGCTCTTGCCTCCTTTTTTTTCCATTAGGATGGATGAGAACTATAATCTCTTGCCTCATGGAGTCAATTTCCAAGATGCCATCTTTCCAGACACTCAAGAGAACAGAAGGATGTTTTCTAGCCTTTTCCAGTTTTCAAACTGTTCACAAGGGCAGCAGCTGGCAACTTTCTCATGACTGGGAGGTTCAAGAAGACACTAGGGTAAGAATTGGCTATACCCTGTGCTGCAGACTCATATGAATGTTGTGAGCAAGGGAGTCAAGAGTCCTCCTCCAAAGTCCAGATCAAGAAGTATTTTTCACCCTCTCCACAGCCCTCCCAGAAGTTAACAAGCACTGCTCATAAACTCTGGGAGTCCTCAGGCTGTACTGTGTGACATGAGGTTCCTCACAAAGTGAGGGGACAAGATGATCTGAAGGTTGGCATGCTGTGCCTCAGTTTCCTCTTCTGTAAATTGGAAGCCATTGTAACATCTGTATCTTAGGGCGGATGTGACCTGATTTAACTATGTAGGGAATGTCAATAGGAAAAGCCTTTAGTGAGGTGTTTGAGAGTAAGCACTCAATACACTGAGCTGTTATGACTACTTCTGTTGTTGATTTCAAATACTTATGTATGTTTTCACTTGGCCCTGCTGGGTCTTGGTTGTGGCATGTGGGATCTTCAGTCTTCCTTGCAGCATGCAGGATCTTCAGTTGCAGCATGCAAACCCTTAGTGGCAGGATCTAGTTCCCATGGAACAGAAGGATCCAAATCACTCTGGGCATGAAGATAGAAAAGGCATCTTTCAGTCCGAGGCAGATGCCTGAGTTGTGGGGATATTTCAAGGACTATTGCTTTCTCTGTGCAGTGGCATTGTTGCAACTGAGCCAGGGGAGCAGGGAGGCCGTGGCCCATCGCTCCCAGTCCCCCACCAAGGTGTTTATAGGACCATGTGACAGACCACAGGAGACAGTTCTGATGTGGGTTAATGAAGCAATGTGCATGTATTAGGTGGTTTCCTTCTTTCCCCATTTGTGGTGCCCTGGGTGGGGGCGCTGTCTTTCTCTTGTCTGGTGGCTGGGCCTAGGGGAGTGGCCTTGTTCTTCCAAACCTCCTGCCCAGGGCTCCATGGCACCTGGAGGCTTTCTTCATGTTCTTTGCACAGAAACTGTTCTCATAGTGGGCAAGTACATCTGACTGAGGAAAAGTGTTGATTCTTCCTTTCCATACATTACCCAGGGTTCCTTCCTTAGGCCTGCCCTACTGACAGTTCTCAACTCCCTGACCCCTCTTCAAGATTTGCCAAAATTTTCTGAGTGCTTGTCATATATTTCACTCCCCACATGGATCTAAGCACCTTTCTTTCCCCCTGCCCCACTCTTTTTTTTTTTTCTTTCCTACCTGACTCTTAATCTGTGCCAGCACCCACTCCACATTGAACTGGACTCACCAAGTATAAGCCTGAGTATCCCCAGCCTAGATCAGACCATAGCATGTTCATATTAAATCTTTTTAGTCTTGGTCCTGTGGTTCTCCATTTTGTGGGATTTTTGCTTCATGTACTAAATCCTTGGTAATAGTACATTGAGGTCAAGAGATTTGATATTGATCCAAAAATACCTCACAGCTGAGCCCCAAACTCTTTAGATATATAACTGATTAGCCCTGTGGTCACACAATGAAGCTATTAACATTTTACTGCAATTAGATTTTCCATCATTCAAGACAAACAGAACAATGGGACTGTGGAGAATTGTTTTAATGTGAAGGCAGTCCTATTTTGGGTGGTCAAATATTGATCTTGGGGAGAATTCCTTTTCCCTTTCATCATCCTGATCTCTTAGATAACAGAGGGTGGGTATGTATGTTTGCACTGAGTCAGAAGCTTTTGGGGAAAGAGAATTAATTGTTCCAGGTTGCTGAGCTGCTGGCAGAGCCAAATTGAGGTGTTGATGGACTTTGTATGTATCACATCTTGGCTCCTTCTGCCCACTTTGAAAGGTACCACATCAGAGCTGAGTTAAATTAGCTAGTTCATTTGAGAATTTAGGTTTAAAATAAAACTAAGGTGCTAGCATTTATATTTTATGATATTCCTTGAGAAAATTTTACTTTCTCTGCAGTGATTAAAATAGGTGTGAATTGAAGGTGTCAGAATTAGATGAAGAGTTATGGACAGTTACTTATTCCTTCCTTGAAAAAACAAAACTAAAACTAAAAATTATCTGCCTTAAAAAAAAAAAAATCAAAAACTTATATTCAGTTGCACTGGATCTTTGTTGCCGTGAGGGCTTTTCTCTAGTCATGGCAAGCGAGGGCTACTCTTCGTTGCAGCGCACAGGCTTCTTATTGCAGTAGCTTCCCTCGTCGCAGAGCACAGGCTCTGAGCACACGGGCTTCAGTAGTTGTAGGTTGTGGGCTCACTAGTTTCGGCACATGGGCCTAGTTGATCTGCAGCTTGTGGAATCTTCCTGGGCCAGGGATCGAACAAATGTCCCTGCTCTGGCAGATAGATTCATATCCCCTGTGCCACCAGGGAAGTCCTCTCTGCTTTTTCTTTGTGAAGGTGAGTATCCTGCTTTCTCTCCTATGCAGGGTAAATAAATCATGTTATGACACAAACAGTCTGTTTTTCCTAAGGTGATGGGTCTTCCATCTTAGACAGGGTCAGAGGAGCTTGTTTGGGTCACCTTTTTATTCCAGTTAGACTCTTGCTAATGGGAACATGTGAATCCTTCATTTGTTCTGAGACCATTATGAATGGCCCTGGACGGTGCACATTACACAATTTCCCTATATCACATGCTGTGTCTTAGATGACGATGAATTCAGGGGGCACACTAATGAAATCTCATCATTTCCACTGTTGCTGCTGCTCTTCTCTTAAGTCCCCAGTCAGCTCGAGCAGTGTGTTTAGATCGTGGTCGTGAAGGGTGCATCTCCTCCTTCTCATTCTTTTGCAGCATCACACGAATCTGGGACTCTAGGGTCAGTCCAGAGGTTAAGAAATGGAACCAGAGGAAAATCTGATGTAGGGAAACTTGTTGTTATACATACCAAGGACAACCTGCAACTCCGTCCTCAGCAGTCAAATCCTCCCATTCTCTAATTCCATCTTTAGACATCCCACCACTCCCCCTCCCCCCACCCACCCGTCCCTTGCTTCAGTCAGTGGAAACATATGTTTGCTTTCAAAAGTTGCCAGGGAATCAGCAGCACTCCTAACTGTTCAGCATCTCTCTGGTTCAGTATCATGGTGTTAATGGGGCCTCCGGGGATGTCTTCAGCAAGTTAGAGCATCCATCCCATTTTCTGGCAGCGTTCTCTCCACGCCAGCCAAGAACATTTTCCTTTCCTTTTTTCTTCCCTGTTGGGTGAGTGTAACAATCAAAACAAAAGTTGGCTGTTTTCCTCTCTCAGCAAGTCCTGTCCCCCAGGACCGCAACCTAGACTGACCCACACATACATCAATCTGACCTAGAGTGTCATGGGACTGACACAAAATCTGTGAAAGACTTCCTGTCATCTTTCTTTTATGCCTTTTTAGAGTTGGGAAGGATGTTGACGGAGGTGCCATCCTCATCAGGCAATCAGGATTGGCTGTGTCATTTTCAGAGGCGTGATCTCAGACAGAACCCTTAATTTCCCAAAACTTCAATTTTCTCCTTCCCTGATAGCTCAGTTGGTAAAAAAAAAAAAAAAAAAAAAAAAAGCTGCCTGCAATGCAGGAGACCCCAGTTTGATTCCTGGGTCAGGAAGATCTGCTGGAGTAGGGATAGGCTACCCACTCCAGTATTCTTGGGCTTCCCTTGTGGCTCAACTAGTAAAGAATCCCCCTGCAGTGCAGTAGACCTGGGTTCTATCTTTGGGTTGGCAAATCCCCTGGAGAAGAGAAAAGCTATCCTCTCCAGTATCCTGGCCTGGAGAATTCCATGAACTCTGTAGTCCATGATGTCACAAAGAGTCGGACACCACTGAGTGACTTTCACTTTCAAAACATAAACTGTCTCAGGTTGTCCTAAGGACCCAATTAGATCATAGGTTTGAAAGCACTTTGTCAGTTGTAAAGAGTGATGGAGGGGTTTATGACTATAAATGGATAGTTAGAAAGTATGGCTTTAAAAGTTTAAGATGATGGAACTTTTAAAAAGCATCCTGTGTCTTCCCAGGGCAGTGGCAGTGGGAGCAATGGTGACAGGGTAGGTGGTGGAGAGGGGAACAGATGATGGGGAAGCTCTCATGTGTGTTGTAATTCATTCAACAGAATTTACTGGGTTCTTGTCCTTGAGCACTTAAAAATTCATGTACTGAGTTATAAACCATGTTCATGTGGGTTCCCAAATCTGAAAGTATAAAATGGTAGTCAGTAGAGTTTTTTTCTCCCACCTCTGACACCCATCCACCCAGTTCCCACCTACCCTCCAAACGAATAACCACTGTTAATAGTTTCTTGTAAGCTTCCAATGAGTACTCTCCCCCAACAAACAATTCAGTCAAGATTCACTGTCTTCTTTAAGGGCGTGGCAGCCCACTCCTATATTCCTGCCTGGAGAATCCCATGGACAGAGGAGCCTGACTGCCTTGAGTCCATGAAGTCACAAAGAGTCGTGCGGGGAGCCAGCATGGGTGATCCCACCCATGACAAGTTTATGTGGAAGAGATCTGATGAGCAAGGTGGATCAGGACTCAAGGGACCCCCTGGATCTGCTTGAGCATCTACCCCAAAACCAGAATCTGTCTGTCTTACTATTTTGTGCCTTTCACCAACTCTTCTGACATTAACAGGGGGCTATCCCTGACCACCTTTCTCTGGAAAAGGTCAACTTAGGGCTTTAGTTAATAAGTCTCCTGGGCATGATAGGAGTGTTTCAATTCAAACCCCTCTGATGGCTTTCTAGCTTACCTGACAGGTTTATCCAGACTCTTGCAGCTACGCACGTTATTGTTCACAGCCTCCCAACCGTGAGAGACACGGGAAGCCTAAAACATTATAAAAATATAGAGCCTTTCAAAGAGTTAAAAACTATTAGAGTAGTGCTGGTATAAGGTTTCATTGTTGAGCCAATGCTTGCTGCCAAGTGCCCATATCCCTTATCCATTGTGCACCTGGGAGTGCATCAGTTAACATAGTTGGAATGTAAGAAAAACAAGTAGTAGCCTTAGAATTAACTACATCAGACCTTTGAGCTAATTGGTTCTTTCTTTGTTGTAACTCACTGCACCTTTGCTCCGTGAGAATGTAATTCTGTTTAGCACTTTCTGAGGCTGACATAGATTAGAAATATAAAGAAAAAACACTTCAAGGGAAATTAAGTTTTCTGGTTGAGTAGCCTTTATCGAAAAAGGGTCATAAAATCTCCACAGGCCTTCAAGGCCAGAAGATAACGTACACAACATTGTTTATGGGAAAGGTATGCAGAGAAAAATCCTGGTTTCGATAAAGACAAAACAGATGTAATGTTTGGGCTGACGCTATATGACTTTGCATCTTTCATATCTCTCTATGTACAAGTCAAGGTATAAAAATTCCTTTTGAAAATAAAGTTATGGGCCTCCTTCACCGAAGCTTGGTCTCCCCATGTCATTCTTTCTTTCCTTTTCTTTCTTTCTCTCTCTGTTCTTCTTTCAGGATGACTCCTTGGGGGCACAGGGGCTCTCTGACTTCACTTTTTTGCCTGGGCTTCTAAGACCCGATTGGGAAGGTGCCCTGCATCTTCACCGGGGAGGCGGTGTCCTGCGTCCTCAACCCACCGAGAGGGCATCTGCAGCCTCCGTGAACAGAGCAAGTTCCATGTCAGGAGCTTTATTGGCTTTCTGTGTAAACCAAGGAAGATCAAGCCTCTTTCTCTCCCCTTTTACTTTCCTTATCGCCAATGCTGTCATCCTGAGGGATTCCCTGGATCCTACTGGGGCTGGACCCCAGCAGAGTCGGACATGACTGTGTGACTAACACACACTTTTGGTACCAGTGGCACTGCAATGTGCACACGTGGTTGTGCCCTGCTTTGTTCACAAGTGGGTACGTGTAAGTAGACATGTAAGTTGCTATATCTAGACATGTACGTTGGTTTAAACAGCTGTGTCGTATTCCATTGTATTAATGCCTTACTGTGTATTTAATCAAGTTCCCTGTTGATAGGTATTTACACTGTTTCCAGTCCATGGATATTACATGGGATGTGGACATGTATGACATTATATCAGTACACACCTCATTTTGTGGAATTGTTGAGTCCAGTCTTTAGCAAGTGACTGTTGAGTGACTGCCATGAGGCAGCTTTTGTGTTAGATAACAGAGTTTCAATGTTGAGAAAAAATTTAGAATATAATAATAATATATTTATAAAAATATAAATTTTAGAGTATAATTATTGTTAATAGTTTATCTAAAAGCTCATATCATAGTTACATTTTTTAGTTTTTTTTGTTATTGTTTAGAGGTACTTTCTTGTTGACAAGCTTGTGACAGATATAACAATATAGCAATTTTTAACTTATAATAAACCTAGGCACTATGAAAATTTTGTGCTTAATGTTAGTGACTCTTAGACATGTCTATAGTAGAGTAGCAAAAAAAAAAAAAAATACTAGATATTTAATATTGACTATTTCCCAGTTCACGTGAATCTGAAATTCATTTAGGTCAATGTTTTCTTGTATTTACAACTATTTGGTTTGCAAGGGCTTCCTTTTCTTCAGACCATTTAAATAAGAACTCAGAACTTGAGCAATATTATCAAAAAACAGAAGACTCACACTGAGACATACATAAATCCAGACAGACGAACAAGGGATCTTCTAGTTTTCCACCTGAGATTTAAAATATTTATTTGAACCGCTTTTTTTTTTGGGGGGGGGGGGGTTGGCGGTGGGGGAAGGGGGGTGGTGGCATGAATACTGGATTGGGTTGCCATTCCCTTCTCCAGGAGATCTTCCCAACCCAGGGATTGGACCCAGGTCTCCCACATTGTAGGCAGACACTAGGGAAGTTGTTGAATTCTGTGGCAAGGATTAACTTCAAGCCTTGCCCTAGGCAGGCCTTTGTAACAAGCTAATTGTTTTTAATTGCATATGCAAAAGAACCAGCTTTACAGTTTCCAAGAAAAAAAGAAGTTTCCTTGTAACCAATTTTGTCTGGTTCTGTAGAATATCATGGCCGTCCTAGGACAGGTCATCTTTCCTTTCTGTAGTCATAGTTTTATCCCTGAATTATAGACAGATCAGCTGATAAAAAGCTTGGCTTGTCTCTGTGGGGTGGATTTGCTTGTCCTTGTGTTTCATCTGAGGCAGTAGTGAGGCCCACGGGCCTCTCCTGGAAGTGGGCATGGGGGCGTGGCACACCAGGAGCGCGTCCAGGGCAGGGGGTCCCAGTTGTGCTCTCAGGGGTCTCCACTGTGTCTGGGAATGCCCATTTCTTGAGCTCCTGGGTTCCCAGCGATTGGCATCCAGTGAGTGGAGTGGAGGGGTGTGAACCACAGGTAAGGGAACTGAGACTCGGTGGAGCAGGGAACCACGTATTCTGCCCTCTCTGTTGGCACAGTCTCAGAGCCCCCTAACCTGGCAGTCACGGAAAGGCCTCGCCTTTGGGGTCAAGGCCTTTACCTCTTTAACCTGTCGCATAAAGCTCAGACCTGTGCGGGTTTTCCCAAGCAGCCTAGTGCCTGCTGGAAGTCCAAGGGATTTATCCTGCCTGGTGTTTTCACCTGTGGGGACTTCATAACCCTTACTCTGGCCAGCTGGCCCAGCCCTGCTTCTGCCACTTTGCAGCCCAGTGGGCCCTTGACCACCTGCTGGGATGGGAAAGGGAAGGGTCCACCAGTTTCACCCTAGATATTTAGTAGGGTGCATGGATTTAAACACCTGGTGGCCACCCAGGCAGAAAAGAAGGGAGGAGGGCAACTTGCTGCCCTTTCATGGTGGAATCTGTGGCTGTCCTGCTGAGAGGGGTCCTTTCCATGGGAACCCTGTGCAATAAGTTTGGTATTTTGGAACTGAATAATTAAAACGTGTAAAAAATTTAAATTATGTGGTGCTTTAATTTAAAAAAAAAAAAATCAAGCTCCAAGTTTTTTGCAAATTGAGGTCTAAAAATTTGAAGGCCTATTTTCCTTCCACAGTGGCGTTCTATGAAGAAATGTGTGGGGTTTTTTTTTTAAGAAAAGAGTCAGAAAAGTGAGGGAAACAGAAAACCCAGAGTTGCCCCTGTAGTTTGGTGAAGGCCTTAGAAGGTCACTTGTAAATGCTGCTGGCTGTTGGGAGGCAGTCTCTTCCTGTGGCTAATGGGCACAGAGCTCTGCAGTCTTGTCCTTTGCATGGATGTTCTTGGTGGAAATCCAGCTCGGAGCCATCTCCTGATGTGTAAGAATTTCCCAGACTAGAGCCCTAGGCAGATCCTGCAGGGCCAGGGGCTCCTTCCTTCATTGTATCTGTCTGTTTGACTGAAAACCAGCAATGACATATTTTTCTTTCAATCTGGTCTCTCATCCAGGCCTTGGAGTAATATTTCCCCTCCCCCTCAATAGACTTGGGTTCCAGGGATGAATTATAGTCAGTTGTCCATGATTTTGCAGATGAGGAAACTGAGAGCCAGAGCGGATGGAGGAGTGTCCAAGGGAGAATGGGATATCCTTCCAGGAACTCTGGCTCCTGGGTTTTTAATGAGCTTCCCACCCAGCATGGTCATTAATTGGCAAGTGTTGACATTGAGAATAAACTATTGGTGGAAATGTAAAAGGCTTTTTTAAAGAATGTTCCTACCAGCTGTGCATCTTATGGAGTATTTTCACTGTACTCCCCAACCCTTGGAAAGTGCTGGGCACAGGGTAGATGCTTCATCATTTTTATTGAATAAGTTCAATTTCACATAATTATATCCATAATGTCGGCAACACTGTGAGGTATATTAGAACAGTGATTGTCACAGTTGGTACTTCACAGATCAGTAAAGAAAGAAAACATTTTATTAGGAAGACTGTAAAAGAATTGCTAAGTTTTCAGTTTATCCCACAAGGATATTTTAAAAAATGAAACAAATCTCTCCCTTCATCACCAAGGCTATTGGAGGTCTGTTGAGGACCCCACGCAAGGGAGGTTCTACCTCTTAGGACACCCCTGCTTCAGCATCTCCCTAAGCCAGCAACCTGGGACAGTCGAGTACACTTGAAGTTCCTTCCTTGACCTCGGGAGTTTTTTTGGAAGACAATTTTTTGACAGACAGGGGTGGGGGAAGCTTTTGGGATGTTTCAAGTGCAGTCCATTTATTGTGCACTCTATTTCTTTTTTTTTTTTCCCCTGGTGGCTCCGTTGGTAAAGAGTCTGCCTGCAGTGTGGGAGACCCGGGTTCAATCAGTGGGTGGGGAAGATCTCCTGGAGAAGGAAATGACAGCCCACTCCAGTATTCTTGCCTGAAGAATTCAATGGACTGAGGAGCCTGGTGGGCTACAAAGGGTTGGACACAGCTGAGTGAACAAACACTTATTTCTAGTATGATTTCATCAGCTCCACCTCAGATCATCAGGCGTTAGATCCTAGAGGTTGGGGGCCCCTGCTTTAGTTCCCTCTTTCATCTTTTACACAGCTCCAGCCTGCTTCCTCCCCTCTTCCACCTGCAGAACTACCTGCCGGGCTTCTCTGAGTGTGACTAAGAGTCTCCTTGCCTCACTTCCTTTCCTCTGAGTCCCTTCTCCTAACTGGGTTTCCCTGATCTCCGTTTAGGCACTTTTGCCCCCGGTGGTGCTAGTGGTAAAGAACCTCCCTGCCAATGCAGGAATCTGATCCCTGGGTTGGGAAGATTCCCTGGAGGAGGGCAGGGCAACCTACTCCAGTATTCTTGCCTGGAAAATTCTCATGGACAGGGGAGCCTGGCGGGCTCTGACAGTCAGACGTGACTGAAGCGACTTAGCACAGCATACCAGAGGACCTTAAAACTGCAGACTCACGTGATTGTTCTGGCTCTTTGGAGTCCCTTGTCATTCCACGTGTGTGTTAGGGTCAGCTTGTGTATTGCTTCCTAAAGGCCCTGAGAGGGTAACAGGCAGGAAGGCCGAGGGTCTCCAGACAGAGGGAATAGGCTGCAAGTGTCAGATGTTTATTTCTCTCTCTCTCAAGCAGCCGGAGGAAACAAAGTAGTGTTACATTTTTTCCCTTCTCGATACAAATTTAAAAGGAGGTTTCTCTGAAAATTCTGTGTTGCAATGATGACTTCTGGCTCCACCTGAACTTAACTTTTCTCAAACCTTGAGCTAAGCAATGCATTTTTTCCTAAGGAAATGCTTGTCTTAAGCTATGTTAATATACTATGTATTTCCGCTAGACTCTGTCTTCAGGTTGTTTTCCCCTAAAGGCTCAGAACTGACTTGACAAACCAGTATGTCTTACTCATACCTTGTTCTCCTAATCTATGTTAATGAAACGATATATTTGCCTGGAAATCTGCCTTTCTTCAAGATTCATGTCAATCATTTTATGGTCCAGGATGACTCACCTGCTGCCAATGTTATCTCAATGCATGTTGTGGGTGACAGGCCTGGTGCCATTCATTCTCTGAGACATTGCCTTTCTTTCCTTAGCAGACTGCTAGTGGCTGTATAACATCTGGCTAAAGACCAGCAGGGGGTACTCTTACTGTGCCCATCTGAAGTCTATGTCAGCAGCTTTCTCTATCTCTTTTATACTTTAATAAAACTTTATGACACAAAAGCTCTGAGTGATCAAGTCATATTTGATCTTCATTTCATATTGAAGATGCATTCCATGGTATTGCCATCTTAAGTCTTTGCATCGCTATGGGATATCTGTACATGTATTCAGGATATTTTTTCAGCAATCGTGTATAACTAGTGGTGTGCGGGCTTCTCACTGCAGTGGCTCCTCTTGTGGGGCACAGGCTCACGGGCTTCAGTGGTTGCAGTATGTGAGCTCGGCATTGTGTCTTCCAGGATCTAGAGCACAGGCTCAGCAGTTGTGGCACATGGGCGCCATAGCATGTGGGATCTTCCCATAGCAGGGATCACATCTGCATCTCCAGCACTGGCAAGTGGATTCTTTACCACGGAGTCACCAGGGAAGCCCTCAGGCATATTTTTAATTCTAGTTTTCCACACATGTACCTAGTGAGAGAGGCCAGGATCAAGAGGCCTGGCCACTGGGAGTCCTCAGCCACAGTTCTGGCTGTGCCATCCAAAGCTCTGGGGCCTTCGGCGAGTGCTTCAGCTTCCCTGGGACTGTTTCCTCCCCTCAGAAGTGCCCTGCTGTTGGACTGTAGCCCACCAAGCTCCTCTGTCCCTGGGATTTCTGAAGTCAAAATACTGGAAAGGGTGCCACTGCCTTCTCTACAAGGTAGCATTTGGAAGATATTTTCTCCTGGATTGTGGTTTTGATGAAGGAAGGAGGATCCCTTTCAGGGCTTGAGAATGGATTCTTGTCTGACACTTGGGAATGAATTGTCCGTGGTGAGGAGTGCCGTCAAAGCGAGAGACTGCATTGGGAAGGGCTGCCGGGGCGGAGGGCAGGAGGATGAGGGAAACGGAGAGAACTGCTCTGCCACGTGGCTCACCGTCTCAGGGTTTATGGTCATTGTGTTAGTTTCTGGTTTGTCTCTTGCCAGTCATTCTGAATTGGGATCCTTCCTGGGGGCACACGCATCACTCAGCCGAGATGGATTCCAGAGAGGAGGATCCTGGGAAGTTGCTAGGACCTCTGGACTGCAGTCTCCTATCTCTTTTTGACCTCTCCAGAATCCTGGTTGGTGGTAGCTTGTTAGTCCCTTGTTCCTTACCAGGACCTCCCATTGTAAGATGACTCCTGCAAGTGCTTTCTCTTCTCTGTTGCCTGGCAAGGGTGGGTGGTCAGTGGTTCATTTAATAGTGTGTCTTTTGGTTCTCTCGAATAAGGTCCTTCACAGAGTAAATGTATAAAATTGTAAAAGTCAATGTTTTAAATAATTTATATTCCAAATTTGGTAAGTTGGCTTTTTTGTTGTGTGTTATAACTCATCACCAGACCAAAGGTCATGTAAATCTTTTGTTGTTTTCTAAAATTTTATAGTTTTTTAAATTGAATTACGGTGTTAGTTGCAAAGTTTGTGTTTCTGTTCATTTCATCTTTTTTTTTTTAAGTTATTTATTTTTAGTTGATTGATCATTGATTTACAATATTGGTTTGATTTGTCATACATCCACATGAATTAACCATAGGTGTACGTGTGTCCCCTCACTCTTGAATCTCCCTCCCACATCCCATCCATCCCCACCTCTCTAGGTTATTACAGAGCCCCAGTTTGAGTTCCCTGAGTCATAACAGCAAATTCCCACTGGTTGTCTATTTACAAATGTTGGTGTACATGCATCCATGCTGCTCTCTCCATTCATCTCACCCTCTCCCTCTTGTTCCCCACCCTTGCCCGTAAGTCTGTTCTCTATGTCTGCATCTCCGTTGCTGCTATGTGAACAGATTAATCAGACCCATCCTTCTCGATTCCATGTTTTTCTCTTTCTGACTGACTTCCCTGTTTAATACACTCTAGGTTCATCCCCTCCATTAGAACTGACTCAACTGTGTTCCTTTTTATGGCTGCATTCCATACAGGCTCTGATTGTTTCTTAGCCATGTTTTGAGGAGAGTCATGGAGCTATTCTGCTCCATTTCAGTTTGGGCTTCCAGTCTGAGTGCTCACAGCAGAGCTGCTTCTGGGTGAGCCTTCTGAGGTTTGTGAGCGCAGGGCTGCCCGCTCTTCTCTGGCGGCCCGCAGGGGGCGCCAAAACCCCTTCTGACCCACGGGCGCAGGACGCTTTGCCTTCAGACTGGGCTCGGTGACCAGCTGGCGGGAGCTTTGTCTCCTCAGGGCCCTCAGGGCTCGGGCTCCTGGGTAACGGGGCTGCGTCCCAGCTGAGAGGAGCAGGGTTGCCTCAGTGCCCACCAGCAGGGAGGCACTGCAAGAGGGTAAAATGAGGATGAAGTAGACGTTTCCTGTGTCCAGCTGAGTGCTGACCGGAGGTCCATCTCAGAGGACTCAGAGGGGGAAAGAGCTCCATGTGCAAAATGGCGGGTTTTCAGTTCAATTTCTGTTAGACGTTCCAGAGGATGACCTTCACTGATGTTCTTCCGAGTAGATGGCCAGTTTTCCTCTCACTGTTTCTTAAGAAGACTGTCCTTTCCTCTTCACTCGTTCCTGGTTTGATTTTCATGAACTGACCATGTACATGTGGGTTCATTCCTGGGCTCTATATTCTTTCCTGGATTCCATGTGTCTGTGTTCCTGCCAGTTCCTCACTGTGGTGGTTACTACAGGTCCGTGATGTAGTTTGAAGTCGGAGAGGAAGATGCCTCCAGCGGTGTTCTTCTTTCTCAGAGTCTTCTTGGCCATTTAAGGTCCTGTTCAATATTAGCAGCCTAATATTAGGAATACTTCTATTTCTGTGAAAAAGGCCACTGAATATTATTTTGTGATTGCAGCCAGTGTATTTGTTGATGGCTTTGGTTGGAATGGACATTTTAATTCCTCATTGTTCCAGTGTGTGAGCGTGGAATAGTTTTCTGTTTATTTGTGTTTTCTTTGGTTTCTTTATCAGTGCTTTCTAGTTTTCTGACTTCTGGTCTTTTATGTCCTTGATTAAGTTTGTTGCTAGATGTTTTATTCTTTTTGATGCAATTATAAGTGGGACTTTCTTAATTTTTGTTTCTGATTGTTATTAGTGTATAGAAACGCAAATGATTTTTATATATTTATTGAGATTGTAAGCTGTATTTTATATGATTGTAAATTGATTGGAAATTATTCAACTTTACTGAATGTAGTCTAACAACTTTTTGTGAAGTTGAAATGTTGTTGTTGAATCACATGAAGACACCGGGATTCTTGGCCCCCGGAGGAGAAGAATTCAATCTGGGGCCAGAGATGAGGCTTGATCGCTCAGAGCTTTTGTGTAATAAAGTTTTATTAAAGTATAAAGGAGATAGAGAAAGCTTCTGACATAGGCATCAGAAGGGGGCAGAAAGAGTACCCCCTTGCTAGTGTTAGCAATGAAGTTACATACTCTCCAATGAATCCAAAGAATGTCAGGAGGTTGTAAAGACCTCACCAGACCTACTCCCATAATTTACATTTTAAGATAACAGAATTAGCCAGAAGGTTTAATTCAGAGACTGTCCTCAGGCAAGATACATTATTATTATATAATCCTAAGAAATGTAGAGAAGGAAAAAAAAAAGTTTGTCCTTTCTTCCTCCTTGAGAATTCCAGACCCCTCTCTCCTTGGGGACCCCTAGACTTATCAACCTGCCTAAGAAATGACTCTCTCAAAGTTATTGGGAAAATTTTATTTGTAAAATCTGTTTCTCCTGCAATAGGTCATCCAGAGGACCCAAGGCATGGTGGTTACTAATAGACTTCCCACAGTACTTCTTCATTCCATGTGGACTCCTTCAAGGGCAGTGAGCATCACAGCATCCCTTGAACTTTGTCTGGGTAAGTCTTGACCTCTATAGGAAAGTTTCATGCCTGTCTAATCTGATTTACTTTTATGGTATTGACTTGTTTGTTTTGAAACATAATTTACTTTCTGGGAATTTAAAATGTACAGAAAACTCCTAGCAATGGGAAAAGGGCTCGCATTTGCCACATCATCTAAAATACTCTATATATTTTATCCAAAATGGGTGTGTTCTCCTGAAAAAACCTGCACATAATCTCCAAAATCAGGAAATCATATGGTTTCTACAGTATAATGTAATCCACAGCCCCACTTCCCTTTCAGCAATTGTTCAATTGTATGAATATATCTTTTCTTCTCATCCTTTTTTTTTGGGGGGGGGGGGCGATACATGTATACCTGTGGCAGATTCATGTTGATATATGGCAAAACCAATACAATATTGTAAAGTTAAAAAATAAAATAATTTTTTTTTAAAAAAGAGTGTTACTGAGATTTTCAGTGATTTGGACAAACTTGATGGATTTAAAGCAGACATGGTGAATATGGGATTGGCATGGCCTTTTCTATATGGATATTTTTCACTAAAGATGGTTTTAATGTTTTTTCATGATACTCGGGGTTCCATTCGAATTGGTGCAGGGGCATCAGGCCTTATCTCGAGTGGATGGGGAAATCAGTGCCTTTGGGATTGTGGCACGATCCACGAGGGTTCCTGTTGAGTTTCAATGTGAGACTGGCCTCCTCTTGAGGGGCAACGGTAACGTCGGGATTCCTTTCCAGACAAAGCAGGGGAATCGACCTTCATCTCGAGATGAGGAGGGGCAAAGGGGCTCAGATTGAGGTGTGCTGGGAAAATCGGTGTTCCTTTTGAGTGGGGACGGGTATGTCGGGGAACTTCTGGAGTTTCATAAAGGGTGTGGAGTACCGTTTCGAGTTTCAAGACAGAACATGGGATTTCTCTCAAGACGCTGCAGTGGGAAAGGGCCTCATCTCGCATTGAGGGGAGAATCCCATGGTTTTCCTTGAGGCTTGGCAGGAAATTTGGAGTTTCTCTTGAGTTGCGACGTCTCTTATTGCCTCAGGGAAGTCAAGTCTCATTTCGAGTCGTGACGGGCACCTCGGTATTCCTCGCAAGTCACTTCAGGGGAAATAGGCCTCATCTAGGCTTGTGTCCAGAAACTCCGTGTTCCTCTCCAGTGGTGACAGGGATCTCGGGGTTGCGTTCAAGGTTCACCTGGGGAGTCAGGCCTCATCTCGAGTTGAAGCAAAGAACTCTGCTCTCCTCTGGAGTTGCGACGGGTAGCTCCTGGAGCCCTTTTAGTGGCCTAAAGGGAGTCAAGCCTCCTATGGAGTTTTGAGAGGGAACTCGGGATTGCTCTCTAGGCTCTGCAGGAAAAGAAGGGCCTCATCTCACGATGACAATGACGGGGGAATCCCGTGGTTTTCTCGAGTTGCGGCCGGAAGTTTGGCGTATCTCTCGAGTTATGATGGGGAACTCAGGGAGCCTCTCGTGTTGTCCCAGGGAAGTCCAGTCTGCAGTCGAGTTGCGAGGGGGAGCGTGGGATTGCTCTCGAGTCATGGCAGGGGAATCGGGCCTCAATTCGCATTGAAGGGGGAATCTCGAGGTTTTTCTCGAGTTGTGGCAGGAAACTTTGGGTTCCCTCGAGTTCCGATGGTGACCTCAGGGAGCTTCTCATGGTGCCTATGGGAAGTCAGGAATCCTTTCGAGTTGTGAGGGGCCTCTAGCAATTCCTCTGAGGTCAGTGTAATGTAAGAGGGCCTCATCTCCAGTTGAGGCAGGAACCTCAGGGTTCCTCTCCTGTTCTTATGTGGATCTCGGGGTGTATCTGCAGTTTCAAACAGGGAGTCAGGTCTCGATTTGTGTTGAGGCATGGAACTCTGCTTTCCTCTCAAGCTGTAAAAGAGGTTTCAGGCCTCCAGTCGAGTTGAATTGGGGACCTGGGGCTTTTCTCGAATTTGCAACCAGGGTATCAGTCCTCCCTTCGTGTTGTGAGTTGATTCTCGGGGTTCCATTCGAATCAGTGCAAGGGAATCAGGCCTTATCTCGATTGGATGGGGAAATCTGTGTCTTTTGAATTGTGGCAAGACCCCCAGGTTCCTCTCCAGTTTCAATTTGAGACCAGCTTCCTCTTGAGAGGTGACGGGGACCCCGGCATTCCTTTCCAGATGAAGCAGGGGAATCGACCCTCATCTCGAGTTGAGGAGGGGAAAACGGGGCTCTTCTTGAGTTGTGGCGGGAAATTCAGCATTCCTCTCAAGTGGGGACGGGTATCTTAGGAAGCTTCTGGGGTTTCATAAAGGGTGTCAAGTTCCCTTTCGAGATCCAAGAGGGAACGTGGGATTTCTTGGGAAACACTGCAGCGTAAAAGGACCTCATCTCGTGTGGAGGGAAGAATTTCATGGTTTTTGTGGAGTTGTGGCAGGAAGCTTAGGGTTCCTCTCGAGTTGTGTGGGGGCCTAGGAGACCCGCTTGTGTTTCCTCAGGAAGTCAGATCTGCTTTTGAGTTACGAGGGGAACCTTGGGATTCTTCTCACTTCACTGCAGGGATGAGTAGGGCCTCATCTCGAGTTGAGGCAGGAACCTCAGAGTTCCTCTCCATTTCTGACATCAATCTTGGGGTTTCTGTGGAGTTTGAACAGGGGAGTCAGGCCTCATCTTGTGTTGAGACATGGAACTCGGCTTGCCTCTCGAGTTGTGAATGGGGTGTCAGGCCTCTTCTCGAGTTGGATTTGGAAAGTGCGGCTTTTTATGGAGGATGCACCTGGGGTGTCAGTGCCCCTTTGTGTTGTGACTTGATTCTTGGGGTTCCATTCGAATCGGTGCAGGGGCATCAGGCCTTATCTCGAGTGAATGGGGAAATCAGTGTCTTTGGGATTGTGGCACAACCCACGAAGGTTCCTGTCAAGTTTCAATGTGAGACTGGCCATTTCTTGAGGTGCCACAGGAACGTCGGGATTCCTTTCCAGGCAAAGCAGGGGAATCGACCCTCATCTCGAGATGAGGAGGGGCAAATGGGCTCAGATTGAGGTGTGCCGGGAAACTCAGTGTTCCTCTCGAGTGAGGACGGGTAAGTCGGGGAACTTTTGGAGTTTCATGAAGGGTGTCGAGTACCGTTTCGAGTTTCAGGAGGGAACGTGGGATTTCTCTCAAGACGCTGCAGTGGGAAAGGGCCTCATCTTGCGTTGAGGGGAGAATCCCGTGGTTTTCCTCGAGGCTTGGAGGGAATTTGGGGGTTCTTCTCGAGTTGCAATGTGGACCTCATGGACCCGCTTGTGTTGCCTCAGGAAAGTCAAGTCATCGTTCGAGTTGCGAGGGGCCTCTCAGGATTCCTCTCCAGTCAGTGCAGGGGCATAGGGCCTCATCTTGAGTTGAGGCTGGAACCTCAGGGTTCCTCTCCAGTTCTGACATGGATCTCGGGGTTCCTGTGGAGTTTAAACAGGGGAGTCAGGCCTCATCTCGTGTGGAGACATGGAAGTCCGCTTCCCTCTCAAGGTGTAAAAGGGGTGTCAGTCTTCCTTTCGAATAGACATAGGGGTCTGGGGCTTTTTCTCAAGGTGCCACAGGGCTGTCACACCTCCCTTCGTGTTTTGTGTCAGTTCTCGGGGTTCCAGTCAAGTCCGTGCAAGGGAATCAGGCTTATCTGGAGTGGATGGGGAAATCAGGGTCTTTTCGAACTGAGGCACAACTCCCTGGGATGTGCTCGAGTTTCAAGGTGAGACCGGCCTCCTCTTGAGGGGCGACAGCAATGTCCGGATTCCTTTCCCAACGAAGCAGGGGAATCGACCCTCATCTCGAGTTGAGGAGGGGGAAAACGGGGCTCTTCTTGAGTTGTGGCGTGAAACTCGGTGTTCCTCTCAAGTG
This sequence comes from Bubalus kerabau, assembly GCF_029407905.1. Lineage (NCBI taxonomy): Eukaryota > Metazoa > Chordata > Mammalia > Artiodactyla > Bovidae > Bubalus > Bubalus kerabau. The sequence continues at coordinate 54,448,042 of NC_073628.1, forward strand.
GGGACGGGTATTTCGGGGACCTTCCTGAGTTGCATCAAGGGTGTCAAGTACCCTTTCATGTTTCAAGAGGGAATGTGGGATTTCTCTGGAGACACTGCTCTGGGAAAGGGCCTCATCTCACGTTGAGGGGAGAATCTCGTGGTTTTTCTTGAGTTGTGGCGGGAAGCCTGGGGTTCCTCTCGAGTTGCCACAGGGACCTCAGGGACCAACTCGTGTTGCCTCAGAGTGGTAAGGTTTCTTTTCGAGTTGTGAAGGACACGTTGGAATTCCTCTAGAGTCACTGCCGGTGAATAGGGCCGTGTCTAAAGTTCAGTCGGGAAACTCAGTTTTCCTCTCTGGCGGCAACAGGGATCTCGGGCTTCATATCAAGGTTCAACTAGGGAGTCAGGCTTCGTCTGGTGTTGAGGCATGGAACTCTGCATTCCTATCGAGTTTTCAAAGAGATATCAGGCCTCTGGTGGAGTTCAGGTGGGGAATTTGGGCTTTTTCAAGAGGATAGGCTTGGGCGATAGGCCTCCCGTCCTGTTGTGAGGGGATACTCTCTGTTCCATTGCAGCCGGTGCAGGGGAATCAGGACTTATCTGGCATCCTTTTTCCTTGCAGCAGGATCTGCGGGGTTCCACTCAAGATTCAGTTGGTGACACAGGCCTCCTCTTGTGGTGCGAGGGGAAGTTGGGATTCTTCTTGAGCTGAAGCAGGGAATGGGCCCTCATCTCCAGATGAGGTGGGACACACAGGGCTCTTTTTGAGTAGTGGCGGGAAACTCGTCTTTCACCTCGAGTTGTGACGGGGATCTCTGGGCCCCCTTGAGTTGCATGAAGGGAGTCAAACCTTCTCTCGAGTTTTGAGAGGGAACTTGGGATTGCTCTAGAGGTGCTGCAGGAGAAAAGGGCCTCATCTCGCATTGATGGGGGAATCTCTTGGTTTGTCTCGAGTTGCGGCGGGAGGCTTGGGATTCCTCTCCAGGTACCACGAGGAACTCAGGGAGCCTCTTGTGTTGCCTCAGGGAAGTCAAGTCTCCATTCAAGTTGCAAGGGCGAGTGCAGGAGTGCTCTGGAGTCACGGCTGGGGAATCAGGCCTCAATTCGCATTGAAGCGGGAATCTCAAGGTGTTTCTCGAGTTGCGGCAGGAAGTGTGGGTTCCCTCGAGTTACCACGGGGACCTGAGGGAGCCTCTCATGTTGTCTATGGGAAGTCAAGAATCCTTTCGAGTTGTGAGGGGCCTCTTGGGATTCCTCTCGAGTTGGTGCAGGCGACTAGGGCCTCATCTTGACTTGAGGCGGGAAACTCAGGGTTCCTCCATAAGGATGGTGTCATCTGCATATCTGAGGTTACTCATATTTTTCCCAGCAATCTTGATTTCAGCTTGTGCTTCATCCAGCCTGGCATTTCACATGATGTACTCTACATCTAAGTTAAATAAGCAGGGTGACAATATACAGCCTTGACATACTACTTTCCCAATTTGAAACCAGTCTGTTGTTCCATGTCCAGTTCTAGCTGTTGCTTCTTGAACTGCATACAAATTTCTCAGGAGGCAGTAAGGTAGTCTGGTATTCCATTTCTTTAAGAATTTTCTACAGTTTGTTGTGATCTACACAGTCAAAGGCTTTGGAGTAGTCAATAAAGCAGAAGTAGATGTTTTTCTAGAAGTTACTTCCTGGTTAGGAAATAGCTGGGTGTAGCTACAGTAGAATCAATCAATTTCATAGAGAGATATTTTAACAGTTGTTCATATCTTGTGTTTTACACCAATGATTAGGGTGATGTTTTCATTGTTTTCATTGCTAGGGTGAACTTCTCAACTTTAACTGAAACATTTATATTATCCTCTAAAATTTTAGGGCAGTTTAAAAAAGTTATGAAACATTTTATGTTACTGATTTTTTTTGTAAACTGGAGGAATGCTAGACAGAAAGTTACTTAGTGATAATATGAATTTTAATTTGGTAAGAGATGATAGTTGGAATTGAGGCTGAGACATTTGCAAACTAATTTTTTCTTTGTTATTCGATATAACTTGCAAAATGCCAGAGTAGCAATTTTTAATATAACAATTTGTCTCCTTTTAAAATGTGTATTCTTAAAGAGGATGGTGGAGATAAGTAGAAAATAGTTTAATGTAGTGACTTATTTTTTCTCCAGCTGATCTGTTAATAAACCCAAGAGCCCAGTAACTGTTTTGTCCAAAATGGTCTAATGGCCCTTGCTAAACTTTTCCTATTGTGATTCTGTGGGATTCTGCAGGGCATTCTCATTCTGGGACCATTCACCCTCCCTGTCATAAGCAGGCAAGTGACAATGTCAGTAACACTGAAAACCATGCATAGACCCTACGTTTTTTGAAAAATACATATTAATTGCAAATACTGATAATATGATTATTAATAGTGATAAACTATTTCCAGTGCACTTGACTGTGATCTGTGTGTAGTGACTTCACAGCTAAAATTACTGTTTGCAGCATGTGGTCCCTTTCAGCTTTGTTTTTTTGTTTGTTTGTTTGTTTGTTGTTTGTTTTTTACATTTTAAAATCCTTTTTATTGAACTGATTTTATTTTTTTTAATTTTATTTTATTTTTAAACTTTACATAATTGTATTAGTTTTGCCAAATATCAAAATGAATCTGCCACAGGTATACATGTGTTCCCCATCCTGAACCCTCCTCCCTCCTCCCTCCCCATTCCATCCCTCTGGGTTGTCCCAGTGCACCAGCCCCAAGCATCCAGTATCGTGCATCGAACCTGGACTGGCAACTCGTTTCATACATGATATTATACATGTTTCAATGCCATTCTCCCAAATCTTCCCACCCTCTCCCTCTCCCACAGAGTCCAGAAGACTATTCTATACATCAGTGTCTCTTTTGCTGTCTCGTACACAGGGTTATTGTTACCATCTTTCTAAATTCCATATATATGCGTTAGTATACTGTATTGGTGTTTTTCTTTCTGGCTTACTTCACTCTGTATAATAGGCTCCAGTTTCATCCACCTCATTAGAACTGATTCAAATGTATTCTTTTTAATGGCTGAGTAATACTCCATTGTGTATATGTACCACAGCTTTCTTATCCATTCATCTGCTGATGGACATCTAGGTTGCTTCCATGTCCTGGCTATTATAAACAGTGCTGCGATGAACATTGGGGTACACGTGTCTCTTTCCCTTCTGGTTTCCTCAGTGTGTATGCCCAGCAGCTTTGTTTTAAAGTAAAACAACTCACTGATTATTTTTCTTTCTGAAGAAGAAAGACTTGTGGTTCTATCTTAGAAAATTGACAACTTGGTTTTCTTTGACTTTTCTTTGGCCTTTTGGCTCCTCTTTACACTCTTTACTAATCCCCATGTGTGCATGCTAAGTCATTTCAGTCGTGTCTGACTCTTTGCAAACTTATGGACTGTATCCCCCAGTCTCCTTGTCCAAGGGATTCTCCAGGCAAGAATACTGGAGTGGGTTTCCATTGCCATCTTCCCAACCCAAGGATTAAACTGGGGTCCCCTTGTATCCTGCATTGGCAGGTGGATTCTTTACCCCTAGTGCCACCTGGGAAGCCCCACTAATCCACATGGCAGGCTAATTCAGATTTATGGTGCTGCCTTTTCTGCCTTTCTCGGGGACTGCACTTCTGTTTTTCCACAATCCATTTTGTGAAACTGGTTTTCTCCACCTTCATCTACTGGTGAAGAAACTGACCTTCCTCTATGTGAATCTAGGTGCAGAGGCTGCAGTGAGGCCTCAGGGGTTATGGGTTCTTGGGGATCTTCGGTTCCTACAGTGTCTTTGTGTTTCCTCCACAGAGAAGCCTGAGGTGCTGAGGCTGACCATCTGAAGTCCGTAGAGTGAAATCTCCTAGAAGGACAGGCTGGAAAGGAAGTTAGAGAGTAATGTGCTTGCTCCAGAAGTTTGTAGCAGAAACGTTAATAAGAAGGGATCCTTTCCAGTTATCTTTTCTCCTTATCTTCTCTCTCTTCATTTCCCTTTACTTATTTGATGCAACCCACCCCCACCACGGTGGTTTTTCTGGAGCCTCCTGGCATTTTATTCATATCTCTATCATTACTTAGGTTTAGATCTGATCTGTATCTACTATCTGTCTTCTGTGTAGACTACTAACATTTCAAGACCTTTGGATACAGTATATACTTAAATATTGAGTGAATAAATGAAGATATTTTGTTGAAAAAGATACAAATATTAATAAAATATCTACTTAGCACATGAATGCAAGTATTATATTTGATGGAATTCTGCGTGTGCTGAAAGAGACTGAGGACCATTTTAAGGGCTCATCACCAAGCTCCAAAGGTTACTTGATAGATTTATGCAGAGAGACTTAATTTTAGTTTTGAATTCGTGGAGAACAGGGTCAAGGTGTGAGAGTGACTTGATCATTCTTGGTGCATCTTTGGAAAATCAAGGCCGTTATCTTCCTTTTTTGTAAAAAAAAAAAAAATTAAAAGTATATATGTTTATTTGGCTGTTCCTGGTCTTAGTTGCAGCACATAGGATCTTCATTGCTACATGTGGGACTTTTAGTTCCTCAACCAGGGATCAAACCTGGGCCCCCTGCAGTGGGAACATGGAGTCTTAACCACTGGACTGCGGAAAGTCCCTTTTTTCTTTGTTTGAATAAATGCTTTCCGAAAATTTTAATTTTATTTATTTATTTCTGGCTGGGCTGGGTCTTTGTCACTATTTGCAGACTTTCTCTGGTTGTGGTGCTGGGGCTTCTCATTGCAGTGGCTTCTCTTGTTGTGGAGCATGGGCTCTAGGCACTCCAGCTTCAGTCGTTGCAACTCGTGGACTTACTTGTCCCTTGGAATGTGGGATCTTTCTGAATCAGGGATCAAACTCCTGTCCCCAGTATTAGCAAGTAGATTCTTAACCACTGAACCAACAGGGAAGTCCAAGTCCATTATCTTTCTTTAAAAATGTGAATGGTCAAGACATTGAACAGACGACTGATTTTAGAAAAGCAATTTGGGCACAGAAAATCCTGGAGGAAAATACAGAAGGATAGCTGGTAGAAACATGACAAACTTTTTGTATAGGAATCCTAAGACCTGTGTTTTCTCACTGGCTAAAAGAATGGTAATCCACCTTGGTTCCAAAAAAATATATGAGCAGCTTATGAATATGTGAGGTATACAAAAAGATGAGAGAGGGAAATAGATCAAATTGAAAGAAATTGAGTATAGTACTGAGGTGAACCAAAATGCTGAAATGAATTTCAGAAGGACTTGCAGTTTTTAAAGGTGGTTGACATTTATCCCTCAGGTTTAAGGTAGAAAGGGAAGTGGGAACACAGCTGGATCATGCCCCATGGCTGTGAGATGAAAAGAAATAGTCTCAGAAGGACAACTCTTCTGTCCTCTAGTATCCAAAAGAAGTGTTTCTATGGCTTCTAAATAAAGGAGCTTCTGTGGGATGAAATATAGTGTGAAGTACATTCTCAACTGATTTCCAGGTTTGTCCTGATGCTTGACTCCATGTTCACTTGAGGAAAAGCAGAGATTCTGTAAGGGGCCAGGGGGTGTTATCTCTCAACCTGCCACCTGACACAGGAATAAAATGCTCTCAAGCAGATCAACCATGTCTCCTGGAGATGATTTTCCATGTTCAGTTTTTGTTAAATCAGCCCGTGTTCAGTTCAGTTCAGTCACTCACTTGTGTCCGACTCTTTGTGACCCCATGAACCACAGCACACCAAGCCTCCCTGTCCATCACCAACTCCTGGAGTCCACCCAAGCCCATGTCCATTGAGTTGCATATCCTATCTTTTTTCTTCCTGTCCTCTCTACAGATGTAAACCTCATCCAGGTGTGTTTTGTTTTGTAAGTCACTGGCTTATTTGTGATGATAAAGAGATCATTTTTGAAGCATATTTGGAATTGTGGAGCACCCAGAAATTTTTGTGAGGTTTTTGTTTTTTTTATTTTTAATGGAGCATTTAAATTTTTGTCAGGAATGTTCTTTCTCCCACTCTACTTCAGACAATAATTTTTTTTTTTTAAACCAGTCTAGTTTCTTGGACTTCTAGTTGGATGGCTTCACCGACTCGAAGGATGTGAGTTTGAGTAAGTTCCAAGAGTTAGTGGTGGACAGGGAAGCCTGGTGTGCTGCAGTCTGTGGGGTGGCAAAGAGTCAGACCTGACTGAGTTGCTGAACTGAACTGAACTGACTTTCTTAATCCTTAGGAAGGGTGGGTGGAGGAGTTGGCAGTGTGAGATGTGCTCTTGAGAGCTCTCCCTGGGTCACTCTGAAAACACCTGTCCTGATGATGAAGAGGGACTGTCTGCGGATGCAGGGCTGACAGAAGGCAGTTCTGAAAAGCTCCCCAGTTCTGGGAGGAGGGGTGGGAGGCCAGTGCCCTGGTAGTTTGCATGAGGGGTCCACACTCTGAGGACACTGGAACACAGTGGGTTTCTCCCCTACCTTCCCACCGGCTCCTGACTGGCCCAGTACTCAGAGGCCCTGCACTGGGCAGAGGCCAGCCTGTGTATCCCTCAGTGGGCAGCCCTTTGTGAGTTTTCATGCTTCCCTTTACTCTTTTGCTTCCCCTTCCTTCTTTTTCCTTCTTATTCTTCTTGTTTCCCTTCTCCTCGACGTTTTTCTTTCTTCTCTTGATTATTCTCATTTTCCCCCCTTACTTTGTAGTTTTTCTGTACATTTCTTTCACCTTAAAATCTGAACCCTCTAGAACTCCTGTGCTCCAGCTTATGATCTTGAAAAGAATATTTTGATGTATAAATTTCTCATAGGCATAACACACTGATTCAAGGAAGTAGTGAAAGAGGTGAGGGTGAGAGGATGAACTCAATTCAGATCAAAGTTTAGATGTAGGTGTTCAAAACAGTGGAATATTGATAACACTCTCTAGTTCTTTGTTTTGGTGAGGTGATGACATTCTTTTTACCATCAGAATCCAGATGTTTGCTTTTTGGAGCAGGTTGCATGACCTAGGACTATTAAAAAAAAAAAAAAAAAGACAGGAAACACTGTATGTGTCTCTAAGGGAAAGGCTATTTGTGACCCCCCTGGAGACCCTGTGGGCTCTGCCTGCATCGCCTGCATAGACAGACAACGAAGAGAAAATGTCCTCGTTTCTACAAAGCCCCAGGGTCTCGTCTCAAGTCTGTTGTTTTGGAGGATTTGAAGATGATTAAAACCAGCAGAAAACAGAAGTGTTCTAGAGCCTGGATTTGCTTTAATATTAACTGTCCTCACTTTGATGTTAAAGATCTTTCTTCAAAAATGGCCAGCTCTTGTGTTGAGTTGAAAATAGAGATCTGTCAGTATAAGAGAAACATCTTTTGATTAACTTAGTGAAATATAGTATTTGGGAAAACACTTGTGTATTAAAGCTGCTTGTTAGTATTGTTGCCACAGTGATACCTGTTGGTGAGTGATTATGCCATACTGTTCTCAGTGATTTTGTTCTGAAAGATGTGCCCTGAACTTAGGTGCAGCCCTAGCAATGGCATGGTGACCTGTGCCCGCCTCAGCACCCACTCTCCTGGGGCTCCCGCTTTGTTTCCGTGGTTTCATCATTCTTTGCTCTCACCTTTCATCCCCTCCCACAACACTCAGCAAATATTTCACACATCTACTGTGTGTCAGGCACTGTTCTAGGTGCTGGGGAGTCAGTAAGGAAAAGAATCTACAAAGTATCTGACTTCATAGAGTTTGATTTAGTCAAGTAAGATAGAGAAATAAGTCAGCAAACAAGTGAATTCTATAGCATTTTGTTTGAGGATCGACTTTGTGGAGAGAGCAACAGGGAATGGGGTGATCCATGGAGCAGGGAGAAAGAGGGTATGTGTTCAGAGATCCCCACACACCCAGATCCCCTGGAGGGAGCAGGACTGTGTGCACAGGGCAGCAGGAAGGCTAGTGTGACCAGAGTGTGCTTAGCGGGTGGGGCAGCGGGAGAGGAGAAGCCCAAAGGAGGCTTGTGGGGCCCAGGTGGAGACCATGCTTTAATCCAGGTGAAATGAATTTTCAATGAAGGTTAACAATACGTTGTATGATTTAAACCATGAATGCCTTTTACTTTTTCTGTGCACTGTCACATATGTGAACTAAAATGCTGCTAAATTAGAAAAGTCTGAGGTATCCCCCAGAGTAACTGCTACGTGTTGTCAGGCATCTGGTCTGTGTGCCAGTCTGGGATGGGGAGAAGTGGGACAGTGGGGAGACAGACTCGTCTTTGTCTCCCTACCAGCTGTGTCTGGGCCTCAGTTCCTCACCGCGATGCAAGGATGGGTAGGAGAAATCATTCTCTGACTCCAATCTACGATCGCTGGTAGTTCCTGGAGGCTCTTTTATGTCTTTATTTTTGTAACTCCCATGTAAGCTTCACAGAAAGCATCCCCTAGCTTAAAAAACAGAAGGAAATGTAGCCTTGGCTATCCCTTAGGTTTTCTTTATTATTATTATTATTATTATTATTTTTACTTTACAATATTGTATTGGTTTTGCCATACATCAACATGCATCCGCCCCGCGTGAAGAAGCTGCAGTCCCATAGATTCTGTCTCAGATGACAATCACTCAGTGCCTCTTAGCGAGGGCACATTATCTCTTGTTGAAAGTGCAAGTCAACTGTCAAAAGTCAGATACGGTGCCCAGGACCCCGTCCTTCCAGGCTAGGGAGTTGGCTTCCATCACTGTACAGACTTAAGAGAATAATATGAACAGCGACTGTCTTAGTAGATACTTCCTGACATAAAATAGAAACTAGCTATTGAGATAAGTAATCATGACTGATGTGTAAAGAAGGGCAAAGTGCTAATCTAATTTTAAAAATACCTAATGACATGAGCGTGTCATTTTGTGTTTTACATGTACCGAAAAGGGATCATGTCCTCATAGCATGTAAGTATAGCTGGAAAATAGCCTGGGTGTGTGGGTGCTTATTGTGGTTGCAGGTATATTGTAGTTAGTTTCATTTTCTGGGCAAAGAAATGGGAACATCAGGGGCAGGTGGGTTTTGCAGCGCCAACCGCACCTGGAGCCGGGGGGCGAAAGGAGAGGGGAGGCAAAAAGACGACAGCACCCGGTATTCCCAAGTGGTCTCACATCGAGTACTAACCAGGCCCGACCCTGCTTAGCTTCCGAGATCAGATGAGATCAGGCCTATTCAGGCTTGTAGATAGAGGCGGCTGCTGCCTGGCGCCCTGAAAGCCCTGCGCTGCATCTCAATTTCGCTCTGACCTGCCTGCTGGTCGGGAGAGCCAGGCGCACTTCTCCCCTGACATGTGCTGTACATGCGCCGCAGGACCCGCCACCAGACTCCAGGCAGCCAAGGCGGGCAGCCAGGCGGCCGGCCAAAGCTACCCGGCCCCCACACACTGCCACCCTTGGCCAGCACCCGCGTCCGGAAGGCTTCTGGGACCCAGAGCAGGCGGCTGGGAGTGTGTGTGGGGGCTGGGAGATTGGGTGAGGGGCTAGGAGGTCTCAGCGCTCTCCCACCCTGGGCCTCTCCAGGCCCGCCCCATCCCATTCGCTGCATAGGGCCACGTGGCCCCAGAGGTGTCTGGCTTGGCGGCCCGCAGCTGCCAGCGGCTCGTGGTCCTCTGAGCCTCCTTTGGGCCTAGGTGCAGTCCAGCCGGGGCCCGGAGCGCCCATCGTGCCCCGCACCTGCCCAGTGCCCAAACGCACGGGGAGCCACCAGCGTGGTCGACTGGAGAGCGTCAGCCCTGCCCCTTTGCCCTACCGAGACTCCCCCTTGCTCCACGCCACGCCCCAAGCTCAGGACCTTCCTGAGAGAGCAGTTGAGCGACAGGCAAGCACACGGACAGACACACAGACACTCACACGCAGCCAGGCCAAGTGAGACAGACGACAGACGCAAGTTCGCCAGCAAGAGCCAAAGTCATAGCACCTGGGAGAAGCCGGGGGCGGAGGAAGGGATGGAAGGCCCGGTATCAGCAAACACAGAGTCAGAAAGAGACAAAGGTTCAGAGACAGACTCAAAGATGGCGAGGGGGAGACAGACACGTGTGCGAGCACACACAACGCACACAGACACACACACACGGAGGCACAGAAGGAGAGAGGGAGACACAGAGCCACTGACAGACGGAAAACGCGAGACAGACACGGGAAAGAGAATGGCATCCGATCCGAGACAGACACACTGGCACCCACCATGACATACCTCAGAGAGACTGTGAGGAAGTAGCAGCTTCCCCAAGGGAGGGGCGTCAGCCTTGGGCCGAGCCCAGGCCGGACACGGTGCCCTGGGGCTGGCAGTCACCAGTAGGGTCTCCAAGACTTCTTCTTCGCAGCTGAGATCTCAAAGGTCCCCTTCGGATTGGCTACCTTAGGCAAGACCCAGACCCCGTCCCCAGGTCAGAGGGTGAGTGAGTGAGAGTGTGTGTGTGAGTGTGTCGGTGGGCGAGGGTGTAGTCGGGTCAACGGGGGGCCGGGTGGATACTCAGAATGGAGGGTGGAGTGTGTGGAGGTCAGGGGATGGGAAGGCTGTGTGGTCCTCTTGATGCCTCTCTCTCTCTCTTTCTCTGTCTCTGATACCTGGGATTTCCGGCTCTTGACCCATCTCAGAGGCTGGGTGTGTCTTTGTGTATTTGTGTCTGTGTGTCTCTGTGGGTGTGTGCTTGCATGCGTGCAGCACGTGCGGTCACCTGTGAGGATGGGGCTGGGGTTGATGGTGGGGCCGGTGGTGGGGCAGCCTCCAGGATTGACTGAGGCTTGCCCAGTTCAGTTCAGTTCAGTCGCTCGGTAGTGTTCGACTCTGCGACCCCATGAATCTCAGCACGCCAGGCCTCCCTGACCATCACCAACTCCCGGAGTTCACCCAGACTCACATCCATCGAGTCAGTGATGCCATCCAGCCATCTCATCCTTTGTCATCCCCTTCTCCTCCTGCCCCCAATCCCTCCCAGCATCAGAGTCTTTTCCAACGAGTCAACACTTCACATGATGTGGCCAAAGTACTGGAGTTTCAGCTTCAGCATCATTCCCTCCAAAGAAATCCCAGGGATGATCTCCTTCAGAATGGACTGGTTGGATATCCTTGCAGTCCAAGGAACTCTCAAGAGTCTTCTCCAACACCACAGTTCAAAAGCATCAATTCTTCGGCACTCAGCCTTCTTCACAGTCCAACTCTCACATCCATACATGACCACAGCAAAAACCATAGTCTTGACTAGACGAACCTTTTTTGGCAAAGTAATGTATCTGCTTTTGAATATGCTATCTAGGTTGGTCATAACTTTCCTTCCAAGGAGTAAGCGTCTCTTAATTTCATGTCTGCAGTCACCATCTGCAGTGATTTTGGAGCCCCAAAAAATAAAGTCTGACACTGTTTCTGCTGTTTCCCCATCTATTTCCCATGAAGTGATGGGACCAGATGCCATGATCTGTGTTTCCTGAATGTTGAGCTTTAAGCCAACTTTTTCCACTCTTCACTTTCACTTTCATCAAGAGGTTTTTTAGTTCCTCTTCATTTTCTGCCATAAGAGTGGTGTCATCTGCATATCTGAGATTATCGATATTTCTCCCAGCAATCTTGATTCCAGTTTGTGCTTCTTCCAGTCCAGCATTTCTCATGATGTACTCTGCATAGAAGTTAAATAAGCAGGGTGACAATATACAGCCTTGACGAATTCCTTTTCCTATTTGGAACCAGTCTGTTGTTCCATGTCCAGTTCTAACTGTTGCTTCCTGACCTGCATACAGATTTCTCAACAGGCAGATCAGGTGGTCTGGTATTCGCATCTCTTTCAGAATTTTCCACAGTTTATTGTGATCCACACAGTCAAAGGCTTTGGCATAGTCAATAAAGCAGAAATAGATGTTTTTCTGGAACTCTCTTGCTTTTTCCATGATCTAGTGGATGTTGGCAATTTGATTTCTGGTTCCTCTGCCTTTTCTAAAACCAGCTTGAACATCAGGAAGTTCATGGTTCACATATTGCTGAAGTCTGGCTTGCAGAATTTTGAGCATTACTTTACTAGCGTGTGAGATGAGTGCAGTTATGTGGTAGTTTGAGCATTCTTAGGCATTGCCTTTCTTTGGGATTGGAATGAAAACTGATCTTTTCCAGTCCTGTGGCCACTGCTGAGTTTTCCAAATTTGCTGGCATATTGAGTGCAACACTTTCACAGCATCATCTTTCAGGATTTGTAATAGCTCAATTGGAATTCTATCACCTCCACTAGCTTTGTTCGTAGTGATGCTTTCTAAGGCCCACTTGACTTCACATTCCAGGATGTCTGGCTCTAGGTCAGTGATCACATCATCGTGATTATCTGGGTCATGGGGATCTTTTTTGTACAGTTCTTCTGTGTATTCTTGTCACCTCTTCTTAATATCTTCTGCTTCTGCTAGGTCCATACCACTTCTGTCCTTTATCAAGCCTATCTTTGCATGACATGTTCCCTTGGTTTCTCTAATTTTCTTGAAGAGATCTCTAGTCGTTCCCATTCTGTTGTTTTCCTCTATTTCTTTGCATTGATCGCTGAAGAAGGCTTTCTTATCTCTTCTTGCTATTCTTTGGAACTCTGCATTCAGATGCTTATATCTCTCCTTTTCTCCTTTGCTTTTCGCTTCTCTTCTTTTCACAGCTATTTGTAAGGCCTCCCCAGACAGCCATTTTGCTTTTTTGCATTTCTTTTCCATGGGGATGGTCTTGATCCCTGTCTCCTGTACAATGTCACATACCTCATTCCATAGTTCATCAGGAAGTCTATCTATCAGATCTAGGTCCTTAAATCTATTTCTCACTTCCACTGTATAATCATAAGGGATTTGATTTAGGTCATACCTGAATGGTCTAGTGGTTTTCCCTACTTTCTTCAATTTCAGTCTGAATTTGGCAATAAGGAGTTCATGATCTGAGCCACAGTCAGCTCCTGGTCTTGTTTTTGCTGACTGTATAGAGCTTCTCCATCTTCGGCTGCAAAGAATATAATCAATCTGATTTCGGTGTCGACCATCTGGTGATGTCCATGTGTAGAGTCTTCTCTTGTGTTGTTGGAAAAGGGTGTTTGTTATGACCAGTGCATCTTCTTGGCAAAACTCTATTAGTCTTTGCCCTGCTTGCCCAGGGAGCCTCAGACAGAGACCAGATGGTCATCTGGGTTCCTGGGAGCTGAATGTGGAGGGGCTCCCGGGCCGCGCAAGGGCAACCCAGGTGTCCTGCAGGAGTCGAAGCCCCTGCCACCCACCCAGGGAGGGGCTGGGGCTTCAGGGACCCAACAGTAGGGACTCTGGTGCCTTCCAGGCCTGCCGGCTGGCTGGCTGACTGACCGGCCGGCTGGCCAACCTAAAGGCAGGTGACGGCTCTGAGCGTGGTGGGGTGCCAGGGGTCAGGGGCAGGTGGGTTTTGCGGCGCTAAACGTGCCTGGGGCCTGGGGGCAAAAGGAGAGGGGAGGCAAAAAGATGACAGCACCCAGTATTCCCAAGCGGTCTCACACCCAAGTACTAACCAGGCCAGACCCTGCTTAGCTTCCGAGATCAGACGAGATCGGGCCTGTTCAGAGTGGTATGGTTGTGGACAGAGGCAGCTGCTGCCAGGTGCCCTGAAAGCCCTGCACTGCGTCTCCATTTTGGTCTGACCTGCCTGCTGATCAGGAGAGCCAGGCGGACTTCTCCCCTGACTTACTCAAACTCACGTCCATTGATTTGGTGTTGCCATCCAACCATCTCATCCTCTGTCTTCCCCTTTTCCTCCTACCATCGGGGTCTTTTCCAATGAGTCAGTTTTTTTGTATCAGGTGGCCACAGTATTGGAGCTTCAGCTTCAGCATCAGTCTTTCCAGTGAATATTCAGAACTGATTTCCTTTAAGATTAACTGGTTTGATCTCCTTTCAGTCCAAGAAACTCTCAACACCACAGTTCAAAAGCATCAATTCTTCAGTGCTCAGCTTTCTGTATCGTCCAACTCTCACATCCATACATGACCACTGGAAACCATAGCTTTGACTAGATGGGCCTTTGTTGGCAAAGTAATGTCTCTGCTTTTTAATATGCTGTCTAGGTTGGTCATAACTTTTCTTCCAAGGAGCAATCATCATATAATTTCCTGGCTGCAGTCACCATCTGCAGTAACTTTGGAGCCCCCAAAATAGTCTGTCACTCTTTCCACTGTTTCCCCATCTATTTGACATGAAGTGATGGAACCTGATACCATGATCTTAGTTTTCTGAATGTTGAGCTTTAAGCCAACTTTTTCACTCTCCTTTTTCACTTTCATCAAGAGGCTCTTTAGTTCTTCTTCACTGTCTGCCATAAGGGTGGTGTCATCTGCATATCTGAGGTTATTGTTATTTCTTCCAACAATCTTGATTCCAGCTTGTGCTTCATCCAGCCGAGCATTTCTCATGATGTACTCTGTGTATAAGTTAAATAAGTAGGGTGACAGTATACATCCTTGATGTACTCATTTCCCTTTTTGGAATCAGTCTGTTGTTCCATGTCCAGTTCTAACTGTTGCTTCCTGACCTGCATACAGATTTCTCAAAAGGCAGGTCAGGTGGTCAGGTGTTCCCATCTCTTGAAGAATTTTCCACAGTGTATTGTGATCCACACAGTCAAAGGCTTTGGCATAGTCAGTAATACAGAAGTAGATGCTTTTCTGGAACTCTCTTGTTTTTTTTGATTATCAAGTAGATGTTGGCAATTTGATCTCTGGTTCCTCTGTCTTTTCTAAATCCAGCTTGAACATCTGGAAGTTCATGGTTCATGTACTGTTGAAGTCTGGCTTGCAGAATTTTGAGCATTACTTTGCTAGGGTGTGAGACAACTGCAATTGTGCAGTAGTTTGAGCATTCTTTGGCATTGCCTTTCTTTGGGATTGGAATGAAAACTGACCTTTTCCAGTCCTTTGGCCACTGCTAAGTTTTCCAAATTTGCTGGCCTATTGAGTGCAACACTTTCACAGCATCATCTTTTAGGATTTGAACTAGTTCAACTGCAGTTCCATCACCTGGCACTAGCTTTGTTCATACTGGTGCTTACTAAGGCCCACTTGACTTTTTCATTCCAGGATGTCTGGCTCTAGGTGAGTGATCATACCATCATGATTATCTGGGTCGTGAAGATCTTTTTTGTATAGTTCTTCTGTGTATTCTTGCCACCTCTTCTTAATATCTTCTGCTTCTAAATAAAACTTAGCTATAACAAAATATTTCAGAAAGGCTAAAGTATGAAGAGAAGTGAAATTAGGCCCAACACATGCAAATCAAAAAAGCAAGGGTTATGATCTTGACATGTGACAACTTAAAATTCAGGCCAGGAACATTATGTGGACAACAACAAAACAATGAAAACATATTCTTAATACTAACAGCCACCATTCACAATGAAATTATAATAGATTTGAATTTTGCCCCTCAAAATACAGATGCAACTATGTAAGAAAGAAACTACATAATACTTACAAGGAGAGACAAGCACATTGATAAGAGTAACTTTAAACTACTTTGGTCAAAAGAGATCAAGAAGAAAAATACAAATAAGGATTTAGAATATATAAACAGAACAGAATGTATAATGTATAGTTATATCCTGTCTTCTCAAGGTACATGAACTATTTATGACTATTAAGTCACAACAAAAATGTCAAACAATGTCATAACACAAACTTATTTCCTCATCTCATGCATTAAACTATTAATGGATTTAAAAAAAAAAAAACAGTTGTGGACTTATAACCTATGACAGAGAAAATCAGAGTTTACACACTGAAACTTGGCATGTTCCTTTCATTGTATTACAGATGGTTTTGACTAAAAACTTGGGTCTCACAAAAACTTTTTCCAAAATATTTAAATGTACAAAAATCTAAAGAGCACACATATTTATCATGATCCACTTGGAATAATTTTGTGGTCTACTCAACATCTTGTTAATATGTATAAAATGTGGTGGGCTGGTTTAGGTGTGTATTAAGTCATGCTTGGTCATTTGTTCAGTTATGAAGATTTTCTGTTTTCTCTGTTGATATATATATTCATATGTAAGGGTTAGTTTGATGGCTCATTGTCCAGAGGAATAAAATAACCGATAATCATGGGGGACATTAGTATTTCTCTGACGTGATTTCTTTTAACTAATTAAGTTGACTGCCTCAGGTCTCAGGTGTGACACACAGAATCTTCTCTGCATCATTCAGGATCTCTTATTGCAGCTCACAGACCCTCTAGTTGTGGTGCATGGACTCAGTAGCTGCAGCTTAGTTGCCCTGTGGCATGTGAGGCTTTAGTTCCTGGATCAGGGATCAAACCCATGTCCCCTGCATTGGCAGCTGGATTCTTTACCACTGGACCAACAGGGAAGTCTCTCTAATGTGACTTTAATGCATAAAAAGTTGCTTCTAAAAAAGATACAAGCTTTTCAAATATAAGATGGCACTGCCTCTGTTCTAATCCATTCCCTGTTGTTTCTGAGCTTTAACTACTCATAGCCGGCTGTATGGGGGAGGGAAAGCCCTGCTGGAGTCACATCCTCTTGGCCCAGCAGGACTAAGCTCACAGCTCGACTCTGGCGGAAGAGACTATGGCCTCTGCTTCTCCCAGTCCCCTCTGCCTTTAATACTTTAAGTACCTGGTGCTTTCACCACTTCTGAAACTGCAACACTCCTCTAACTGAGTTAATCGATCAAGATACACTCACTCTTCTCATGGCTTGTAAGATTTTTTTAATTAAAGAACTTTTTATTGTCAGAGCTCTTAACATCCTTGATCACTGGCAATCCATGCAAACTGTGAAACAGAAGACTGGCATGAGTGTGCAGAAAGCTTCAGGTGGAGTTTTGATTTCAAGTGGAGAATTATCCTTTGATTATTACAATTTAAAGGGTTGTAACAGGAAATGCACCTGTTTCCATATTAAGCCTATCAATTTAGTGATTAGATATAGCCTTTGCCAAATGTCTTTAGATAAATTGGCAGATATGTGCACTTATTGGCATAGAACTAGGATGTGGCAGTAACATGAGTGAGTTGTCTATTTTTCTGGTATTAAGCAGATTTTTCAAATTTATTCAGGTGAGTCATGAAAGAGACAGACTGTGGGTTTCTCTCTGGCCATGGGGGCCTGTTCTTGGGATTTGTGTTTGTGGAGTGTGAAAGCTGTGACACCTGGCACCTGCCGCATTGACGTTCCCAGCTCAGCTCAGTCTCTGTCGATGGGGAGCAGCTGCGGTGAAGGCAGAGAGCCCCTGCTGCCTGCAGGACATGAAATCTGCTCTGTGGATGGTCACTATTGTTTGAGGTGGTCAGACAGTTTTCACAGCTGTTTTATGGCAGTTTATACTTTCTTTTTGTCTTTTTCACACAGCTGTGGTGAACTTGGACAATTCTGTGGTTGACCTGAAGACCTTTCAAGATCTGTATAAGAATGTGAGTAACAGGAGGTTTTCTGTGTGAAAATCTGACACACGCACAGTTCTTGTCAATGTCCACTTCTCGGCTCATTGCCTCCATGTCCTCTGAGGAAGTTTGATACAGGGGCACTGAATTTACATAAGTCTGGATTTGTTAAAATTTATACTTTGTAGAAATGTATTGAATAAATGCATGGTCTCATAGTTTTAAAAATTGTGATTCAAAACATGTTGTATGTGCCGTCTTTCAGATTCCTTCTTTTGAAATATAATCAATGCTTAGGCAGAAGGTAATTTGAGAGGAACATTGTGTGATGTGCTGATGCATTTACTCTTGATGTGAAAACCCTCAGTAGCTGCTATTATTGCTCTATTTTATAGATGAGGAAACTTGGCAGAGAGAGTCCACACCACCTGCCCAAGTCACACATGCTGTGTTGTGGTGAAGTGGGATGTGATTTCATTCTGTCTCTGTTTCTCTGTCTGCCACAGTTTCCTTCACTGAGCGTCAGGACATGGTATCTTTTTCCTAGTACCACTTTCTCTTAAAAAAGTGGCAGGAAACTGGCATGAGGAGAACCGACCAGGGCATGTGCTCTGGGGAAGTGCAGTCTGGGGGGGCTGTGTGAAATGACTTTTGCTGGGGCTTGGCATTAAGTAACATTGATTCATGTAGTAAGAAAGCGATTCTCTCTTCAATGTGCTTGATTGAATCTAGGAAAGTCTCAGTGTGGCCATTTTCTTCCTTGGTTTCTGTTCTTGTCTGTGGTCTGCCTGGTATTTAAGACTCTGTGTTTAAATGGGACCTGATTTGGTTGCTCCTGGGCTTTTCTGACCCTCTTCCTCAACCTCTCCCTTGAGAACAGGGTGTTCCACCTGTATGTCTGTTCTTAGATTCGGTACTTTTAAAGCACATGCCCACATGATGTCTCTGTGAGGCCAGGACCTTCATGGGCAGGTATTTCTCATGAAGCATCACCCAGTCCACAGGTGAAATACACAGCTGTGGTGAACGCAGTGCTGGTATCTGGTGCCCATTGTGGGCACAGGCGTGTGACTCATTAATGAACTGGAGAGGAAAGCATGAGTGTTTTGTTACCTGGTGGTCACTACATGATGGAAAACTTGGAAAAAATGGAACTGTTTAGAGGTGTTCAGAGCTTTCATTTCCCTCATCCTTCCTGCCAACCCGCTCTCAACCAAGAACCATGTGGAAGAAACAAGGAAACACCAGGGAGAACAATGTCTTCAACAGGTTGTAACCGTGTCAGATTTCACTGATGTATGTGTAACTGTATCTCATACACATATTCCATGTACTTATGTACATGTCTTTCTGCAGATACATAGGGTATATGTCTGTACATTATATGAAGGCATGAATGTTTTATTTTAAGCTGGTATATCCATGTGCAGAAACATATACAGAAAAAAAAAAAAACAGAACATTGGGGACAACTGTATTTATAAGGAGAGTTTATTTTGCAGTGATTTAGAATATTTTCTTTGGGAGATTTTTGCCTTTAAAGTAAAGTAACTTCACAAAATAGAAATTTCTGACTGTGGAAAAACCAGATAGCTACCCAGAATTTCTTACCATCGTACTCCATGAAAGGAGAACCAGCACCAACTGAAACTGGTTACATTTGTGGTTTTCTTTATATTGTTGATGTCATTAAATCTGATGGTTCAGACTTTTACTGTGTCAGGAAAACAATCATTTTGTGGAGTGGTTCACAGTGATACTGGTTTAGGTGGGAATATTCTGGATTGTTTTGATCACTATCTTCAGTAGAGGAACTTAAAGCATCCCTTATAAATAAGAGATGCCTTGTGTAATAAAATATGCCTTGTATACAAACAGAACTCATACTAATTCCTGAGTCATGTCCATTAATATACAAGGCCAAAGATGGCAGAACTATTTCTTTTATCCACAGCAACATCCCGAGCACTTAGATTCAGGTAGTACTGGGCACATAGGAACTATTCAGTAAATGTTAAATGGATCAGTCAGTCAGCTCAGTTGCTCAGTCATGTCTGACTCTGCAACCCCATGGACTGCAGCACAGTAGGCTTCCTTGTCCATCACCAATTCCTGGAGCTTGCTGAAACTCATGTCCATCAAGTCGGTGATGCTATCCAACCATGTCATCCTCTGTCCTCCCCTTCTGCCTTCAATCTTTCCCAGCACCAGGGTCTTTTCCAATGAGTCAGCTCTTCACATCAGGTTGCCAAAGTATTGGAGTTTCAGCTTCAACATCAGTCCTTCCAATGAACACTCAGGACGGATCTCCTTTAGGACGGACTGGTTGGATCTCCTTACAGTCCAAGGGACTCTCGGGTCTTCTCCAACACCATAGTTCAAAAGCATCAGTTCTTCGGCTCTCAGCTTTCTTTATAGTCCAGCTCTCACATCCATACGGACTACTGGAAAAACCATAGCCTTTACTAGATGGACCTTTGTTGGCAAAGTAATGTCTCTGCTTTTTAATTATTTTAATAATTAAAATGACATATTTTAATATGTTGGTCATAACTTTCCTTCCAAGGAGCAAGCATCTTTTAATTTCATGGCTACAGTCACCATCTGCAGTGATTTTGGAGCCCCCCCAAAATTAAGTCAGCCACTGTTTCCACTGTTTCCCCATAAATTCCTTACTAATAGGATTTTCATATTCCATGCTTAGCACAATGGTTTATGTATAATATAATAATTACTAGTTAATTAAAGAACGATCTGAGAGTTGTACTGTTTTTTGCTCTTGGTATGGTTTTATCAATGAAAGAGATGAAAATGGTGAATGTCACTATTTCAAATACTGTACTTTTTTGAAAGATCAGTGTAAAAAGTAATGTTGCCTTCTTAAATATAATTTCAGAAATATGTATTCAAATATTCAGAACTGATAACTACCTGAATAGAAGTTAATCATTACTATCCCAGAAGTAGTTTATCAGATTTTTGTGTGCTTTTTTCAAACAGTGTTTTAAATTTAGTAAGTGACGTTTTGTCTTAGGCAGCGTCAGTATGTTCGTTTCCTTCTTGTTAATGCAGTTTCAGAGGCTTTTGCCTCAAAAGCTGTTGAAGCTGCTAGAGGAAGTTTTCCCTTTTCTCAGGTTGTCTTGACCTTTGGATGCCCAGTGGATTGACTGGATATGCGAACTTTCTCGTCCCAGTTCATTGATCCCAAGATGAACCCAAGACTTGGACCCAGTTGTAGTTTATTTATTTTGTGTGCAATGCAGAACACAGTTCTCCCCGTTTTTCAGTTGTTAAAGCCTCTGTGTTTACCTATGACTCACAGAAATGAGGTGGCAGCCACATGACCATGTGTCTGTGTGGACCTCTGGGGCCCTTCCTGTGTCCCTCCCCCTCCAGCTTTTACAGCTGGAGCAGAGCTGCATTAAATAGGCTGAAGTTGTGCTTCTTCCTGAGATGAGGTTACTTTCCTGAACCAACCCTCTTCTCCTGCCCTTACACAAAGGCACAACAGAGGGTGTGGTTCCAGCCACGTGAAATCAGTATGTGTGCCAGTCCCCAGGGGATGGGGCTCCAGCTGCACTTCTCATTCATCATGTATTATAAGGGGCAGCACCCCAAGCCAGTGGACTGCAGCGGACATTGCATGTCTCCTCTGCGCTATTGAAGGTGTGGGGAGAGCGAGTGGACAGGCTAAGCGAGGCCAGCTCAGTGACACGTCCTGGCCCTTTGCAGTGTGCCCCCCCACCCCCGGCTTTCCTGGAGCATGCCCAGCCCATTGCAGCTGCATCACCGCTACTTCCTCTTTATCTAAAAAATCCTATGTTGCTGCTGCTGCTAAGTCACTTCAGTCGTGTCCGACTCTGTGCGACACCATAGATGGCAGTCCACCAGGCTCTCCCATCCCTGGGATTCTCCAGGCAAGAACACTGGAGTGGGTCAGCCATAAAAAAGAACAGATAGTACACAAATTATATACTTTTGAAAATACTACTGTGGTACAGTTGAAATAAACCCAGGCTTTCAGAAATTTATCTGTTATAAAATGTCAAGGAAAGTGTCTATTATATAATTATAAATTGATATTGTTGGTCTTTACCTGTTACAAAATAATTGAACATATAGCTTTTAAAGTGTCTTTTTCCAGTTATGTTTCTTTTTACCAAGAATTATTATGTGAAAATGGCATCTTAACGATGTCCAGCATCAGAGTGGAATGAGATGATCTGTTTCTTTCCCCTTCAATATATAATCATAAAACATCCATAACTCAACAAAGATGCCTCTACTCAGCACATCAGGTCTCTGGAGAGTTCCTCGGATCTGTGCATCTGAAGGCGGGTGGGCAGGACACGTAGAGAAAGCAGGGCCTGAGACAGTGAAGGTGATACCTGTGATCCTAGTCTGGCTGCGAGCTCAGCCCATGTCCCCAGGGAGCCTGGCAGCACTGGTCAGGCAGCTTGTATAGGACTCCAGCTTCCTGACCACTGAAACGCCTGGGCCATGGGAGCTGGGCATCAGGGACTGCAGCCACCTGCCTCCTCACCTCCAAAGACTGTGCCTGTGGACCCCTACACCCTGAACATGCAGGAGGCCCTGGAACGTAGTGGAAGTGACCCACGTCCCAGTAACACCAGCATCAGTACCCAGGTCACCTGCAACACTTGCAGAGGCCATGCAGGTGGAGACACACAAATGTATGCCACAGCTCCACCTACTGGAAATAGAAGAAAGCGCTCTAATCACTGACCTTTTAATTTTTTTTTTGTATTTTTTTTAATTTTATTTTATTTTTAAACTTTACATAATTGTATTAGTTTTACTGACCTTTTAAAATGTTAGCTCCTAGTAGCTCAGCTGGTGAAGAATCTGCCTGTGATGCAGGAGACCCCGGTTCAATTCCTGGGTCAGGAAGATCCCCTGAGGAAGGGATAGGCTATCCACTCCAGTATTCTTGGACTTCCCTGGTGGCTCAGCTGGTAAAGAAACCGCCCACAATGTGACAGACCTGGGTTCAATCCCTGGGTTGGGAAGATCCCCAGGAGAAGGGGAAGGCTACCCATTCCAGTATTCTGGCCTGGAGAATTCCATGGACTGTATAGCCCATGGGGTCACAAAGAATCAGACACGACTGAGCAACTTTCCCTTCCCTTAAATGTTAGAATCAAGTTTAAAAAAAAAAGCTTTACCTAAAGAAGAAAGGTGTTGCCTACTTCACATGTGCTTGCAGAAGAACAGCTCATCCAGCACCATGAAAAACCAAGGTAACATTGTGTTTCAGAAAGGAAACAACAGTCCTCCGGGGGGGGGGGGGGGGGGGGGAAGGAGTATTATCCAAGTGAAAGACAATTCAAAATGGCCATTGTGAAGAAGCACAGGAAAACTCAGAAAGGCATTACCATGAGATCAGTAATAATATTATTGTACAGAAGGAATTCTGTACCAAAGAGACTGAAGCTCTAAAAAGCCAACAAACAAAAATTCTGGAGCTGAAGAACTCAATTAACAAGATGAAAAATTCATTAGCAAGTACTGGAAATAGAGCAGACTGTGTGGAAGAAATAGTGAACTCGAAGATATAAATCTAGAAATGATTCAGATAGAAGATAATAGAGAATTAAGATCTTTAAAAAGTAAGGAAATCCTACAAGAATTCTCTGATTCTTTTATAAGGGGCAACAGAGTGATGGGTACCCAGAAAGAGAAGAGAGGGAGAAGGGAGTAGAGCGATTATCTAAAGAAATAACAGCTGAGAACTTCCCAGACAGGGGAAGGAAGTGGATATGCAAGTCCATGAGGCTAAGAGAACTCCTAGTTATCTCAACACAAAAAGACCTTCTCCAATACACATTATGTTAAAACTGTCAGAAGTCAATGACAAAGAATTTTAAAGGCAGCAAGAAAACAAACAAAAAAAAAAAGAACCCTACAAAGGAACTCCCATTGGGCCATCATCAGATTTCTCAGCAGAAACTGCAGGCCAGGCAAGAGCAGAATGACATTCTTAAAATACTGAATGATAAAAAATGTCAGCCAGAAATACTCTTTCCAGCAAAGTTGTACTTCAGGAGAATGAAGATTGCCCAGGGTAATGTGTACAATTGTAAATACCATATGAAAGATGGCATTTTGGGTAGGAATTTCAGGGGAGGGAAAAGAGAAGCCACGTGGATATTTCAGGGATGATTTCCTGCCTGAGGTATCAGCAAGCCTGATTCAAGGTTCAAGGACCAGTTCAGTTCAGTTCAGTTCAGTCACTCAATCATGTCCAACTCTTTGCGACCCCATGAATCGCAGCATGCCAGACCTCCCTGTCCATTACCAACTCCCGGAGTTCACTCAGACTCTATCAAGTCAGTGATGCCATCCTGCCATCTCATCCTCTGTCGTCCCCTTCTCCTCCTGCCCCCAATCCCTCCCAGCATCAGAGTCTTTTCCAATGAGTCAACTCTTTGCACAAGGTGGCCAAAGTACTGGAGTTTCAGCTTTAGCATCATTCCTTCCAAAGAAATCCCAGGGCTGGTCTCCTTCAGAATGGACTGGTTGGATCTCCTTGCAGTCCAAGGGACTCTCAAGAGTCTTCTCCAACACCACAGTTGAAAAGCATCAATTCTTCAGCACTCAGCCTTCTTCAAGGACCAGTAGGGAGGCTCAAAGGAAACTGTGAGGGAGGGGAATATAGCTGGAGGTGATCAGAGATGTGGGTGAAGTACCAGCTCCTCGAAGATGCTGAAGCATTGGGGGCCATTGTCATGAGACAGGATGCCAAGGCAGATGCCAGGGAGTATTAGGTGAGCCCTGGTTGGCACAGGTGCCAAGTGCCTGGTGTCCACATGGGGCTGAAGAGGTCACTGGACACCAGTCAGGCCTGCAAAGTTTGAAAGGACTCTGTGTGCTCTGGTTTGTGGCTACAGCTGAGGCCAGAGGACCCCTATTTTCTCACACAACCACATTTTGGATCACCTGTGCAGATGGCTCCCCTGAGCGAATCACTTGAGCAGCGGGGAAAGAAGAGATCAACCCCTGTGTGCCAGAATCAGGAAGAGCACTTTTCCACTGGCTGTGTCCCTCCAGTGCCCTGTACTGGCGGAGCTTAACATTGTGTTCACAGGCCAAAAGGCAAGATGTTGAAAGGCCTGTCCACTATGTGAAGAATGGGGTCAGTGGGGTAAACTGAGGGCTGAGAGTCAATAATTGGCATGGACAATAGGGAGGGTTGAGGCTTGGGAGGTTTGTTCTTATTTTGCATATAAGTCCCATGTCACTTGTGACTCTGTAAGACTCAAGTCTTGCTCATATGAAGGTGCCTCTGGAAGGAAAAATTTATTTGTGCACTTGAATCTGGCTTGGGGTCTCCTTGGAAATCTTTCAAACTTTATTGTGCAATATAACTGTAAATATTCATTTCAGGTCTGAAACAGTATTGGAAATATATCTGAATAGAGCCTTAAATTTGCCATAATGTTTAATAATGGTATTTTAAAAGATTTTATTTATTTTTTAACTCAAGGATGATTGCTTTACAGAATTTTGTGGTTTCCTGTCAAACCTCAACATGAATCAGCCATAGGTATACATATATCCCCTCCCTTTTGAACTTCCATCCCAACTCCCTCCCCATCCCACCCCTCTAGGTTGATACAGAGCCCCTGTTTGAGTTTCCTGAGCCATACAGCAATTTCCCACTGGCTATCCATTTTACATATGGTAATGTAAGTTATTCTCTCCATACATCTCACCCTCTCCTCCCCTCTCCCCCTGTCCATAAGTCTATTCTCTATGTCTGTTTCTCCTTTGCCACCCTACAAATAAATTATTTAGTACCATTTTTTCTAGATTCTGTATATATGCATTAGTATATGATATTTATCTTTCTCTTTCTGACTTACTTCACTCTGTATAATAGTCTCTAGGCTCATCAACTTCATTAGAACTGACTCAAATATGTTCCTTTTTATGGCCGAGTAATATTCCATTGTGTATATGTATCACAGCTTCTTTATCCATTCATCTGTTAATGTACATTTAGGTTGCTTCCATGTTCTAGTTATTGTAAATAGTGCTTCAATGAATGGGGCACACATGTCTTTTTCAATTTTGGTTTCCTCAGAATATATGCCTCGGAGTGGGATTGCTGGGTCATATCATGGTTTTAATCCTAGTTTTTTTTAAGAAATCTCCATACCATCTCCCATAGTGGCTGTATCAATTTACATTCCCACCAACAGTGTAAGAGTGTTCCCTTCTCTCCACACCCTCTCCAGCGTTTATTGTTTGTAAACTTTTTGATGATGGCCATTCTGACTGGTATGAAATGATATCTCATTGTAGTTTTGATTTGCATTTCTCTAATAATAAGCGATGTTGAGCATCTTTTCATATGTTTGTTAGCCATCTGTATGTCTTCTTTGGAGAAACATCTGTTTAGGTCTTTTCCCCACTTTTTGATTGGGTTGTTTGTTTTTCTGGTATTGAGTTGTATGAGCTGCTTGTATATTTTTGAAATTAATTCTTTGTCAGTTGTTTCATTTGCTATTATTTTCTCCCATTCTGAGAGTTGTCATGTCAACTTGCTTATAGTTTCCTTTGCTGTGCAAAAGCTTCTAAGCTTAATCAGGTCGCACTTGTTTACTTTTATTTTGAATTTCCATTACTCTAAGAGGTGGGTCATAGAGGATCTTACTTTGATTTATGTCATTGAGTGTTCTGTCTCTGTTTTCCTCTGAGAGTTTCATAGTTTCTGGCCTTACATTTAGGTCTTTAATCCATTTTGAGTTTATCTTTCTGTATGGTGTTAGGAAGTGTTCTAATTTCATTCTTTTACATGTAGCTATCCAGTTTTCCCAGCACCATTTATGAAAGAGGCTATCTTTGCCCCATTGTATATTCTTGCCTCCTTTGTATCTTGTTCCATTGGTCTATATTTCTGTTTTTGTGCCACTACCATACTGTCTTGATGACTGTAGCTCTGTAGTATAATCTGAAGTCAGGAAGGTTGATTCCTCCAGCTCCATTCTTCCTTCTCAAGACTGCTTGGGGCATTTGGGGTCTTTTGTGTTTCCATATGAATTGTGAAATTTTTTGTTCTAGTTCTGTGAAAAATGCCATTAGTAATTTGATAGGGATCACATTGAATCTGTAGACTGTGTTTGGTAGTATAATCATTTTTACAATATTGATTCTTCTACCCAGAAACATGGACTATCTATCCATCTGTTTATGTCATCTTTGATTTCTTTCATCAGTTTCTTATAATTTTCTGTGCGTAGTTCTTTTGTCTCCTTAGATATGTTTGTTCCTAGATATTTAATTATTTTTGTTGCAGCGGTGAATGGGATTGATTCCTTAATCTCTCTTTCTGATTCTTCATTGTTACTATATAGAAATGTAAGTTATTTCTGTGTATTGATAGTTTATCCTACGAATGCTAAATTCACTTATTAGCTCTCGTAATTTTCTGATAGGATCTTTAGGGTTTTCTATGTACAGTATCATGTCACCTGAAAAGAGTGAGAACTTCTTTTCCAATCTGGATTCCTTTTATTTCATTTTCTTCTCTGATTGCTGTAGCTAGGACTTCCAGAACTATGTTGAATAATAGCAGTAAAAGTGGACACCCTTGTCTTGTTCCTGATTGTAGGGGAATCCTTTCAGTTTTTCACAATTGAGAATAATGTTTGCTGTGGGCTTATCATATATGACATTTGCTAGGTTGAGGTATGTTCCTTCTTATGCACATTTTTTAAGAATTTCAATCATAAATGGGTGCTGAATTTTGTCAAAGGCTTTTTCTGCATCTATTGAAATGATCATATGGTTTTTATCTTTCAATTTGTTGACATGGTGTATCACATTGACTGATTTGCATATTTATTGAAGAATTCTTGCATCCCTGGTATAAACCCAACTTGATCATGGTGTATGAAATTTTTGATGTGTTGCTGAATTCTGTTTGCTAAAATTTTGTTGAGGATTTTTGTATCTACATTCATCAGTGATATTGGCCTGTAGTTTTCTTCTTTGTGTGTTGCCTTTGTCTGGTTTTGGTATCAGGGTGATGGTGGCCTCGTAGAATGAGTTTGGAAGTTTTCCTTCCTCTGCAATTTTTTGAAAGAGTTTAGAAAGATAGGCATTAGCTCTTCTCTAAATGTTTGATAGAATTATCCTGTGAAGCCATCTGGTCCTGGGCTTTTGTTCTTTTGGGAGATTTTTTATCACAGCTTCAATTTCAGTGATTGTAATTGGGTTGTTCATAATTTCTATTTCTTCCTGGTTCAGTCTTGGAAGATTGAACTTTTCTAAGCATCTATTCATTTCTTGCAGGTTATCCATTTTATTGCCATATCAATTCAGTTCAGTTCAGTTCAGTCGCTCAGTTGTGTCCGACTCTTTGCGACCCCATGAATCGCAGCACGCCAGGCCTCCCTGTCCATCACCATCTGTTGTTTGTAATAGTCCCTTATATTCCTTTGTATCTCTGCATTGTCTGTAGTAGCCTCTCGTTTATCATTTCTGATTTTGTTGATTTGATTTTCAGTCTTTTTTTCTGGATGAGTCTGGTTAAAGATTTGTCAATTTTGTTTATCTTCTCAAAAAAAAAAAAAAACAGCTTTTAGTTTTATTAACCTTTACTATTTTTCTTTCATTTCTTTTTCATTTATTTCTGCTTGGATCTTTATGATTTCTTTCCTGATGCTAATTTTTGGGATTTTTGTTTTTCTTTTCCAGTTGTTTCAGGTGTAAAGTTAGGTTGTCTATTCGATGCTTTTCTTGTTTCTTGAGGTAGGATTGTATTGCTATAAACTTCCCTCTTAGAACTGCTTTTGCTGCATCCCATAGGTTTTGAGTTATCATGCTTTCATCATCATTTGTTTTGATAAATGTTTTGATTTCCCTTTTGATTTCTTCAGTAACCTGTTGGTTATATAGAAACATGTTGTTTAATCTCCACATGTTTTTGTTTTTTACAGTTATTTTTCTTGTAATTGATATCTAGTCTCATAGCGTTGTGGTCAGAAAAGATGCTTTATACAATTTCAATATTCTTAAATTTACCGAAGTTTGATTTGTGACCTAAGATGTGGTCTATCCTGGAGAATGTATTGTATGCACTTGAGAAGAAAGTGTATTCTTCTGCATTTGGATGCAATGTCCTAAAGATATCAATGAGATCCATCTCATCTAATGTATCATTTAAGACTTGTGTTTCCTTATTAATTTTCTGTTTTGTTGATCTGTCCATTGGTGTGAGTGGGGTGTTGAAGTGTCCTACTATTAGTGTGTTACTGTCAATTTCTCCTTTTATGTCTGTTAGTGTTTGTCTTATGTATTGAGGTGCTCCTATGTGGGGTGCATAGATATTTACAATTGTCATGTCTTCCTCATGGATTGATCCCTTGATCATTATGCAGTGTCCTTTATCTCTTGTAATATTCTTTATTTTCGGGTCTATTTTGTCTGATATAAGGATTGCTATTCCAGCTTTCTTTTGCTTTCCATTTGCATGGAATATATTTTTTCATCCTCTCACTTTCAATGTATATGTGTCTTTAGGCCTGAAGTGGGTTTCTTGTAGACAGAATATATATGGGTCTTGTTTTTGTGTCCATTTAGCCAGTCTGTGACTTTTGGTTGGAGCATTTAATCCATTTACATTTCAAGTAATTATTGATATATTTGTTCCTATTGCCATTTTCTTAATTGTTTGTGGTTTGATTTAGTATATCTGTTTCTTCTCTTGTATTTCTTGACTATATAAGTCTGTTTAACATTTGTCGTAAAGCTGGTTTGGTGGTACTGAATTCTCTTAACTTTTGCTTGTCTGAAAAGCTTTTGATTTCTCCATCAATTTTGATTGAGATACTTTCCAGGTACAGTAATCTTGGTTGTAGATTTTTCCCTTTAAATATATCCTGCCATTCCCTTCTGGCCTGCAGTTTCTGCTGAAAGATTAGCTGTTAAATGTATGGGATTTCCCTTGTATGTTACATGTTGCTTCTCCCTTGCTGCTTTTAATATTCTTTCTTTGTATTTAGTCTTTGTTAGTTTGATTAGTATGTGTCTTGGCATGTTTCTCCTTGGGTTTATCCTGTATGGTATTCTGTACCTCTTGGACTGGATTGACTATTTCCTTTTCCATGCTGGGGAAATTTTCAGCTATATTCTCTTCAAAAAAAATCTCTCATGCCCTTTCTTTTTCTATTCTTCGGAGACCCCTATAATTCGAATTCTGGTGCATTTGATATTTTCCCAGAGGTCTCTGAGACTATCCCCAGTTCTTTTCATTCTGTTTACTTTATTCTGCTCTTCTGAAGTTATTTCCACCATTTTATCTTCCAGCTCACTGATTTGTTCTTCTGCTTCAGATATTCTGCTACTGATTCTTTCTAGACTATTTTGGAGAAGGAAATGGCAACCCACTCCAGTGTTCTTGCCTGGACCCATGGACGGAGAAGCCTGGTAGGCTGCAGTCCATGGGGTTGCACAGAGTCGGACACGACTGAAGCAACTTAGCAACAGCAGCAGCAGCAGCAGCAGAGTATTTTTAATTTCAGTAATTGTGTTGTTTGTCTCTGTAGGTTTATTCTTTAATTCTTCTAGGTCTCTGTTAACTGAGTCTTGCATTTTCTCCATTTTGTTTTCAAGGTTTTTGATCATCTTTACTATCATTATTCTGAATTCTTTTTCAGGTAGTTTTCCTATTTCCTCTTCATTTATTTGCACTTGTGTTTCTAGTTTGTTCCTTCATTTGTGCAGTATTTCTCGTCTTCTTTTTTTTTTAAACTTATTGTGTTTGAGGTCTCCTTTTCCCAGACTTCAAGGTTGAATTATTTTTTCCTTTTGGTTTCTGCCCTCCTAAGTTTGATTCAGGGGTTTGTGTAAGCTTTGTATAGGGTGAGATTAATGCTGAGTTATTTTTTTCCTCTGATGGGCAAAGCTGAGTGAGGTGGTAATCTTCTCTGCTGATGATTGGGTTTGTATTTTTGTTTTGTTTGTTGTTTGGATGAAGGATTGTGCACAGGGTTCTACTGGTGGTTGGGTGTTGGTTGGTCTTGTATTCAAGTAGTTTCCTTTGTGGAAGTTCTTGCTATTTGATACTCCCTAGGGTTAGTTCTCTGGTAGTCTAGGATCTTAGATTCAGTGTTCCCACTGCAGAGCCTCGGGCTTGATCTTGAGTTTTGCATGGTTCTATATATTCTTTACCACCGGTCATGTATTCCTGTCCTCTCTCAGCTAGTGTTCTGCGTACACTTCTGTGTCTTAAGGTGTATTCCTGATGTATCCATGCAGAGACATGTATTCCACGTCCACCTCCTCCTTCACGATCATGTTCTTCCCCTTAGGTGATAATAGTACTTTGAAGTGCTATTTAAGTTTTATCTAGTAGAAAATAGACTAATGTTTAAACTCAATTTTTCCTAGTAAATATATGATAAATGATCTTTTAATTAGTGATTTATTTTTTCCATTTCATTTTTTATTGAAATATAATTGACATACATTGTTATATTTGTTTCAGGGGTACAAGGAACACCTACTTGTCTTTCCACTACTTGTCCTTGAGAGTAGCACCCATAGCCAGTCTGAATCCTTTGCTGTAAATCCATGTTTGCATTTTGCCAGATGCTTCTAGTGGAGAAGGCAATGGCACCCCACTCCAGTACTCTTGCCTGGAAAATCCCATGGATGGAGGAGCCTGGTAGGCTGCAGTCCATGGGGTCTCAAGGAGTTGGACACGACTGAGTGACTTCACTTTCACTTTTCACTTTCATGCATTGGAGAAGGAAATGGAAACCCACTCCAGTGTTCTTGCCTGGAGAATCCCAGGGATGGGGGAGCCTGGTGGGCTGCCATCTATGGGGTCGCACAGAGTCGGACACGACTGAAGTGACTTAGCAGCAGCAGCAGATGCTTCCAGATCATTGGCATGTTTTGAAGCAGCTGTGTGTGACCTCTGTGGAACAGACAGATGCTCTTGTTATGCAGCCTTGTTGATAGTGTAATCTTTATTTTCCCCTGATGGCATATGTTTGGCAAGGAGCTTTCTCTCCAGATCTAAAAACATGATATAATTTCAAAAGCCACAGCCTTGAGGGCCCAATACCTATTTCCTGAGGAATTAAATCCTAGCAAATCCAGAGATTCTAAATACAGTATATCCTATTGACTTTTTTAAAAGCAAAAATCTTTACAGTTAACTTTGGGTTATTGACTGCCATTGAGTTCTGAGAGTAATATCTCTTCATAAACTATGCAGTATTTATGGATGGCTCAATATATCTATTGATTCCAATTCTTAATACATACTCTTCATATGGTCCAGTGAGAAGTGGTGGACAGAGGTTGGGAGGATGGAAGAGAAGTTGAGGTAGAATCCTTTTTTTGTTTGTTTGTTTGTTTTTACTGAATCAAACATTTAACATAAAGTCAGAAATGTGCCTGTAAAAATGTCCTTGTATTTTTTTTTTTTTTCAGAGACTGGTTCAGTTTTCTTTATTTCAGATTCAAGAAACAGAAATAATCTTAAATAGTAAGACAAAAGCAAACCTTGGAAGTAAGTCCTATTAGAATTTTAGTCCAAGAAAAGATATTAAAAAGAAAAGGGAAAAAATCCACATCCCTTTGTAATTAAACAACTAATCCAATTAGAAGGAGGGAAAAAAGCAGGCAAGGTAGAAAGAATTAGAGGTTTAAATTTACACTTTTCAAGATTGGATTTCACAGGCAGGCTTCATAGTTGGAGTGATCTTTACTTAGTGTCCTGGTTGCCAGATTGTAAACCTCAGTATGGAAACGGATCCAGCACACAGCAGCGGACAGAGCATCCTCAAAGGTGTGCACTGCGGTACCTTAGTAAAAATGAACTAGATTGACCATCTGTTCCCATCACTTTCTAGAGGTCTTTACTGGATTTGTGTTTTATGAAACATTTAATCACTAGTTTCTTCAAATAAGTGTAATAGGATTACTGATGTTCTCCATGAGTGAAGTGAGTGAAGTCGCTCAGTCGTGTCTGACTCTTTGCAACCCCATAGACTATAGCCTACCAGGCTCCTATGTCCATGGGATTTTCCAGGCAAGAGTACTGGAGTGGATTGCCATTTCCTTCTCCAGAGGATGTTCTCCATAGTTGTTGTTAAATCGCTCAGTCCTATCCAACTCTTTGTGACCCCATGAACTACAGCATACCAGGCTTCCCTATCCTTCACCATCTCCCAGAGCTTGCTCAAATTCATGTGCATTTAGTCGGTGATGCCATCCATCCTCTGTCATCCCCTTCTACTCCTGCCTTCAATCTTTCCAAGCATCAGGGTCTTATCTAAGGAGTCAACTCTTCGCATCAAGTGGCCAAAGTATTGGAGCTTCAGCATCAGTCTTTCCAATGAATATTCAGGGTTGATTTCCTTTAAGATTGACTGGTTTGATCTCCTTGCAGTCCAAGGGACTCTCAAGAGTCTTCTCTAACACCACAGTTCAAAAGTTTCAATTCTTCAGTGCTCAGCCTCTTTATGGTCCAACTCTCACATCCATACGAAACCACAGCTTTGCCTAGACAGATCTTTGTTGACAAAGTAGTCTCTGCTTCCTATACGCCATCTAGGTCCATCATAGCCTTCCTTCCAAGGAGCAAACGTTTTTTAATTTCATGACTGCAGTCACCACCTGCAGTGATATTGGAGCCCAAGGAAATTAAGTTCCCCACATAGCTGTTTGAAAACTACCCTTGCATTTCTTTGCTTTTTGGGTTGGTTCCTGGAATCTGTGTTCCTCATTTTCAAGTATGAATGTGATTAAGGTGATGTCAGAATTTAAAAAGAAAGCCTGTTGATCTCGGATCACTTAACATATCGATGCTGTGGACTTAGTAAAATCCAGACATTACGTTTCTTTCTACTCCATCTGAGACATGACATCGCCTGCCACGCAATGAAGGTGGCAACTGAGGTTTTGATAACTATGCTCCTTTTAGATAAATGGCTTCCAGGGAATTCCTGGAAAATGAAAATTAGAATGATAACTCGGCTTCACTGGAAATGAATGACATGGGAATATTCACATGCATTTTTACCTCATTTTAACTTGACATTCTAATTTGATTGGTGAAATCCAAGGGTAGGCACGTTGGAGAACAGCTCTCCCATCTGTCTACCCTCCAGCCACTTGGTGTCTGCTTCTCAGAACCTTCTTGTCCACCCCTAGAACTCCATTGACAAGCTGCTCTCAGATGGAAGCTTCTGCTCACCATCTCCTCCTAGGAAGCATTTCTCATCCCCTCCTTCCTCCTCATTCATTCTTCCAGGTCAAAGACCCTCCTATTATAAACTCAGAGCAACCTCACCCTTAGAGCACTTAGCCTGGATGTTCCAGACACAGCCCCAGCATTTACTGTCATCTCCTCCAAAACCATGTAAGTTCCATGTCTGCTTCTTTTCCTTAGTAGCATATTCCCACTGGGAATCCAGTAAGCATCCCAAAGAAATATTTACCAGATAAATCCATTTATTTATAGTAAACATAACACTAGCTTTGACACGTTCTCTTAAATAGAGTATTTTTTAAAACATCACGCTTTTGATCGTTACTTAAGTGATGACATATATTTTAAGGAGAAAGAGGAACTGTGATCAGATGTTCCACAAAGGTAATCTGAGGGTCAGTTTTTACTTTGACATATGAAATAAAGACTCTCACTTTCTCATAGTTGTGGCAGGAAGTCAGGTCTCTGGCACTATGTTTCCCACATAAAGCACAGCTGAGAGCTGCCTGGGTTGACGTCCTGTGTTTCTCCAGTGCATCACAGTCACTGGCTTCCTTGTTCATCCCCAAGGGCCCTGAATAGAGACTGTACTTATGGCTCTATGGAGCTTCCTTCTGCTCCAGACCTTCTCCTTTTCCTCTCCTGCCCTCTCTCATTTCAAATGACCAGGCACCCTCAGGAATTAATCCCTGGACGTTGACTGCATCATTCCATGTTGCAACATTTGTCTTTGAAGCTCCAGTGTTACCATTTTCCTTTCCTTTTAGAGCCTCTTTATTGAGTGAGCTTCCTGCAGAAGAATTGGTCATCCCAGATGGATAATCCTTAGACAAGACTGCTAATTCTCAATCCTATCCATTCAGTGCCTCCTTTTCCTAACACATATGTTATTGTCTACTGAAAAATATTATAGCCTGTAAGTTGAGAACTATGTTTTATTTGGCAGACATTCTGAGGATATAAGCCTGGGATACAGCCTCTCAGAGAGCTCTGAGTGACTGTCCCAAGGAGGTAAGGATATACAAAAGGGAAAAACATGTAGTTGAACATCAAAAGATGACTGCTAATCACAAAAATAGATATCTCAAGTTGACCTCAGTGCTTCTCTGTGTATAGGAAGATGCAACAGTCTGGGTTCACTGAAGCATCCCTTTGATGTGCACCCTAACTACTTAGGGCCAGTGTCCTGTTTTACTCCCTCCCATATCCTCTCAGGGCTCACAGAGGAGGCGGCTGTAGTGGCTGAAGGCAGCAACATCCTTGGTTTACTGAAATGGCATCAGCATTCTTTGTCCACCTTTCCTTTACCATTCTGAGAAGAAATTAATAGACAAAAACCTACATTTATAACTTTAAAGCTCTGATGTCTATACTCTAAAGTAGAAACAACTCAGTAACCTGGTGCATTTAATTTCATCAATGCATGTAAATTATTGAACCAGAAAGTATGGTGAAGGTAATCAATATTTGTCCTTTTATTTATAACCCCTTTGAATACAGCAACAAAAATTACCTTTATCACCACTAATAGAATTTTCTAAAATGGTGAACACTTGGTGAAGTTCAAGTAAGATTTTCCTTAGATGTAACTGGTAATTCCATTTCTGGAAAGCTGTGTATATTGTGCATGTTAAAATATAGTATTGGATATTTAATTAAATGTTTAAAATAATATATATGGAAATAGTAAGTATATACTATGACAATCCTAGACAGCATATTAAAAAGCAGAGACATGACTTGCTGACAATGCTCTGTCTAGTCAAAGCTATGGTTTTTCCAGTAGTCATGTACAGATGTGAGAGTAGGGCCATAAAGAAGGCTGAGCACTGAAACATTGATGCTTTTGAATTATGGTGCTAGAGAAGACTCTTGAGAGTCCCTTGGAGAGCAAGGAGATCAAACTAGTTGATCCTAAAGGAAGTCAAACCTAAATATTCATTGGAAGGACTGTTGCTGAAGCTCCAACACTTTGACCATTGGATGTGAACACTCGACTCATTGGAAAAGACCCTGATGCTGGAAGAAATTGAGGGCAGGAAGAGAAGGGAGTGGCAGAGGATGAGATGGTCAGGTGGCATCACCAACTCAATGGATGTGAGTTTGAGCAAACTCAGAGATAGTGAAGAAAAGGGAAGCCTGACATGCTGCAGTCCGTGGTCTCCCAAAGAGTTGGACATGACTTGGTGACTGAACAACAACAATATTAATGCTTTGAAAAATAATTTATGCTTACATGTTTTCTTTTCCAATTTATGCTTTGTCTATAGAATGCTTCTAGGAAATATGCTGGATGCCTGTTTCTGCCTTCCAGCCCCAGCAAAGAGGATATACTTTGGGGGGAGGGGGTTAAAATATGTATAAATTTTTAATAATCATGAAAGCATTCTAATGAGATAGCATTCAATGAGATAATAATTTAACAAAAAATGTATCATAGTGCACTCTAAGTCCCATCCCCTTAAAACAAGGAGTAGATGGTGAAGGCAGTCTGTTTGTGGAGGGGATGTGTGGCACCCATATAGAGCTGGGAGCACAGACATTGCTTGAAAGGCTGGAATGGAGGGAGGGTTGCTGTGTTGTGCCTTTTCAGTGTTCACACTTCCTGAGAAATGCTGCTCCAGCCACAGACCTGTTTATAAATCACAGGGCTGTGTTTTAATATGTACTCACCTGGAACAAAATACCTAAGGTTTCTCAAAAGGGAGAAGAAAAAAGATCTGCTAATACTGCTGTCCTCAAATTCTTCACTTATATGTGGAATCTAAAAAGTGATACAAATTAACTTATTTACAAAACAAATAGACTTACAAACTTATGGTTATCAAAGGGGAAAGGGGGAGAGGCAAATTAGGAGTTTGGGATTAACATGTACACAGTACTATATATGGGAAAATCCCATGGACAGAGGAACCTGGTAGGTTACAGTCCACGGGGTCGCAAAGAGCCAGACACAACTGAGCGACTTCAGTTTCTTTTCACTACTATATATAAAATAGATTATCTTCAAGGAACTACTGTATAGCACAGGGAACTATTGTCAATATTCTGTAATAACTTATATGGGAAAAGAATCTGAAAAAGAATAGGTATATATACATGTGTGTAACTAAATCACTTTGCTGTACACCTGAAACTAACACAACATTATAAGTCAACTATACTTCAATTACAATAAAGGAAGATTTGGGAATATTATAATTACTTTTCTCAAAATAGAGAATAAATAAAATGAGCACTATAATCATAAATTTTTAAAAGTCCATGGAGAATGAATCCTTAATAAATTTTTAAAAAATTGGGAATGATTTTTATGTTGGTTTCACACTGGCTTTGATCCCCACTGTTCTTTTTTCTCACGTTTTAGTTTTAAACCTAAACTGTATTTGATGATGGGAGCACTTGTTTGCTTCTGCTTTTCTTGCAGTTTCTTTCTGTCCATCTGGAAGTCTCACCTTGGAAGAACACAAATTGCACATCCTCATATGTAGTATTGACTTGTTTAGAATACTTGTCTGTTTCTACCAGTGACTGTTTTTATATAAATTCTGTTCTGTGATCTACCTCTAGATTCTCTCTTTGGGAGCATTAACAAATGGTAGAGTACAGGAAATACTTTTTGTCCTTCCCCTATGTAATAACTATATTCAGCTCTCCTGGGCAAACAGTCTCTCCTGACATACATGTATTGAACCTTCCCCAGTAATTGTCTATGGTGGCAGGCAGACATTAGAGGAATGGTGCTAGCAGGTGAGATGGATGCTTCCAACCTTGTGCCACAAATGTTCACTGTACCTGCTTTAAATCCCTTTAAAGCTTTCCTGGTGGCTCAGTTTGTAAGGAATCTACCTGCAATACAGGAGACTCGGGTTAAATCTTGGATTAGGAATATTCCCTGGAGAAGAAAATGGCAACCCACTCCAGTATTCTTGCCTGAGAAGTTCCATGGACAGAGGAACGTGGTGGGCTATAGTTCATGGGGTTGCAAGAGTCAGACATGACTTAGTGGCTACACCACCACCACCACCATTCTGCTGATGATACAGGAAAGTAATAGTTTATGTGGAAGACCATCTGCTTTTTCTTGTGAATAAGGCAGAGGTATTTCAGTGGTATCAAGTATTGATGGTTGCAGGTACCTGCTAAGGGCTTTAGCTACTACCAAAGAAAAGTCCTGACAGGTAATTATTCATGAACAGGAATAGCATTTGATGGTTTTAACATTCTTCTTGAGGGATGCATCATCCACCCCTCCCCTCCTTGTCTCCCATGATTGCAACAACTAATTTTTAGCTGGGCAATTAGCCAATTAAAGGAATAGTCAATTTTATAAGGATATAAAATTCCTATTTTTTCCTTCACTGAATGTTGGACAAAAAATATTGCCTGCCATTTTAGTAAACAAAGAATGTTGCTTGCCATTAGGCTCTTGGCCACTGCAGCTGCCCCAGATGGTGTACCTGAAGGGATTGGGGTGGAGAGAAGCAGGATGAGGGCCCCAGACAGGACCCCTTTAATATGCACATCAATGGAATGATTTCAAGTGAGCCCAGACTCTTGCATCTGCCCATACACAGAAAGGCAACTATAATCATTAACTTGAGATGTCAGCTTATCTGTGATTATCAGTAATCTTAATCTTTGACTACATGTTTTTGTTTTGTTTTTTCAGCAAAAACTTCTATACATCCTGGCTCATCCCTTACCTCTTTGAGCTCTCTCCCTCATAGCTCTCTGAGACGCTGTCTCCCAGGCTATAGTTCTCAGTAAGGTCCCCAAATGAAACATAATTCTCAACTTTTAGGTTGTGCTTTTTTTTTTTTTTTTCCCAGTCGATAACTTATTTAGGAAATTGAATGCTTCTAGATCTGTATTTGGTTCTGAACTTTTTGTTTACTCACCAATATACAATGATTTGCCAATACGTGATTGTGATATTTTCAGGGGCCCTGAATAGCCATTCAGTTTGAGATTGCTGCATGTCAGTGTCCACCATCACTATGGGCCTGTCCGCTATTGCTGTGTGTATATGTTCACCATAGCTATTGTCTGTGTCTCCGTTGCTGTGTGTCTGTTTTCACCATTGCTGTGTGTACATGACTACCATTTTGCAAATTCCCCTTAGCCCTTGACATTTAACAACATTCCAGTTGTTCATTTTACCTGGGGAGGAAAGATTTGTGGGACTGTGGTATCTTAGTCTGTGGACTATGAAGAATATACCTCTTGAAAAGCTAGTTTTCAAGTTTAGAGGAAATACAGGCCAACAAGTACTATAGAGACTACCCATAAACTCTGGAATGTATGATGTATTAAAGGTCTATTTAAGTAGTCATTTAATAATACAGAAAGATTTTTTTCTTGAAATTGCTGAGAATTCCTCAGTCCAACACAGAAAATGCTGTTCCATTCATAATGTACCTAACATGCATAGTTTCAATTTTTTAATTATTTTTAAATCTTTGGCTGTGCTGAGTCTTCATTGCTTTGCATGGACTTTTTCTAATTGCAGCAGGCAGGGGCTACTCTCCAGTTTCAGTGCTCAGGCTCCATTGCAGTAGCTTCTCTTGTTGCAGAGTACAGGCTCCAGGGTGCGTGGGCTTCAGTAGTTGTGGCTCGTGCATTTAGTTGCCCCATGGCATATGCAGTCTTCCCAGACCAGGGATCCAACCTGTGTCTTCTGCATTGGCAGATGGATTCTTAACCCCTAGACCATCAGGAAGTCCAACATGCATATTTTTTATTCAAATAAGATGAGAGAAACTAACCACCAGATAGATGATTGCAAAATTAGGAGGTGGGTTTCAAACATACAACTAAATATTTACAGGTTAAGGTGACAAGCACTAGGACAGAATTCTGTGGGAAGAACAGGGCAGTTGCTAAAGAGGTGACAATTACTTGGTCTTGGGGGACCTGGAGTAATCTTCATCATGAGGCAAGATTTGAAGCCATTTGTAAAAGTTCTTATAAGCTTGAGAGAGGATATGAGGACTTTCTCAGCAGGTGAGAGAAAGTTTGCTGAAAGGCACAGATGTGGAAAACATTACAATATTTGGGGTGAGGAATTCTGTGTTGGTGAAGTTGACCCACAGGAGGGTTGAAATTGGATTTGGGTGTGGCTGAGACTGACAGGGATGGATGTGGTCATATGGCTCTGGAGTGGCAGTGATAAGAGAGGGGGAAATCTGCTCCTGAGATTTTTATCAGGGCTGACTGAGCTAGGAAGTGGTACCTAACTGGATGCGGGAGGGGAGAGACTGAAGTCAGCTTCTTTCCTGGGTGTCTGGACCAGATGGCCATATGCCGATGTTGGGTATTCAAAGGAGGTACCTGTTTGGGGAAATTAAGGAACAGATGACCAATGGGCCCTGTTGATTTGTTTTTTTCTTTTAAGTTTTTATTTTGAAATAATTATAGATTCACAAGAAACATCATACATAGTACACAAAGGTTCCGTGTAGCCTTTCCCCAGTTTTCCCCAATGATAACATCTTACAGAAGTATAGTACAATGTTAAAACCTGAAAACTGGCATTGGCATTTTTTAGAGGCCTTTTTTCAGTTTTGCCGGTTTCACATGCACTTGTGTGTGTATGTGAATGAGTGGATGTGCATGCATATTTGTGTGCGTGGTTCTATACAGTGTTATCACATGTGCTGATTTGTGTAACTCTCACTACAATCAAGAGACAGAATAGTTGGAAATTCCCTGGTGGTCCAGTGGTTAGGACTCAGAGCTTTCACTTCCAGGGCACAGGTTCAATCCCTGATAGAGACAGATGCTGCAAGTCATGAATCCAACCGGAAAAAAAAAAAAAAAGATACACAATTGTTCCACCTCTACAAAGATCCCTTTCCCCATTACTAATCCCTGACAGTTACTATTCTGTTTTCCGTCTCTTAATTTTGTCATTTTGAAAGTGTTATATAAATGGAATCATATAGTATGTAACCCATAGCCTTTTGATACTGGCTATTTTCACTCAGTATTAATTCTATTGTGATCTAGTCAAGTGTTGAGTGTATCTAAAGCTCATTTCTTTCCACTGCTGAATAATATTCCATGGTGTGAATGCTCTAACATTTGCTTTATACATTGAGGGACATTTGGGTTGCTTTCAGGTTTGGACTATTTACTGCCCAATTCTGTAATTTGATTATGGAACTTCCACAGGACTTCCTCTAACAGACTCTTAAAGGGCACAAACAAAACCTTTTGAGCATCAGAAGCCAGGAAATAGGAGCAGTGTCCCCACAAGAGACTGAGCTGTACTTACCTGTGAGTGTCCAGGAGTCTCTGGTGGAGGCATGGGTCAACAGTGGCCTGCTGCGGGGTCAGAGGCCCTGAATACAACAATGCGTGCACAAGTCCTTTTGAAGGAGGTTGCCATTACCACAATTACCCCTACCATAGTTTGGTCTGTGACTATTTACATACATTAAGTTGTTGTTGTTGTTTTGTAATGAAGAATAATTGCTTTACAGAATTTTTCTGTTTTTTGTCAAACCTCAATATGAATCAGCCATAGGTATACACATAATTTCTGTGCTGATATAAGTTTTCTCATACTGTTTATGGGGTTCTCAGTGCAAGAATACTGAAGTGGTTGGCCATTCCCTTCTCCAGTGGACTACGTTTTGTCAGAACCCTCCATGACCCGTCCGTCTTGGGTGGCCCTATATGGCATGACTCATAGTTTCACTGAGGGCTTCCCTGGTGACTCAGAGGTTAAAGAATCTGCCTCCAATGCAGGAAACCTGGGTTCTATCCCTGGATTGGGAAGATCCCCTGGAGAAGGAAAAGGTAACCCACTCCAGTATTCTTGCCTGGAGAATCCCATGGACGGAGAAGCCTGGTAGGCTACAGTCCACGGGGTCACAAATAATCAGACAAGACTGGTTAGACAAGGCTGTGATCCATGTAATCAGTTTGGTTAGTTCTCTGTGATTGTGTTTTTCATTCTGTCTGCCCTCTGATGGATAAGGATAAGAGGCTTTTGGAAGCTTCCTGATGGGAGAGACTGACTGTGGGAAACTAGGTCTTATTCTGATGGGCAGAGCCATGCTCAGTAAATCTTTAATCCAACTCTCTGTTGATGGGCAGGGCTGTGTT
This sequence comes from Bubalus kerabau, assembly GCF_029407905.1. Taxonomy (NCBI): domain Eukaryota; kingdom Metazoa; phylum Chordata; class Mammalia; order Artiodactyla; family Bovidae; genus Bubalus; species Bubalus kerabau. Next base: position 54,489,756 of record NC_073628.1, read on the forward strand.
CTCTCCCTGTTGTTTGGCCTAGGCAAACTGTGGTGGGGGTAATTGTGGTAATGCTGACCTTCACAAGGACTTGTGCACACACTGTTGTATTCAGTGCCTGGACTCTGCAGCAGGCCACAGTTGACCCATGCCTCCACCAGAGACTCCTGGACACTCACAGGTAAGTACAGCTCAGTCTCTTGTGGGGACACTGCTCCTATCTCTTGGCTCCTTGTGTGCACAAAGTTTTGTACTTTGTACAAACAAACATGTACTCCAAATCTGTTTCCCCAGTCCTGTGGAAGTTCTGTAATCAAATCTCACTGGCCTCCAAAGAGAATATCTTGGGAGTTCTCAGTCCCTTTGCCAGATCCCCAGGTTGGGAAATATATTGTGGGTCCTAGAACTTTTTTAACAGTGCAAGACTTTCTTTGGTATTATTGTTCTGTGTGGTTTGTGGGTCACCTGCTTGGCGGCTCTATAGTGGCACAAATAGTGATATCCTCCAAGAGGGCTTATGCCACACCCTGCATGACCCAGGTCTACTGCAGCCAGAGCCCATGTCCCCGTAGCTGGCCACTGCTGACCCATGCCTCTGCAGGAGATACTCAAACACTCTGGCAGGTCTGGCTCAGTTTCTGTGGGGTCTCTGGGTCCTGGTGTGCACAAGGCTTTGTTTCAGCCATCTGAGCATCTCTGGTGGGTATGGGGTTTGATTCTAAACATGATTTTGCCCCTCCTATCATCTTCTTGGGGCTTCTTATTTGCCCTTAGACATGGAGCATTCACTCCATGGAATACTATTCAGCAATGGAAAGAATTGAGCTTTCAATACACTCAACACTTGGTGGTATTGCAAAAGAATTATACTGAGTGAAAATAAGCCAGTATCAAAAGGCTATGGGTTACATACTATATGATTCCATTTATATAACACTTTCAAAATGACAAAATTAAAGAGATGGAAAACAGAATAGTAATAGGCCTTGGAGTACAAAATGAACCAGGGCAAAGGCTAACAGAGTTTTGCCAGGAGAATGCACTGGTCATAGCAAACACCTTCTTCCAACAACACAAGGGATGTCTGTATACATGGACATCACCAGATGCTCAATATTGAATCAGATTGGTTATATTATTTGCAGTCAAAGATGGAGAAGCTCTATACAGACAGCAAAAACAAGACCAGGAGCTGACTGTGGCTCAGATCATGAATTCCTTATTGCAAAATTCAGACTTAAATTGAAGAAAGTAGGGAAAACCACTGAATCTGCCTACAAATCAGGAGACCTGGGTTAAATTCCTGGGTCAGGAAAATGCCCTGGAGAGGGGAATGGCAACCCACTGCAGTATTCTTGCCTGGAGAATACCATGGACAGAGGATCCTGGCAGATGACCATCCATGGGGTCTCAAACAGTTGGAGACCATTCAGGTATGACCTAAATCAAATCCCTAATGATTATACAGTAGAAGTGACAAACAGATTCAAGGGAGTAGATCTGATAGAGAGAGTGCCTGAAGAACTATGGACATAGGTTCCTGACATTGTATAGAAGGCAGTGATCAAGACCATCCCCAAAAAAAGAAATGCAAAAAGGCAAAATGGCTGTCTAAGGAGGCCTTACAAATAGCTGAAAAAGAAGTTAAGCTAAAGGCAAAGGAGAAAAGCAAAGATATACCCATCTGAATGCAGAGTTCCAAAGAATAGCAAGGAGAGATAAGAAAGCCTTCCTCAGTGAACAATGGAAAGAAATAGACAAAAACAACGTCCATGGGATTTTCCAGGCAAGAGTACTGGAGTGGGGTGCCATTGCCTTCTCCGTACTTTTGCTGTGATGTCATTATGCAACAGTTTTGGAGTCTCTGGGAATGATAATGGGGCTTAGTGAGAAGGTGACAGTTAAACTTTTGATTTACTTTCATATACAATGTTTCTAAGTCTGCTATTGATTTTTCCTCATGTTTTCAAGAAATATAAATTGCATCAGAAAACAATAATTAGCTTTAATTGCTTGTTTTGAGCCTCTGAAGAGGAAGGAAAGGGATTCTCTCTAGGGCCTTGTGCCACAGAGAGTGGAGGAGACATATGGGACTCGGCCTTCCAGGTAAATCAACAAGTCCTCTGGAGGGCAGGGGGGTGGGGCTGCCTTTTCCACAGTCCCATGTAGGGTATCTAATAGATACCTTAGCTTCAGTTATTTCTTCATGAGGGAAATCACTTGGGGAAATTTTGAGTCACCGCAAACATTACATATCAGGAACAAGAAGTGCATATTTTCCTGAAAGATATTTAGAAGGGCCTGGCTTAGCTGAACTCCTTCATAGCAGTGTCCTGAACAAGTGTTTCCTGGGAGTGAGGACAGAGGGGCCCTGAGACTCTTTGGTGCATGTCTCTCTGCTTCTGCCAATTCGGGGTAGAACTGTGCAAGGTAGAATAGGCAGGTATTTAACCAAAATTGAATTTAAAAGAATTAAAAGGAAACTTCTGGAGAAATAGAATCAACAAGGTTTCTCTAAATAAGATTTTCACTTCAGTTCAGTTCAGTTCAGTCTCTCAGTCGTGTCCGACTCTTTGCGACCCCATGAATCACAGCATGCCAGGCCTCCCTGTCCATCACCAACTCCCGGAGTTCACTCAGACTCACATCCATCGAGTCAGTGATGCCATCCAGCCATCTCATCCTCTGTCATCCCCTTCTCCTCCTGCCCCCAATCCCTTCCAGCATCAGAGTCTTTTCCAATGAGTCAACTCTTGGCATGAGGTGGCCAAAGTACTGGAGTTTCAGCTTTAGCATCATTCCCTCCAAAGAAATCCCAGGGATGATCTCCTTCAGAATGGACTGGTTGGATCTCCTTGCAGTCCAAGGGATTCTCAAGAGTCTTCTCCAACACCACAGTTCAAAAGCATCAATTCTTCAGCTCTCAGCTTTCTTCACAGTCCAACTCTCACATCCATACATGACCACTGGAAAAACCATAGCCTTGACTAGATGGACATTTGTTGGCAAAGTAATGTCTCTGCTTTTGAATATGCTATCTAGGTTGGTCATAACTATTCTTCCAAGGAGTAAGCATCTTTTAATTTCATGGCTGCAGTCACAATCTGCAGTGATTTTGGAGCCCCAAAAAATAAAGTCTGACACTGTTTCCACTGTTCCCCCATCTACTTCCCATGAAGTGATGGGACCAGATGCCATGATCTTAGTTTTCTGAATGTTGAGTTTTAAGCCAACTGTCTCACTCTCCTGTTTTACTTTCATCAAGAGGCTTTTTAGTTCCTCTTCACTTTCTGCCATAAGGGTGGTGTCATCTGTATATCTGAGGTTATTGATATTTCTCCCAGCAATCTTGATTCCAGCTTGTGCTTCTTCCAGCCCAGCATTTCTCATGATGTACTCTGCATAGAAGTTAAATAGCAGGGTGACAATATACAGCCTTGACAAACTCCTTTTCCTATTTGGAACCAGTCTGTTGTTCCATGTCCGGTTCTAACTGTTGCTTCCTGACCTGCATACAGATTTCTCAAGACGCAGGTCAGCTGGTCTGGTATTCCCATCTCTTTCAGAATTTTCCACAGTTTGTTGTGATCCACACAATCAAAGGCTTTGGCATAGTCAATAAAGCAGAAATAGATGTTTTTCTGAAACTCTCTTGCTTTTTTGATGATCCAGCAGATGTTGGCAATTTGATCTCTGGTTCCTCTGCCTTTTCTAAAACCAGCTTGAACATCTGGAAGTTCACGGTTCACATATTGCTGAAGCCTGGCTTGGAGAATTTTGAGCATTACTTTACTAGCATATGAGATGAGTGCAATTGTGCGGTAGTTTGAGCATTCTTTGGCATTGCCTTTCTTTGGGATTGGAATGAAAACTGATCTTTTCCAGTCCTGTGGCCACTGCTGAGTTTTCCAAATTTTCTGGCATATTCATTTCAGCACTTTCACAGCATCATCTTTCAGGATTCGGAATAGCTCAACTGGAATTCCATCACCTCCACTAGCTTTGTTCATAGTGATGCTTTCTAAGGCCCACTTGACTTCACATTCCAGGATATCTGGCTCTAGGTCAGTGATCACACCATCGTGATTATCTGGGTCGTGAAGATCTTTTTTGTACAGTTCTTCTGTGTATTCTTGCCACCTCTCCTTAATATCTTCTGCTTCTGTTAGGCCCATACCATTTCTGTCTTTTATCAAGCCCATCTTTGCATGAAATGTTCCCTTGGTACCTCTAATTTTCTTGAAGAGATCTCTAGTCTTTCCCATTCTGTTGTTTTTGTCTATTTCTTTGCATTGATCACTGAGGAAGGCTTTCTTATCTCTTCTTGCTATTCTTTGGAACTCTACATTCAGATGCTTATATCTTTCATTTTCTCCTTTGCTTTTTACTTCTCTTCTTTTCACAGCTATTTGTAAGGCCTCCCCAGACAGCCATTTTGCTTGTTTGCATTTCTTTTCCATGGGGATGGTCTTGATCCCTGTCTCCTGTACAATGTCACAAACCTCAGTCCATAGTTCATCAGGCACTCTATCTATCAGATCTAGTCCCTTAAATCCACTTTTCACTTCCACTATATAATCATAAGGGATTTGATTTAGGTCATACCTGAATGGTCTAGTGATTTTCCCTACTTTCAATTCAATTTCAGTCTGAATTTGGCAATAAGGAGTTCATGATCTGAGCCACAGTCAACTCCCAGTCTTGTTTTTGTTGACTGTATAGAGCTTCTCCATCTTTGGCTGCAAAGAATATCATCAATCTGATTTTGGTGTTGACCATCTGGTGATGTCCATGTGTAGAGTCTTCCCTTGTGTTGTTGGAAGAGGGTGTTTGCTATGACCAGTGCGTTTTCTTGGCAAAACTCTATTAGTCTTTGCCCTGCTTCATTCCGTATTCCAAGGCCAAATTTGCCTGTTACTCCAGGTGTTTCTTGACTTCCTACTTTTACATTCAAGTCTCCTATAATGAAAAGGATATCTTTTTGGGGTGTTAGTTCTAAAAAGTCTTGTAGGTCTTCCTAGAACCGTTCAACTTCAGCTTCTTCAGCATTACTGGTTGGGGCATAGACTTGGATTACTGTGATATTGAATGGTTTGCCTTGGAAACGAACAGAGATCATTCTGTCGTTTTTGAGATAGCATCCAAGTGCTGCATTTCGAACTCTTGTTGACCATAATGGCTACTTCATTTCTTCTGAGGGATTCCTACCCGCAGTAGTAGATATAATGATCATCTGAGTTAAATTCACCTATTCCAGTCCATTTTAGTTCTCTGATTCCTAGAATGTCAACATTCACTCCTGCCATCTCTTGTTTGACCACTTCCAATTTGCCTTGATTCATGGACCTGACATTCCAGGTTCCTATGCAATATTGCTCTTTACAGCATCGGACCTTGCTTCTATCACCAGTCACATCCACAACTGGGTATTGTTTTTGCTTTGGCTCCATCCCTTCATTCTTTCTGGAGTTATTTCTCCACTGATCTCCAGTAGCATATTGGGCACCTACTGACCTGGGGAGTTCCCCTTTCAGCATCCTATCATTTTCCCTTTTCATACTGTTCATGGGGTTCTCAAGGCAAGAATACTGAAGTGGTTTGCCATTCCCTTCTCCAGTGGACCACATTCTGTCAGACCTCTCCACAATGACCCGCCCGTCTTGGGTGGCCCCACGGGCATGGCTTAGTTTCATTGAGTTAGACAAGGCTGTGGTCCTAGTGTGATTAGATTGAGTAGTTTTCTGTGAATATGGTTTCAGTGTGTCTGCCCTCTGATGCCCTCTTGCAACACCTACTGTCTTACTTGGGTTTCTCTTACCTTGGACGTGGGATATATCTTCACGTCTGCTCCAGCAAAGCCCAGCCGCTGCTCCTTACCTTGGACGCGGGGTATCTTCTCACCACCGCCCCTTCTGACCTTGAACATGGAATAGCTAGGCCCTCCTGCACCAGCGCAGCCACCGCTCCTTGGAGGTGGGGGTGCTCCTCCCTGCCGCAGCCCCTGGCCTCAGGCGTGGGGTAGCTCCTCTCGGCTGCCGCCCCTGACCTCGGACGTGGGGTAGCTCCTCTTCACCATTCCTGCACTGTTCTTTACACCAATTGGCCTGGCATGGAAAAACAAGTGCTGACTCGCAAGACCACAAGCAAAAACAATGGGAAGAAATTGTAAGGATAAACATTTTAGATACCACGCTTCCCAGGATTGACGATAATACACGTGGCTTATATAATAGTATTTGGGAGATAAGGAAATAGATATTTAATTGCATATAAGTTAACTAGAAGGACATGAAAATCTACCAGAATCGAGTAAAAGATGGTCAGTGGTTTATTCACTCCCCCTCACCTCCCAGGGGGACAATAGACAATATCTGGAGGCATTTTTGGTGTCATAATGCAGGGGCCAGGGGTGAAGGTACTATCATCTAGTGGACAGAGGCCAGAGAAGCTGCACAGGATAGGTCCCATAAAAAGAATAATCCAGTCCAAAATATCAATAGAGTCAGAATTGAAAATCTCTGAAAAAAAATCACTGATAAAGAATTATGATAGTGAGAACTGGCATGGAAAAAATGCCTTCTGATTGTTACTTAAATATACTTGTGAAAATAGTATGATGACCTTTCATAGTATAAAAATTAAATATATGCTCTGATAATCCAGTAACTCTGCTTCTGAATATTTATTTATTTAATTCAAATATTTATTTAATTCAAAAGAATTAAAATGATGATTTAAAAGAGATTAGCATTCCCTTGTTCATTGCAGAGCTATTCACAATAACAAAGATTAGAAATAACCTAAATGTCTATGGACCAAAAAGTGGATCAAGAAAATGTGGCATGTACATAAAAATGGCATTAAAAAAAAAAGAAATTATGCAGTAAATTACCACATGGATGACAGTATGCTTAGTGAAATATGTCAGTCACAGAAAGACAAATACTGTATAACTCCACTTATATGTTCATGGAGTCAAAAAGTGGAGTGATAGATGTCAGAGGCAAGAGGAGAGGAAATAGGAAGTTACAAATCAATGGACATAAAATATCAATTAAGCAAGTTAAATGGGTTCTAGAGATATACTGTACAAAAATCATATTGGTAGTCAACAATACTGTATTGTACATTTAAAATATCTTAATTTGGTAGGTCCTATGTGAAATGTTCTTACCACAATAAAATAAAAATAAATATTAGTACAATATGATCACTAAAATCTAAATTTTACTTGGATTCCATCAGCTTTTCCCTTTAATTCCCTTTGTTTTCTTGGACCCAATCCAGGTACCACACTGTACTGTCACCATGTCTCCCTAATGTCTGATCGTGACAAATTTTGACTCTTTCCTTTTTTTTTTTTTTTTCCCCTTTGGCTTCAATAATTTTAAGGAGTATGGATGAGGTATCCTGTAGAATGCTTGCAGATATGGGTTTGCTTAATAATTTTCTTATAGTAAGATGAGATAATAGATTCTGTGGAAAGAATGTCACAGAGATGAAGTTTCTCATCACATCATTTCAGGGGATAAATGATGCCCACACTGCACCACTGGAGATGCTCACCTTTATCTTTTACTTCAGGTAATGTTGGTCATATTTACTAAACTTGACTGTGAGATTTGAAATGGACTTGAATTATTTCTACTGTGTTAATTTTCCTTATTTAAATTCTATAGTCCTTGGTTTCTACAATGAATATGTGTTATTTCAATAATTCAATAAACAGAAGTAATTAATGGAATGGATGTGGTGGTGCAATCGAACAGAACAGTTATTTTAAAGGGATCAGTTCATTGTCCAAACTAAATATTTAACTTAGTAAATATCTCTGCTTTAACTCTCAATGAATTATGATGATCTAAATGCTGGACCTTCATACTTCTTCCATATGTTAGAGTAAAATTATGGAGGAACAAGGTTATGCCTGGCATGTTATAGTCCTTAAATTAATATTTAATAATGATTTCATCTATAATTACATAATTTATAACTGTAAAAAAGTATCAGTGTGAGGAAGGGTCTGAGAGAAGTGATTTTAACCTACAAATGTTCATGTGAAATGTCCCTAATGCTGCTCCAGGTTTTATAGAACACAAAAAAGAATTACATCAGAGAATTGTGATTAATTTTAATCATTTCAAGGCTTTAAGAGAATGAGGAAACAGACAGTCTCTAGGGTTTCTGCCCCATAGGTTGTGACTTTAGATATAAGGCTATATCCATCACTCCCAACCAGGAGAGATTCTACTTTCACCCATCAGCAGGTATCATGGGAAGCTGCTGTGAAACACAAGAGCTCAGCCTGGCACTCTGTGATGACCTAGGAGAAGGCATGGGAGGGAGGGGGAGGCTCAGAAGGGAGCAGGTATATCTGTATATATCCCTTCCAACCAAAATTAAATTCAAAAATAAGATTCTAAACAAAAATTAATATTATTTTCTAAGTAGGGTATTAGAAAAACAGTGTGAGGGAAAATTTACCATTTAGACATAGAGAGTCCTTGAGTAATACTGAGTCATTGTGAAAGTTACCAATCTGAACTGTAAAGGAAGAGGAAGTGGACTCAGCCTACAGAGCTTTGTGTGAGAACTGGCTCAGCTGAGCCCTTAAAACAACAAGGCTTCCCCGGTGGAACAGTGGTAAAGAATCTGCTGCCAGTGCAAGAGATGCAAGAGACTCAGGTTTAATCCCTGGTTTAGGAACATCCCTGGAGTAGGAAATGGTAACCCACTTCAGTATTCTTGCCTGGAAAAAATTCCACGGGCAAAGGAGTCTGGTGAGCTACATGCAGTCCATGGGTTCACAAGAGTCTGAAGCAATGGAGTGACTGAACACAAACAAGTGCCTGGAATGGAGGGTAAGAAGAGCTCTGAGAATCTGTGAGAGGTGCATTATCTGGTGTCTACAAACTTTTGAAGGAGTAGTCAAATTGAAATAAAGACAAATATTTAATAAAAAAATAAGCAGAGATTAAACAAATGCTAGTGAAAGAAAAGTAAAAGGCACTATTTTTAATTAGGTATGTAAACCAGCCTTGAGAGCAAAAATTAAACAAAATAGAGAAGAAAGATATAGGAAAGATATTAGCTGTCATATTTCCTAAATCCAAAGAAACTCACCAGCAATTTAAAAATAACATTTGGGTCACAAAATCCATTGGATGAAATAAAACATTAGTTTAATATTAATTTTCAAGGGGCTTAGACAAATCAGCTATATTTAGAATGTCTAGCTTTGTGATAGATTGTCTTTTTAAAATTTATACTCAAATTTATGAGTATAGGAAGATATAGGGATCTTGAGTGTCTCAGTTTTGCCTATGATATGACATCACTGCTGAGCCATATAAAATCTATTTCTTGAGTTATGGGACTAGAGACAACCTTATCGGAAATGATAGAGAAAAGTCCTGGTATGGTAGGGTCTAAGAGGTGTAGGTCACCAATTATGCATGCATGTGTGCTGAGTCACTCAGTTGTGTCCTATTCTTTGTGACTTCATGGACTATATAGCCAACCCGACTCTGTCCACATAATTTTCCACTCAAGGATACTGGAGTGGGTTGCCATTTCCTCCACCAGAGGATCTTCCCAACCCAGGGATTGAACCTGCATCTCTTGCATCTCCTACATTGGCAGGTGGATTCTTTATCACTATCCCTTGAGAAGTCATTGGTCACCAATTAGAGAAATACAATTCTTTTCTATTAGCATTTTCTCATGAAATATCACACTGAAGTACTACCTTAAATGTTTGATCTTTCTCTTTTACAGGTAATATAGGGACAGAATAAATGTCTTTATTTATGGGCATTTCTAAGTTAGAATCTTTAGTAGAGTTAGTTACATTTTTCTCAACTTCCTTTGTCATCTCACCTGCTGCTGCCTTCTAGTATAGCTCTCTGATATGTACATTTTCATTGGACAATTTCCCATAGGTTTAAGATCACTAGTTTGTCACAAATTGGAACATGATTATGAGTAAATGGAGTATCTTAGTACTAAGACATTGAACATAGATTTTCGTTTAGACAAATGGAAAATTTCCGGGAGTCCGGATCAAGATTCCAGTCACAGACATGTAGATTGATCCTTATTTGCCTCTTAGAGGGAAAGTCAAGGATCTCTGTCTTCTGCTTTGTCGTGTCTTTGATAAAGACATAGACTGTATTATCCTTATTATTTGTTCAGTGTTATTATTCCACAAGCAATGAGGTGGGATAATTAGGGCTCCCTGGGTTGAGAAGAACACTATCTGAAAAAAATTAACTAAGGTTTATTTTGACAATAGATTTACTGAGTCAGAAACAAAAGTAAATGTTAAAGTATCATGTGGAATTAACAATAAAGGTACAGATGTAAACTGTTAGAGGGGTCATTCTTAGTGTCACATTGTGAACATGTGATGCAAAGTGTAATTTAAAATTTTCTCATTTCTGCTGCTAGTTTTAGGACTGAAATAATCTGTTATGGTACTAGGCTAGGTTAATCTTTTATGAATTTATAATGTTCAAGAGGACCTAAAAGTGTTATAGAAGGATTTCACTTAAAATAACTCCCAAATCTTTTGATTTCATATTATCTCTAAATGTTGAAATTATAATTCAAACTAAAAAGTTCAATAATGGTACTGTGCTATTTAAAGAAAAGTTTAAATGGTTATCTTTTTTAAATTTTAGAGATTTAGCAATCGTGAGTAAGAAACACAGAGAGAGGTTCTAAAAGAGACACTTTGCTTCCTCTTCCAGCTTTGGAAAGGAATAGTTAACCAAGTGTCTTACATCCTTATTTCCCTTAATATTTTTCTTTCTAGGACTGATTCAGATTCTGACAAACAGAAGCCATGTTTCTATCAGAGAGAAATAAAAGTGGGGCCGTGTTCACTCTCCTGGGCTTCTCCGATTACCCAGAGTTGCAAGTCCCCCTCTTCTTGACATTCTTTACCATCTACAGTGTCACTATGGCAGGGAATCTTGGTATGATTCCAACCATCAAAATTAACCCCAAACTGCACACCCCTATGTACTTTTTCCTCAGCCACCTCCCCTTCATGGACTTTTCTTATTCCTCCTTTGTTGCTCCCAAGACCATGGTGAACCTCATGGTAGAAGACAGAACCATTTCAGTTGTAGGTTGTGTAATACAATTCTTTTTTGTTTGTACCATTGTGGTGACTGAGTCCTTTTTATTAGCTGTGATGGCCTAAGACCACTTCGTGGCCATCTGCAACCCTCTGCTCTACATGGTGGCCATGTTCCCGAGACTCTGTGCCATGTTAGTGGTTGAATCTTATGCTTGGGGAGTAGCTTGCTCCTTGATACTCACCTGTACTGTTATCAAATTATCATTTTGAGGTTTTGACACAATCAACTCACTTCTTCTGTGAGTTCTCTTACCTGCTTTCCCTCTCTTTATCTGATACTTATCTCAACCAGTTGCTGCTTTTCATTTTCTCCACCTTTAATGAGGTCAGCACATTCTCATCATTCTCCTGTCTTATGTGTTTATTGTCGTCACCATCCTCAAGATGCCTTCAGCCTGTGGTGGCCGCAAAGCCTTCTCCACCTGCGCCTCCCACCTGACCGCCATCAGCATCTTCCCCGGCACCATCCTCTTCCTCTACTCTGTGCCCAGCTCCACACTCTCCAGGCACACAATCAAAGTGGCATCTGTGTTTACACAGTGGTCATCCCCATGTTGAATCCCCCGATCTACAGTCTGAGAAATAAGGGTGTCAAAGACAGTCTCCAACATCATGGACTCTAAAATATTTTCATACTAAACATTATTCTGGAAGATTTTGCCCTTGATATGTAAATAAACTGTGTCTGCAAAGGTTGGTTGATAAAAAGAAATTTATTATTAATGAAGTGTTAATACATAAAATAGAAAGTACATGTGTTTTGCTTAACCATACTAAACTTGACTTTCTCTCTTACTTACTGGAAAAAAAGTTAGCAATCTTTCAAGTCTTTTTCATGTAAAATTTTAGACAAAATAATCTGATTACAAAGATTAAAGGACATAAATATCATGTGGCATACTTGTGTAACCTTAATAATTGTTAATTTCATCCTCCTTTTTTAATACCTATGGTAGACTAGGCTCTCAATAATAACATGGTTTCCTCTTACAAAAAGTACAAATAGCAGTTAAGACATAGTGTTCATCCTTCAAGGGATGAAAATTCAGTGATGATAGTAGGGCACTCTACAAAGTAGAAATTGTATAAGATAGAAAACAATAAGTATAATAGAAGGTTTCAGAGGAATCTTAAGTTCCTTAAGAGAGATACTTTTATAAAATAGATATTATGTACCCTGGTTTGGAAAACAGAAGAGACAGAGTTCTAGGAGACATATTCCAACATTGGAGTCTTATCCAGGAGACTAAAGCCTGAGAAACAAGGAGGTCAGAGTGCAATACTGAGTCAATGATACAACAATAATTTTTTAATTGAATAAATACTGTGTTTGCATATTTGGATATTTTTGCATATTGTATATGCAGGTTACTTGGCATGAATGAAATTTGATAAGACATGGTCTATATTCCGAATGTGTTTTCAAAAGAGCTCCAGTGTGGCAACATAACCAGCTATGATTGTTGTTCAGTCACTCAGTTGTGTCCAATTCTTTTGCAACCCCATGAACTCTAGTCTACCAGGATCCTCTATCCATGGGATTTGCCAGGCAAGAATACTGGAGTGGCCAGAAAGCAGGAATAGAAGGAACATACCTCAACATAATCAAAGCTATATATGACAAACCCACAGCAAACATTATCCTCAATGGTGAAAAATTGAAAGCATTTCCTCTAAAGTCAGGAACAAGACAAGGGTGCCCACTTTCACCATTACTATTCAACATAGTTTTGGAAGTTTTGGCCACAGCAATCAGAGCAGAAAAAAAAATAAAAGGAATCCAAATTGGAAAAGAAGAAGTAAAGCTCTCACTGTTTGCAGATGACATGATCCTCTACATAGAAAACCCTAAAGACTCCACCAGAAAATTACTAGAACTAATCAATGACTATAGTAAAGTTGCAGGATATAAAATCAACACACAGAAATCCCTTGCATTCCTATACACTAATAATGAGAAAACAGAAAGAGAAATTAAGGAAACAATTCCATTCACCATTGCAACGGAAAGAATAAAATACTTAGGAATATATCTACCTAAAGAAACTAAAGACCTATATATAGAAAACTATAAAACACTGGTGAAAGAAATCAAAGAGGACACTAACAGATGGAGAAATATACCATGTTCATGGATTGGAAGAATCAATATAGTGAAAATGAGTATACTTCCCAAAGCAATCTATAGATTCAATGCAATCCCTATCAAGCTACCAACAGCATTCTTCACAGAGCTAGAACAAATAATTTCACAATTTGTATGGAAAAACAAAAAACCTCGAATAGCCAAAGCGATCTTGAGAAAGAAGAATGGAACTGGAGGAATCAACCTACCTAACTTCAGGCTCTACTACAAAGCCACAGTTATCAAGACAGTATGGTACTGGCACAAAGACAGAAATATAGATCAATGGAACAAAATAGAAAGCCCAGAGATAAATCCACGCACATATGGACACCTTATCTTCGACAAAGGAGGCAAAAATATACAATGGATTAAAGACAATCTCTTTAACAAGTGGTGCTGGGAACTCTGGTCAACCACTTGTAAAAGAATGAAACTAGAACACTTTCTAACACCATACACAAAAATAAACTCAAAATGGATTAAAGATCTAAACGTAAGACCAGAAACTATAAAACTCCTAGAGGAGAACATAGGCAAAACACTCTCTGACATACATCACAGCAGGATCCTCTATGACCCACCTCCCAGAATATTGGAAATAAAAGCAAAAATAAACAAATGGGACCTAATTAACCTTAAAAGCTTCTGCACATCAAAGGAAACTATTAGCAAGGTGAAAAGACAGCCTTCAGAATGGGAGAAGATAATAGCAAATGAAGCAACTGACAAACAACTAATCTCCAGAATATACAAGCAACTCCTACAGCTCAACTCCAGAAAAATAAATGACCCAATCAAAAAATGGGCCAAAGAACTAAATAGACATTTCTCCAAAGAAGACATACAGATGGCTAACAAACACATGAAAAGATGCTCAGCATCACTCATTATCAGAGAAATGCAAATCAAAACCACTATGAGGTACCATTTCACGCCAGTCAGAATGGCTGCAATCCAAAAGTCTACAAGTAATAAATGCTGGAGAGGGTGTGGAGAAAAGGGAACCCTCTTACACTGTTGGTGGGAATGCAAACTAGTACAGCCACTATGGAGAACAGTGTGGAGATTCCTTAAAAAACTGGAAATAGACATGCCTTATGATCCAGCAATCCCACTGCTGGGCATACACACTGAGAAAACCAGAAGGGAAAGAGACACGAGTACCCCAATGTTCATCGCAGCACTGTTTATAATAGCCAGGACATGGAAGCAACCTAGATGTCCATCAGCAGATGAATGGATAAGAAAGCTGTGGTACATATACACAATGGAGTATTATTCAGCCATTAAAAAGAATACATTTGAATCAGTTCTAATGAGGTGGATGAAACTGGAGCCTATTATACAGAGTGAAGTAAGCCAGAAAGAAAAACACCAATACAGTATACTAACGCATATATATGGAATTTAGAAAGATGGTAACAATAACCCTGTGTACGAGACAGCAAAAGAGACACTGATGTATAGAACAGTCTTATGGACTCTGTGGGAGAGGGAGAGGGTGGGAAGATTTGGGAGAATGGCATTGAAACATGTAAAATATCATGTATGAAATGAGTTGTCAGTCCAGGTTCGATGCACGATACTGGATGCTTGGGGCTGGTGCACTGGGACGACCCAGAGGGATGGAATGGAGAGGGAGGAGGGAGGAGGGTTCAGGATGGGGAACACATGTAAACCTGTGGCGGATTCATTTTGATATTTGGCAAATCTAATACAGTTATGTAAAGTTTAAAAATAAAATAAAATTAAAAAAAAAAAAAAAAAAAGAATACTGGAGTGGGTTGCCATTTCCTTCTCCAGTGATAGAGTCCACCAGAGACTTAAAAATGGTAGACTAGATCTCAGAAAATTTTACATACAAAAAGGAAACATGGTGAGTACCTGCCTAACATGCATTTCAAGCTATTATTCTGCCTATGAAGACATCAAAAACATTATCAGGTTTTTTTTTTCTTTCCTGAATAAAATGTCTGTATCCTTCTCAACTAAAGAAAGTGAAAGTTGCTCAGTCGTGTCCAATTCTTTGTGACCCCATGGACTAGTCCATAGAATTCTCCAGGCCAGAATACTGGAGTGGGTAGCCTTTCCTGTCTCCAGGGAATCTTCCCAACCCAGGGATCGAACCCAGATATCCCACATTGCATGCGGATTTTTTTACCAGTTGAGCCACCAGGGAAACCCTCTCAACTAAACTCCTAGCTTTTAAAAAACAGTACTTGAGACCTATTCAATCTGGCAAATTAGAAATACAAGATCTTGGGCCTTTTCTGGTGGTCCAGGGGCTAAGAATCTACACTCCCAATTCAGGGATCCTGGCTTTGATCTCTGGTCAGGGAACTGGATTCCTCGTGCTTCAACTGAAAGACTATGTGCTGCAACTAAGGTCTGGTGTAGTCAAATGAATAAATATTGAAAAACAGAAATACCAGTCTTCCAGTGTTCTGGTCTGGAGAATTCCATGGGGTCGCAAAGAGTTGGACACAACTGAGCAACTTTTACTTCACCTAACATTAATAGCTCACTTTTGCTTGAATAATTTGTACACTGTTGTCTCTATTCAATATGTCTAGATAAATTCTGCAATGTCTACCTGTCAAAAGATCTAAACACTCGTAATATATGAGAGTATTAAATGGAAATGGAAATAGACTCTGTCAGAATTTGTGCTGGAATAGGAATGACATAAATATTTCAGCCAATTTCTCACAATGATCTTTCCTCAAATTTTTGAAAGTAATACATTAAAGTTAGATTGCCTTCTAATTTTGCTGAAGACTAAAATTTTGGAAGTTATATCTTTTAAGGTGATTTGCTATCCAATATGGTAGTTTTCAACATGATCCCAGTTCTTCAGTTATCCAGGTATCCACGCCCCTTTCTGCTCTTCTGATTAACGGTGGAATCAATCTCTCCATGTTCTGAATGTAGACTACTTTGTGACTAGCTTTGACTGATATAAAAGGTAGCTGAAGAGATATTGTGCCATCTTCAAGCATCTGATGGCCCTGTGGCTTTCTCAAAATCTCTTGGAATTTGCATAATCTCTTAGAAAAACTGCCATGTGAATAAGCACAAGCCAGCCTATTGGATAATGAGCAATATGCCTTACACCCCTATTCCATGAAATAGCATTTAGCAACCTCCCAACTGGAGTGTGAGGCCTTCTTAGATCACCGAGACTGCAAAGCTGATAAAATACACGTAAGTACACCAGCCAAGATCACATGAGGGTACTGACATTACTGACTCATGTATAGTGATCCATGCAATAAGCAGCTGTTTTTTGGTTTTGGTTTTGGTTTTTAAACTAGTGTTTTGGAGCAGCTTGTTATGCTGTCTTTAAAACTACTGACATTCTTAATTTCTGATGTTACCACAAAGACATTTTCAAGTCTTATCATATAGCAACTAAGCATATCAGCTTTTCTTAAATGCAACTTGATTAAAATGTGCAATTAAAAAGTTTAGGCAATTTAACTTGTTGATGTCCTTGAATCTTTTGATACAATACTTTAATAAAATTATAGTATCTTATTTGTATAAATATAGTTCATCAAAAACTTACAACTTCATAATTTTATTATATATTTTATTAAAATAATCATTAAATAGAATTCAATTATAAGTTTATATTTAAATTACTTAAAAAAAAAAACCTGTCTTGCCTTTAAGACTTAGATAAATAGATAAGCAGAGAGTTCATTTTGCCCAGATGATATAAAACATCACTGCCCGTGCTGTTCTTTATAGATGTCTTTTTATTCTTCCTGTAATGGAACTCTCTCCGTCAGGGAGATGAATTTTAAAACTGGCAATACTTTCAGGGTATACGAAGAACAACAACAAAAATAGTTACTAAATAGATATATTATGATCATCAATCCACTAATATCTAATTTCAAAACATCACTGTATAGTCTAAAATGCCTGTGTAAAGTCCTTATTTTTTGAGGAAAAAAAGATATATAAACCAGAGAGAAACAAGAAGTCATGTCAAGGGTTGGAAAAATCTTGATTAACTGATGCTTATGTCAGAAGCTTTCTCTATCTCCTTTATACTTTAATAAAACTTTATTACACACACACACACACACACACACAATAATGTCAGGCTTTCTGGAAAGCAGTACTTCACAGCACTCATGTTTTAAGTTTTGGGAATTTGTTTTTGCTTTTCTAATTGGGATAATTCACCAGGTAATACATGAATGAATAAGAGGAATCCTTGTTTCTGAAAAATGAAGTTGCATGGAATTCTTGAATGTTTGGTATATTCTAGGGCACACACAACAGACTCTCCTTTGAGCATTGTTGGTTGAAGGAGAAGTTATGCAGTCAGATAAGAAGTGACTTGGGAGAGATCCTCCAGGCAGACCCATTAAACCGTCTCTGCATTGAGCAGGGAGCATGGTCTCCTGCACCGTCATTGGCTCTGCTCTTCCTAACACAGGGCCAGATGGCAAAAACCAAAGAGCAGCATATAAGCTCATTCTATCAATGATTTCATTTATGACTTTGTGCAAGTTACAGCTGCCAGTGGCTAAGTCATCTTAAATGCTGCATAGCAGGTTTAGATGGTGGTTAGCATTCTAAAGTATTTTTCAACTAGAATATGTAAATTTTTTAGTTTTTATTGATTTGTATAAAGTTTTTAAATTATTTTATTTTATTTTGGCTGTGCTGGGTCTTCTATGTGGCATGTAGACTTCTCTAGTTGCGGTGTTTGGGTTTAGTTCCCTGTGGCATGTGGTATCTTAGTTGCCCCCCAAGGGATCAAGAACAGGTCCCCTGAAAAGGACAGTGGATTCTTAACCACTGGACCACTAGGGAAGTCCCAATATATGTACATTTCTTAGACTCAATATTTCAGTGTGCATACTTAGACATATGCACACTGAAAATGTGTTTGACCTGCTTTATTAATGATATTTGCCTTATTGGAAAGAGAAAGTGAAATCGCTCAGTCGTGTCCAACTCTTTGTGGCCCCATGGACTGTAGCCTGCCAGGCTCCTCCATCTACGGGGTTTTCCAGGCAAGAATACTGGAGTGGGTAGCTGTTTCCTTCTGCAGGGCATCTTCCTGACCCAGGGATCGAAACAGGGTCTCCTGTACTGCAGGCAGACTCTTTACTGTCTGAGCTGCCAGGGAAGCCTAATTTGCCTTATCACAATAAAGTGAATATACCAAACCTATAATATCTCCCAGCTATGTCTGTATGCTTATGAATGTATATGCCTACATATTATGTAGATATATTTATATATTATTTATGTGTATGTATTGCTTGGTTGTTGTTTAGTCACTAAGTTAGGTTCAGATCTTTTGGGACCCCACAGACTATAGACCATCAGGTACCTCTATGTATGCAATTATTTAATAACCCTTGTTTTGAATAGCAGCATTGCTGACTTTTGCCTCTTTTCTCACTTTTAATTACTCTCTTCTGGCTTACTTTAAAAATATGCATTAAATTATTACTGTGACTCATAGGTGGACTTCTAACCTCTGTGTACATTTCTTTTCTGTGTCTTGATGAAATGACCTTTATTCATTCTTCCTTTATGTGTTTAAACTTCATTTCTTCCTTCAACCTTGGCTCATATGTGTCACTGATACTTTATTTGTGCTTTCATTATGATTTATGTAAATTTCTACATTAAATTCACTTGCTCAATGAAGTATCTCTCTGTGTGTCTATACTAACGTTAGAAAGCACTACACTGGAGTTTATGAAAACCGGGATAGGCAATTTGACTCTTATTTTTTAATTTGACAAGTAACACAAACTTCTTAATTTCTCAGTTTCCTCAAGTTTGAACAATGGTTATTACTGTTAACCTCTCAACATTGTACCGAGATTACATTTTGACAACATGTAGGTACTCACTGGCACTAGGAAGATCCTTTATGTGTGTTTCAGTGAAATCTTTGAGGCCTGGAACTATTTATTCTTTTCTCTCTCACTATCACATATTATAAGTTATATTTATTTTTTTATTAGATAGATGAATAAAAACTGGTATATAAACTATGTATATTGAGCCTTTTGGGGGTGTTAGTTCTAAAAGGTCTTGTAGGTCTTTATAGAACCATTCAACTTCAGCTTCTTCAGCGTTACTGGCTGGGGCATAGACTTGGATTACTGTGATATTGAATGGTTTGCTTTGGAAATGAACAGAGATCATTCTGTCGTTTTTGAGATTGCATCCAAGTACTGTATTTTCACCCTGCTTATTTAACTTATATGCAGAGTACATCATGAGAAATGCTGGGCTGGGAGAAGCACAAGCTGGAATCAAGATTGCTGGAAGAAATATCAATAACCTCAGATATGCTGATGATACCACCCTTATGGCAGAAAGTGAAGAGGAACTAAAAAGCCTCTTGATGAAAGTGAAAGTGGAAAGTGAAACAGTTGGCTTAAAGCTCAACATTCAGAAAATGAAGATCATGGCATCTGGTCCCATCACTTCATGGCAAATAGATGTGTCAGTCACTCTCCTAATATATTATTTCCAAGACAGATGTTCAGATCTGTCCATCAGGAAGAATGTCTCTGACCAAGAGAAATATAACCATTGGGGCCACATTCGCCCTCTTGGGTTCTCAGACTACCCAGAACTGCAAGCCCCCCTCTTCCTGGTATTTCTGGCCATCTACCACTTCAGCATAGCAGGCAACCTTGGGATGATGGTCATCATCAAAGTTAACCCCAAACTGCACACCCCCATGTACTTTTTTCTCAGCCACCTCTCGTTTGTGGATTTCTGCTATTCTTCCATCATTGCTCCCAAGATGCTGGTGAACCTACTTGCAGAAGACTAAGCATTTCATTTGGGAGATGTATGGTGCAGTTCTTTCTCGTTTGCACGTTTGTGGTGACTGAATTAATTCTGTTTGCTGTGATGGCCTATGACGGCTTCGTGGCTATTTGCAACCCTCTGCTCTACACAGTCGTCATGTGCCAGAGACTCTGTGCCATGTTAGTGGTCACGTCATATACATGGGGAGTAGCTTGCTCCTTGACTCTCACGTGTTCTGCTGTCAAATTATCTTTTCACGGTTTCAACACAATCAATCACTTCTGTGAGCTTTCTTTCTTGCTGTCCCTCTGTTATTCTGATCCTTCTCTCAGCCAGCCGCTGCTTTTCCCTGTTGCCGCCTTTAATGAGGTGATCACGTTGCTCGTCACTCTCACGTCCTGCGTGCTCACTGTTGTCGCCACCTAAAGACGCAGTCAGCTGCTGGTCGTCACAAAGCCTCCTCCACCCGCGCCTCCCGCCTGACGCCATCGGCATCTTCCCCGGCGCCATCCTCTTCCTCTACTCTGTGCCCAGCTCCACACCCTCCAGGCACACAGTCAAAGTGGCGTCTGTGTTTTACACGGTGGTCATCCCCATGTTGAATCCCCTGATCTACAGTCTGAGAAATAAGGGGGTCAAGGACACAGTCAGCAAACTAATGAAAACAAAATTGTTTTCACATTGAAGGCATGCAACTGCTAAATATTTACTTTGGTTATTAAAGAACACTTTTCTGATTTTGAATGGATTATGTCAAAAATTCACTTAAAAAATAACTTTAGATTTGAAAAACAAAAACCACAATGGAAAAAATATGAATTTTAGATCAGGAGACTATACCTAGTTCTGACTAACTAAGTCAGAGAAGATGGATTGACCTGACTCAGTCATTATCTACAAAACCAGTTTAATATTATTTTGTTCATAAAGTGGTATATAGAACAAAAGAATATAGATAATATATCAAACATATTGTACATGTGCTGTAAACTCTAGTTCTGTTATTACTTTTTTCCTGATGACTAAAAAGTAGTCTTAAATAAATGACCAATTTTATACTTTAAATTTAGTGAATAGATGACAGGGAAAGATATAGTTTTACTTTCAGGAACCTCCCAAGCCAGTGGTGTTAGTTAATATCATAATACAGTTGGTGGGAAGAGACTGTACAAAATCATTTATGGCTATCATGCATCTTTTACTTGGCCTTGAAGGATAGACAGATTTTTAAAGAGAAATAAAAGAGAATGACAAAAGTTTTACTTGAAAGTGAGAGTTGGACTGTGAAGAAAGCTGAGCGCCAAAGAATTGATGCTTTTGAACTGTGGTGTTGGAGAAGACTCTTGAGAGTCCCTTGGACTGCAAGGAGATCCAACCAGTCCATTCTAAAGGAGATCAGTCCTGGATACTCATTGGAGGGACTGATGCTGAAGCTGAAACTCCAATACTTAGACCACCTCATGCGAAGAGTTGACTCATTGGAAAAGACCCTGATGCTGGGAAGGACTGAGGGTAGGAGGAGAAGGGGACCACAGAGGATGAGATGGCTGGATGGCAACACCGACTTGATGGACATGAGTTTGAGTAAACTCCGGGATTTGGTGATGAACAGGGAGGCCTGGTATGCTGCATTTCATGGGGTTGCTAACAGTCGGAAACGACTGAGCGACTGAAATGAACTGAACTGAACTGAAAGAACATTGTGGTCAAGAGTCAATGATTCAAACATATTTTAAGCTATTATTTTATGTCATATGCCTACAAGGTATCTTGCTAGGTGCTTGAAGAAATAAAATTTTGCATACACTGAAGCTACAATTCTAACTTATTTTGGAAGAAAGTTTCAGTATAGAGAATGAAAGAATTTAGAAGAGGCTTAAGAAAATTAGCTTGCTTCTTGAAATACTGAGAACAAAACAAAGATACTTTATATGTGTTGTATGTTTTGTGTTGTCTGTCTATCACTTACCAATCATTATACATATATTATTACTTCACATGGCAGTTTGATCAAGCCTGTATCTTAGTTCTCTTTAACAGGACTCTCTAGAAAGTCTCCATAAAACAATTGAGTAGATTTGCTGTAAAAATTGAGAGCTAATAGCTTTCCTGGGACTTGAACATTGCTTTAAAATAGCTCTAATTTTTAAGTATAATCTAAACATAGAAATAATCTAATCTATATAACCATATACATCAGGGAGGATTACATTTTCCTCTAATCAATGTAATATTTAGGGGCTTCCCTGATAGCTCAGTTGGTAAAGAATCCACCTGCAAAGCAGGAAATCCAGGTTCGATTCCTGGGTCGGGAAGATCCACTGGAGAAGGGAAAGGCTACTCAGTCCAGTATTCTGGCCTGGAGAATTCCATGAACTGTGGTCCATGGGGTTGCAAAGATTTGGACATGACTGAGCAACTTTCACTTTCACCCTCATAGGTACATGTATCTAATTTGAAATTAGCAATCATATTTATATTTTCTTTCATCTGTTGCCTCATCAGTTTTGCTAGAATTACTTACACATCTGTTTTCTGTTCTATAATCTTTGTGTCTGAATGAAATTCCAAATCTTTTGAGAAAAATATTAAGAGAAATAATTCTATTTTCATGAGGATGAAGTAAAAACTTGAAAACAGTTCAATGGGGTAATTTCAAATGCTTATATGATTTCAAACTTAAAAAGATGAATTATGTAAATCACTTTTTTCTGGTTAACATTTTGATATGTAGTGATAACCAATATTATTTTATATATTCATAAATAAAATATATTCTTCTATAAATCATTGCTTGATATTTACATTAACTAGAATATCAGTGGAAAGTAGCAGAAATGTTATATTAATCTTGACTCAAATCAGTAATAAATAATCCATTTTCAGGGCATAAATTTTCATGTTTCTTCTCTATCTTGACAAAGGATGACTAATTTTTTTGATTGA
This sequence comes from Bubalus kerabau, assembly GCF_029407905.1. Lineage (NCBI taxonomy): Eukaryota > Metazoa > Chordata > Mammalia > Artiodactyla > Bovidae > Bubalus > Bubalus kerabau. The sequence goes on from NC_073628.1 coordinate 54,512,762, forward strand.
TTCAGGGACACAATTCCTTTATTCTTATTCTGAAAAAATGGAAATACATATTACTTAAGTCCTCTGATCATGATTTAAAAATTAGTGTGTGGCATAATCAAGAGAAATATTTAATATGGCAACATTACAGGCATTGATGCTCTTCGATAAATACTGATGTAAAATTCCATATTCTTCTATTATTTATCTTTAGATTTCAATTCATTTTTGGTAACTCCTATAGCTGCTGTATAGTATAATTTACATTGATGTTACTCATTTTTTAAACTCATGTGCCTCTAAAATGAGTGACTTAAACTGCTTCTAAAGAAATCTTAATTATGATAATGTATTGAGTTAAATATACAATGGCAGAAAGCATCTCATGCATGAATATATTGATATAAAACAAAGTAGAAAGTAGACTTTAGAACAAGAAATATCACTAAGAATAAAGAGGGCGTAAAATGATGAAGCTATGGGTTTATCATGGATTAGCTTCTTCTTCAGAGAAAGCAATGGCACCCCACTCCAGTACTCTTGCCTGGAAAATCCCATGGATGGAGGAGCTTGGTAGGCTCCAGTCCATGGGGTCGCTAAGAGTCCGACACGACTGAGCGACTTTACTTTCACTTTTCACTTTCCTGGATTGGAGAAGGAAATGGCAACCCACTCCAGTATTCTTGCCTGGAGAATCCCAGAGACAGCGGAGCCTAGTGGGCTGCCCTCTATGGGGTCGCACAGAGTTGGACACGACTGAGGTGATTTAGCAGTAGCAGTAGCAGCTTCTTCTTATTAGTCTAAAACTTAAGGAAGGAAATTTTCCAAGTTGGTTTTTCTGTTTTAACTCTGAAGTAGGCAAATCACTCAATTTTTGTTGCTACTGTTGCTACAATTTGTTTTTGTTTTGTTTTGCTTTGATTTGTTGTTTGAAAGTGATATGTTTTCAATTTAAAGAATTGGAGAATTTTCAATGTTAAGGAAATTAGTTCAAGGTATGGAGAATATGCACTTCCCAGGTGGCACTAGTGGTAAAGAACCCACCTGCCAGTGCAAGAGAAGTAAAAGACTTGGGTTCAATCGCAGGGTCTGGAAGATCCCCTGGAGGACAGCATGGCAACCCTCTCCAGGATTCTTGCCTGGAGAATCCCATGAACAGAGGAGCCTGACGGGCCACAGTCCATGGGGTCTCAAAGAGTCGGACACGACTGAGTGACTTGGCATGCGTGCATGGAGAATACACCAGTTATACTGAATACCAAGATTTCCAGTACTTGACTCAATCTCATTACTGTATATATGAAAGCATGTATAATTCTCCTGCTGCTAGGAAGGAGGGCAGAGAATAAAATTGCTCGATTTTCATTTGTTTTTTTCCTCAGGAAAATGTCCGAATGGTAGATCCTACTCACATAGAAACTGCCCTGTAGTACATGAGAGACCTTGGGGAAGTCTTTAGTTGCCTTTCTTAATATGGATAAAGGAGTTATCTTTTTAGGGTTGTAGCCAAATGAGAGTGATAACATATGAAATCTCTGTGCATTAATACCTCTACATATACATCTTCACTTACATCTGCATATATACACTACATGGGCAATTTGATATCTTTATTTTTTTTAATTAACCATATTTTTAAAAATGCAAAACCATAATTTTAAATAACATGATAATTTTCTACCCAAGATATGATGCCCCATAGTTTTAAAAAAAAAAAGTTATATTTTTTTACTGTTAACTTTCCCTATAGTTAGAATTCTAAACAATGTTACATTGTAGCTTTGGAGATAGTTTTTTCTCAATTTTATCAAAATGTAATTAAATTATTTCTTTTAATAACTAACAAATAATAAGTCCACCTGCAATGTGGGAGACCTGAGTTCGATCCCTGGGTTGGGAAGATCTCCTGGAGAAAGGAATGGCTACCCACTCCTATATTCTTGCCTGGAGAATTCCATGTACAGAGGAGCCTGGCAGGCTACAGCCCATGGGGGTCACAAAGAGTTGGACATGACGGGGAGACCCATTTTCACTGTCAAGAAAAAAAAAATCTCATTAAAAACTCATATAGCTTTTATGGTTTTCAAGGCTAAGACTTGGGAAATATGTTACCAGTGGCTTTCCAGAAAAACGTATACCAGAGTTACAGCTTTCTCAGTCCTTATCGACACTGACCACTACTATTGTAATTAATTAAATCCCTTTGTTAATTTGATAGGTAAAAATGATGATAATCTTCAGCATATATTGAAATTCTCTTTTGTATATTCTGCACAATTCGAAATGTAACTGTCCTTGCTGCTAAGTCGCTTCAGTCGTGTCCGACTCTGTGCGACCCCATAGACGGCAGCCCACCAGGCTCCCCCGTCCCTGGGATTCTCCAGGCAAGAACACTGAAGTGGGTTGCCATTTCCTTCTCCAATGCATGAAAGTGAAGTCGCTCAGTCGTGTCCGATCTTAGTGACCCCATGGACTGCAGCCCACCAGGCTCCTCCATCCATGGGATTTTCCAGGCAAGAGTACTGGAGTGGGGTGCCATCGCCTTCTCTGGTAACTGTCCTTATGAGCCACTAATTTCAAAGAGATGGGTCATACTCCCCAACAAGGGAATTGTACAAACCTACTGCAAATTTATGTGACTGATAACTGAATAAAACAATTAGCTTGGATTATATAGGATCATAAAAGCTGTCACCCTACTTTGGCAGACTTAGGACATTTCCCAAAGAAAGAGTCCATCTCCATCAGGCTCTAAATTAGATCACTGATTATGTTTCAAGGTCCAACAAAATATCTAATTGAATTTATCAGCTCAATTTAGTGATAGATTAAAGTTAGGAATTACATTGATTTCTGCTCATACTTGAATTTTAATCTTTTAGTCAGTGAGATCCACTGGAATATTGAACATTTTGAATTATTTGATGATTGAATTTTAAAACATGTTCAATAAAAATAAAAATAAAGCCAAAAAAAAAAAAAAGACAGTGTTTGATGCCTATAATTTTCTGAAGTTAATATAAATATGTTTTCCCCCTTCTTCTTTTTTTTTTTTTTTTTTTTCAGAAGAAACACAAAATTTGTCACTTGGTTTCCCAGATTTGACATATAATAGAAAGCACTCCTGTGGGAGAGTCCATTGTCACTGAATCATCAGAAGCTCCCGAACTCAGAGTCTTTCTCTTCCTGCTCTTCCTCCTCAAAGATGCTGTCACAGCTTTGGCCTGAGCATCACTGCACCAATTTAAGGCTGCTAAGCTGCTAAGTCACTTCAGTCGTGTCCGACTCTGTGTGACCCCATAGACAGCAGCCCACCAGGCTCCCCCTTCCCTGGGATTCTCCAGGCAAGAACACTGGAGTGGGTTGCCATTTCCTTCTCCAATGCATGAATGTAAAAACTGAAAGTGAAGTTGCTCAGTCGTGTCCGACTCTTAGCGACCCCATGGACTGCAGCCTATCAGGCTCCTCCATCCATGGGATTTTCCAGGCAAGAGTACTGGAGTGGGGTGCCATCGCCTTCTCCGAATTTGAGGCTGTACCAGTTTATTCCACGATCCTAGTATAGCCTGTTAATTGTTTGATAAATTGCTTTAAGCAGGCTAAATAAAATTAGATAGCAAATATATAATACAATTTTACATGTAATAACATACCATTTTGTGAGCCATAATATAATAATATGTTTCCCTGAGACATTCTTAATGTGTAGAAAAACATATGACATCACTTAATTTTGTGTTTAAACAATTTCTCAGTAGAAGTGTAATTATGCAGGTAAATATTCCCACTGGGAATTGGGTATCAGTGTGTGTTCCTGGGATCTGATGTGCAATCAGAAAACTAGTCTCAACAGCCTCAGAGAAATATAAAAGGTCTTGAATTATCCTAGAGAACAGCAGTCTTCCTGAGGAAAGAACAAATTTCTTCTACGAACACAGAAGGCCATTCAAATCAGATTATTAAAAAATAATGCAGTAGATCAATTTTTCTCTTTTAAGTATCAAAATTGACTTTTCCTGTGAAAAATGAACCACTGCTGACACAGTATAGAGAGAAGGTGAATGAAAAAGATAGTGACCTTATCTTAATCCCAGGGGATTAGAACTTGATGGGATTTTACGTTCTTTTAAGTTCATTGTCACTTATTCTACAGGTAGAAACTGATAGTTTGATAATAAATATTCCCGAGTAACACAAGTTTTAAATGATCAAGGTATGTCTAACAAAAACAATAGCAGCAAAGAAGCCCAAACATTTGACACATGATATTAAAACAATTCTCACTATATTGGACTCTGATTAAGAATCTAAATGTTTCAAATTTCACTTATTGCATTATTCATTATATATTGACTCTTTTTTATTTCTTCTAAGTCCTTGTTAAACCTTTCTTGCATCTTCTCAATCATACATTTGTTTTTTTTTTTGTTTTTTTTTTTTCTTTTATAACTGAGATTTTATTGGTTGTTTTGAGGATCACTACACAGACATTTCCATTTGTACACAATTCTTCACATATGTACCAAAAATCTAAAATATCATGTAGTTATTATTCTTAACAGTTATTCCAGTGACTTTCCAGCTTAAAATTTGGAGCAAACTTTTCTTAACAGGATATCAAGTACCAATATCTTCAAATATTGATACGTTGTTACATCATAAGTCCCACTGATTCACAATTTAATATCATATACACTACATACCCAAACTGTCAATCGTTCATAGCACATTAACCAAGTTACTAGGAAAACTGGACTACCACGACCAAAGATGTTATAGTATAGTGCACAAAATTCTGACCAGGAGAGCCAAGATCAAAAAGTGGTTTGCTGTAGGAAATAATTCTACCAAAACAATATGGGAAGAGAAGTAATTTAAAGTGTTCAAGACATTAAATGCACAACTGACTCCAACTGTCATTTAGTATGCTTTTGTGTTACAGGATATAAAAGCTACCCCCATCTATGGAATGTTAAGCTGACACCCAAGACAATCAAAGCCTCCCGTATCCAATATCCCACTATTTTCTGGTTGTACCAAAAAATAAACAACCAGCAAATGATTTCACCTCTTAAAAAAAAGCATTTACACTTAAAAAATGGGATGAGGTGGGATTCCCTCCTTTTTAAAAATGTTTCTAGAGCTACTAAAAAACTTGCATTTACAAAATAGTTGATAAAAATATTCCTCTGGATTGTACAAGAAGGGAAACAGGGACCACTGACAGGAACTCGGTGTGTGGTTATTAATCAGACTTGGCTTCTTTCTCTTCTGCTTCATCAGAGGCTGGGCTCTCCTCGTTTTTAGTCTTTCCATTTTCTGCAGGTAAGTCTTCTTTAGTCTCCTGGTTGGCCACTTCCGCCTGTTTTCCCTTTGCTCCTCTTTTCCCTTTTGTTTGCACTTTTTTGTCTGAAGATTTATCCTTTCCCGCCGCCTTTTTTGGCTTCGTTTCCACTTTTACAGGAGCCGGTTTAGCTGACAACCTCGCCGACCTCCTCTTGGGCTCCTCCTTCGCTGCCCCCTCGGCGGAGCTGACCTTCCTCTTGGGCATCGTGGCGACGGGGCGGGCGAGAGCCGGGTGCCTAAGGGCCGCGGCGCGCCGAGAGCCTTCGCGAAGCGGGGTAGCCTGACCGCTGCCGCTCCTCCCGCCGCCCGAGCTGCTGGGACCCGCGGCGGGGGGTCTCAATCATACATTTGAATCAGTTCTAATGAGGTGGATGAAACTGGAGCCTATTATACAGAGTGAAGTAAGCCAGAAAGAAAAACACCAATACAGTATACTAACGCACATATATGGAATTTAGAAAGATGGTAACAACAACCATTGCTGTACGAGACAGCAAAAGAGACACTGATGTATAGAACAGTCTTATGGACTCTGTGGGAGAGGGAGAGGGTGGGAAGATTTGGGAGAATGGCATTGAAACATGTAAAATATCATGTATGAAACGAGTTGCCAGTCCAGGTTCGATGCACGATACTGGATGCTTGGGGCTGGTGCACTGGGACAACCCAGAGGGATGGTATGGGGAGGGAGGAGGGAGGAGGGTTCAGGATGGGGAACACATGTATACCTGTGGCGGATTCATTTTGATATTTGGCAAAACTAATACAGTTATGTAAAGTTTAAAAATAAAATTAAATTAAAAAAAAAAGAATCTAAATATTAACACTGTTCTAATCACCTATTATTTCTTTTTAAAGCATGTACATATCCATTAAGGCTGACTCAATCTGTTTATTATATTGTCCATCTCCTCTTACAGTATTGCATTGATGGCATCAATTATCAACACCCACGTAACAGCACAGGGGTGAGGTTAGAAGAATGTTTTTAAGGGAGTAGAAAAAAAATTAAGTAGTGACTAGTATCAACAAAGAGAAATTCCTGCAAGAATAGATATTTTGCTAATAGAATTTTGCTAAACTCTTCCAAAATCCTGTTTTCCTGCTCACCTGCCAAGTACATAGAAACATAGTAGTTGGCTCCTAAATGGTGTCTGTTTTTTATTTCCTGTATTATTTTCCCTTTCCATTTGTTCTATTTAGCTTTTATATTTCTTTTTTGAATCTTGAAATTTTCTTTCAGACTTGAAGTGTGTAATAAACTTGAAATATTATTACACTTAATGTTCTCTATATAAATTGTTCTCTTCAGGTCCTGTACATCTGTGAATAGAAATACGAGGTTTCGCAGAAAAACACCTCGCAAAGACGTGTTTGTTTCTCATGGTCAAAGCCTCAAGCTTATTTAAACGTTGTCCCTAAAGATGAGTCTCTTTATTTGATGTCTCCACCTACAATGCAGGAGACCCCGAGTTGATCCCTGGTTTGGGAAGATCCCCTGGAGAAGAAAATGGCAACCCACTCCAGTACTCTTGCCTGGAGAATCCTACGGATGGAGGAGCCTGGTAGGCTACGGTCCATAGGGTCTCAAAGAGTCAGACACCACTTCACTTTCACTTTCACCTTTGAATAGTCATTTTTCATTATTACAAAAGAAACAATAGCTCAGAAAAGATATAATTGTATTTTTTCTTGCCTTCAGAGAGTGGCAATTGCTCACTCCTTAGTCAATAGACAGTCTTGACTCTATGTTTGCAGAACAAAGCAGATGGGCTATCATTCAAGAAGAGTTAATATTTTCTAAGGAGGAAGCCATCTGTATTTCATAAAAGTATAATTCCAATGAATTAACTATTAGATCAATGATGCTTCCCTTCTTTGCTTAACCCTTTGCTTAGAGGAAAAAGGAATCCTGGTTGATAATAAAATAATAAATATTAATTTCTCAAGAAGTTCAAACTTGCCTCAATAGCTTAATAATATTAGCTTCCAAGGTGGCGCAGTGGTATAGCATCCACCTGTCAATGCAGGGGGCAGAAGAAATTTGAGTTTGATCCCTGGGTTGGGAAGATCCCCTGGAGGAGGAAGTGGCAACCCACTCCAGCATTATTGCCTGGAAAATTCCATGGACAGAGGAGCTTCATGGGCTAAAATCCATGGGGTTGCAAAGAGGTGGACACACTAAGCACACACACATCACACATTGAATATTCGCTGTGTGAAAAACACTGTTGAAAATACACATATTAGCTCATTTAATCCTCATCATTACCCTGTAGACAAGTGTCACTATAATACGTAATGTACATATCAGAAAATGAAATAATATAGTTGTTGAAATTTTGCTGAAGTCATACAAATATGAGGTGGAAGAGCCAGACACACTGGCTCTATCGTCCAAGCGTTCAACCACCACAGCACATCTTCTCTGATACTGTGTCAAAAGATGTAAACCTGTTGGAGCACAAACTCTAAATCAAGATTTATGCTAGCTTTAAGCTGATAGCCCTATATCCAATTCAGCACATTAAGTTTTGAGGAATAACTGTCTTGGTTATGCTAATCTTTTAAGTAACACTGTCTCTAACATTTCCATTTCTGGGGAGGTAGTATCTATTGAAGAGTGCCCAGTGATCCAGAATGTCCAAACTCTGGCCCTGACTCTTTGATTGCAAAGTTATGCAATCCTGGATTGTTAACTGAGTTGAAATCATCAGTTCCTCTTCAGTAGAGGTGGCCAACATATTTTAAAGAGCTGTGAGAATTAAGTTAGATGAGAAAGCACTTTGAAAATTATAAGATGGCAATGTATCCATGCCAGATTTTCACATTTACTCTAATTTATCTCTTTCATCTCCTGCATTGGCAGACAGATTCCTTACTACTCAAGTGACCTGGGAAGCTGTTAATTTAGCTAACAGAACAAATGTAGAAAAATAGACATTAAGTAATCCAGAATCCTCAATCATAATTGTATACATAGTTGATTTTCTATACCCAAAGAATAGCTTGGTAAATAGTTGCATTATGCCTATTAATTCTAAATGTACGAAAAGTTTCAAAAGACATTCAGTTTTATTAAAAATCTGGAACAAATTGAGAAAAAACAGGAGGATAATATTTTGGTAATGTGGTTAGATCATAATCTGGGATAGAGTATATAAAATGAAAATGAAAATATATTCAAATCAGATATTATGCAAATGCTGAACTTGTAGGAGCTGTGTGTGATGTAGGTTGTTAAGGAAGAATTATATATGCATGATATATATATATACACATTATATATGACATAAAATGCATATATATGTATGTCTATATATAGATATATATATATATATATGGGCTTCCCTGGTGGCTCAGCTGATAAAGAATCCACCTATAATACAGGACATCTGGGTTCAATCCCTGGGTTGGGAAGATCCCCTGGAGAAGGGAAAGACTACCCACTGCAGTATTCTGGCCTGGAGAATTCCATGGATTGTATAGTCCATGGGGTCACAAAGAGTCAGATATGACTGAGCGACTTTCACTTTCACTATATATGTACATATGAACTTTGTACTTATATAAAATGTGCACATGTAAAAGATTTTACTTATTTCATTCATTAAGATGCTATAAATGTTACAAAAGATAATTCAAAAAATCACAATATTATAAATCAGGAATTCACAAATAAACTGATAATAGATACAAAACTGCCTTTCCACTACAGAGCAAATCAGTTGTCTCTGGAAAAAAATGTACCTGTCTATAAACAAGTATCATGTGTTTTTCTCTGGGCTATTTACAATTTACAGAGCTGTAGACTAGTGCAATGGCAAGAGAATGCAGGCATCATTAAGAGAAGTGGGTAGGTGACCCTTTTTAAACATCTGTTACAATTTATCATTAAACATTGAAATATTCCTGAATACTCGTTATATTGCCTGGATTAATTCAGTAATTGTCCAAGCATGAAAATTTCTCTAGTTAGATTCCATAGCTTGGCTTATAATCTAAAAAATAAAAAATGGATGTACTACCTACTATTAATATGTTGCCAACTTTAGAACGGTGAATCAATGAGATGCTAAAGATATTTAACTGTAGAAGAAAATCATTTAACATATAATTTGATGAGACAGGCACTGTCATTTTCATACTAATGATGATGAAACTTAAACTTAGTGATTACTTGGCCTGACTAAAGAATTGCAACTGCTGAGCATTAGAGTTAGGATTCAGTTACTAATTCTGTTACTGATTCAGTAACTAATTCTGAATATTTTCTCTTTCTATTTTACAAGCAACTCTTAGAAGTTCCTTTGTTCCTCAGAGGCAAAGTGCTTCTCAATGTATGAGAGATAAAGTACTTTGACTCCTCTAACTAGGCAAGGTTTTGACTGAAATAGAAATACTTTAACTTGTTGTGCAAGTAAAAAAATACTGCAAAGTGGAACAGAAGTGAGTTACTGAGTGTGCTATATGCAATGTGATTAACCATGATCATTCACATTGGTGAAAGTTGAGAGAGTAAATGAAAGTAAGAGGTTCAGAGGTTAGAGTTCACCCACTGGTTTGATGCTGTGTCATTTGATGTGGAAAAATGATAGCTTTAAGGAATAGAAGCAGTAAGTTATCAGTTCAACTGGAAATACGTACATTTTCTGTGCTTACTGTTCATATGCCTAGGGGTTACCAGGATGCCCAAGTGGATTTAGAATTAGTGTTCTAATTACTTCAGCCATTTTCATATTTATTTTTTTTCTGACTCTTCAGGTTATTATAAACAGCAGTACCCAGTCAAAATTCCAACTTCCACAAACCCTACAGAGAATGGAGGTGGAGAACAGCACTGTGAAGACACAGTTCTTTCTCTTGGGATTCAGTGACCACCCAGAACTGCAGAGTGCTCTTTTTGCTGTGTTTTTGTCCATCTACTCTGTTACCCTGATGGGCAACCTTAGGATGATTTTATTAATCACAGCCAGTCCCCCTTTGCACACCCCTATGTACTTTTTTCTCTGCATCTTGTCTTTCGTAGACACCTGCTACTCTTCAGTCGTTGCCCCCAAGTTACTTTTGGGCTTAATTTCTGATGAGAAGACCATTTCTTACAATGGCTGTGCTGCACAGTTATATTTCTTCTGCTGTTTGGAGGACATAGAGTCTTTTCTCTTGACAGTCATGGCGTATGACCAGTACATAGCCATCTGTAACCCCTTCTTTACATCATTATTATGTCCAAGAGGATTTGTTGCCAGCTTGCAATTGGAGTATTTCTGGGAGGCACCATGACCTCAATCGTCCACACCGCAATATATTTCACCTGTCTTTCTGCTCCAGTGAAATTAACCATTTCTTTTGTGACACCGCCCCTCTCTCCTCTCTGTCCTGCACTGACACCTACATCCATGACATTGTACTGGTGGTCTTTGCTAGTTTAGTGGAAGCCCTCTGCCTTCTAATAGTTCTCCTCTCTTATATCCTCATCATAGCACCCATTCTTAAAACAGGTTCTGCCGAGGGAAGAAGAAAAGGATTCTCCACTTGTGCTTCCCATCTGACCATGGTCTCTATCTACCATGGTACCCTGATCTTCATTTATTTGTGCCCTGGCACTGTCCATTCAATGGCTATTGATAAAGTGACCTCTGTGTTCTATACATTGATTATATGTATGTTAAATCCCTTAATTTACAGCCTTAGGAACAAATATGTAAAAAATGCCTTCAGGAAAATGATTAGCAGAAAATTTCTTTCTTAAGAAAGGATAAAACTGAGGATGACAGCTTTTCTACCCTGTTTCTTTTTTATTTAATTTAAATTTATTTATCTTAATTGGAGGCTAATTACTTTACAATATTGTATTGGTTCTGCTACACATCAACATGAATCTGCCACAGGCATACATGTGTTCCCCATCCTGAACCCCCTCCCACCTTCCTCCCCATACCATCCCTCCGTGTCATCCCAGTGCACCAGCCCCAAGCATCCTGTATCAAACCTGGACTGGCAATTCGTTTCTTATATGGTATTATACACATTTCAATACTATTCCCCCAAATCATCCCACCCTCTCCCTCTCCCACTGAGTCCAAAAGACCGTTCTATACATCTGTGTCTCTTTTGCTACCCTATTTCTTGACTTTCGTTCTCTAAATCTCTAAAGATTCTGAGTGCTGAAGCTCTAATACTTTGACATAAGTTCCTATAACCCACCAATACAACCTTCTGAACTTTCCATTATTTTCAATTGTGCCTAAATTGAGTGTAGGGAGCAGGCCTTAATGATCTTAATCTTCTCTCCAAACTAAGGAAGAGTAGCAATAGGGTCTCTGCTGTTTTGCACAAAAGGTGTTTTTTACATCTCTTTCCTCTGTTTCTGAGAGGCCCTAGTGAGGTATCATGAGAAGAGCAACTGCTCTGTCCATGTCAATTAAACTTACTTCCCTAAAGGCTCCATTTTTTTTTTTAACAATAGGCTTAATAGACTTGCTCAGTCAGTGTTACTGTATCAGATTAGTTTTGTTTGTACCCTCTTTATGTACTGTATCACCCCGTAAATATTCCATCATAACACATAAAAATAAGTAGTAAATAAATAAATAAGAATAAATAAGAACCCTCCCTCCATGTCTAAATATTCCATAAAAGCATGACGCTTACTATCCTGTTCACCATTTTTTCTACTCTGCCACTTACAGTGCTTGGTCTGAGAATTCAATTTGAAAATACTTATTGAACAACACATGTATGAGTGCAGCCAGAACAACTAATATAAGATTGAACCTTTGTAAAATGATCAAAAAAATTGCTCTTTTCTTTGATTTTATCCTACCATGTTCACTTTAGGTGAAATCTATGTGCATATGTTTTCTTCTGCCCTATACAGAAATGAGAGTCAGAGACAGGAATTATTTGTTGTAAAACTCTTCATTCTGCCTTATTTCCTCTTCATTCGGCCTTAATTATATCACCAAATATCCCCGATCCTCCAAAGAACACCAAAGAGACCAAAGAGGTCTCCCCAGTGGGTTCATAGCATTGCACTAGTTAATAATGAAAATAAGTAAGCAAATAAACTGAAAGGCCCCATAATATAGTACATATCATAAACCATATATGTTAAATCATATATTAACACAAATATAGTTCCCTTTGCAGGGGAGGAACAAAGTATTAGTTATATTAGAATGCTATATATAGTGATTATGTTATCTATGAAAGTATGAAATAAATTAGAATAATATTCTAAACAAAATTTTAACAGTGGTTATCACAATTGTGTAGTGCTAAATTATTGTATGCTAGTTAATCCCTGAAATATTTTCCAAAAGCTTAATTAATTGCATATTCTGTTCTGCCTGTATTCAATTAGCAATTAATCCAGTTGTGAAAACAACACAATTTAAAGTTCTCAGAAACATTCATTTTATCTTAGGTTGTGGCCATGAAAGGAACATGGAGGCACTCTTTATAATTTTAGGAGAGAGCAATTGCTTATACATATTTTTATTTAGGTTAGGTTTTGTTCACTTATGTTCAATATTCTTTTGGTGCTGATGATTTTATAATCAAGATATCATTTGAAGGAAACAACATATTAAAAAACTTGGAATTTTCAGCAGATTATTTGAATTAGAATTCTAATATGAATTGGAATTTTAAACAAACATTTTATTGTTTCTTCAATATTTTCTCTCATGATTTCAAATTATTTATAGTTCATAGAATATAGCACATTTCAGGAACTCTCAATCACTGTCTAAAGCTCTTCACAACACAATGAAATTTATTAAGAACATATGAAAGTATTTATATCTGCAAACATTAGGCTTTTCAGGTGGTGCTGAAATTTCTAGACAGTGTAAGACTTTGAAACCTCAATTCCTGTTTTGTTTTTTAATTTCAATTTTTTTCTTCTCAAGTAAGCATCTCCCTTTTTCCAATTTCCAGGCATTCAGAGGAATGCCTCCCTGGTCTGGTAAGTCATAGAACATTCAGACCCAGGACAATACAATCATGAACTGCTGTTTAGTCTATCAAGGAGAAAAGGTCCAGGTAGACAATTAGCTCCTAAACATATATATCTAGCCCCTAAATAATGGCCTTGGGTCTTAAGAAAGTGTCAAGGAACAGTGTCACAATGTCTGGAAAACCTGAGAAACTTGGGGATCCAAGAAAGCCATAAAAATGACAAACTGGATGTTGTGAAGTTTAAATTAATTGGTCAAAAATGATGCATATTAAAGTTACAAGTCAGCCAAAAATATACAGATCAATACTAATAAATATATAAAGCTGTTGTAATCCCCACCTTTGGGGGGCTCTTCTCTCCTTGTCGGTGTCTATGCTAAGGGCTTTGCATCTCTATCTTCTAAAATAAACTTTGCCTGTGTGAGTGTTTGCTAGTTTGTGGAGTTCATTCCTCCGCTCCAAGAACAGAACCTAGTTTCCTGTTTCAGCACCAGTGATAAGAAATCAGCCTGCCAGTGGAGGACACACAAGAGGTGTGAGTTCAATCCCTGGGTTGGGAAGGTTCCCTGGAATGTGGAATGGCACCCCACCCCAGTATTCTTGCCTGGTAAATTCCATGGACAGAAGAGCCTATGGCTCATCGGGTTGCAAAGAGTTGGACATGTCTGATCATTATAATAATGAAGCCCATTCATATCATGTAAAATTAGCTTCACTGACCATTTTTCAAATATATATGTAATGAAAAAAATCCCTTTTCTATTTTTATCTTTTCAAAGTTTTGACTTAATAGTGTTTACAGAGGATCAGGAAAATGGGTTGTTTTTGTTTGTTGGTTTGGTTTGGTTTTGATTTATGCTCATTTTGAGAAAATGATGAAGATGGAAGAGAGTTTAAGGTAATAAGAAGATCTGAAGTTGAAGAAGATTGGAAGATTGAAGAACTGAGTTCTAATCTTTATACTACATTTTACTTGTTAGACCTGTGACCTTAACCAACTAACTCCTCATCAGGGACTAAATTCTGGTACTGAAAGAAAAGATGGTATAGTTTATCACATGAGGTCACGAGATGGAGTCTACAGGATTCATCTTTCAGTTTATAGCCAGCTCACTGGGCTCGGACGATCCCCTGGAGAAGTGAATGCCAACCCACACCAGTATTCTTGCCTGGAGAATCCCATGGACAGAGGAGCCTGGCGGCTACAGTCCATGGGGTTGCAGAGTCAGATACGACTTAAGTGACTTAGCGTGCATGCATGCCAGTCTTAGAGATTCTAGTTGCACATCTCAGCTGCAGCTCATATCTGGAGTTCTCTGCCCAGAACCCTAAGGACTAGCTTCTCCTGACCCTGCCTTCCCTCCTGCTAGAGCTTAGCAGAGATTTCTTCACAGTGACCCATGCTGGCCACACCATTTTCAATCTTGGCCAGATGCCTGAAAAGTACCTTAATAGTCTAATTTCCAGATGTCACAAGTCCCACCTCACTACTGATTTCTGTGGACAAAACCCTTCTTGTAAAGTTAGTTTCTTTACTGCCATGAGTAGAATTAGATTTATAACCCAGTACACATTTTTATTGTTAGAAGACTTTGCTCTCTAATTCATCCTCTCACACACTATTCAACTACCTTAGGGTTTATCACTGACTTTAGACTCTCCACCCACACTCTCTTTACTTGCCACTGCTCTGCAGTCAGTCAGACTATCATCTCACCATCCATCTGCTTTGGTTCCCATCTCTGGCCCTCAGAGGATGCCCTTTATTAGAAATGTTAACTGCTTTCCAATCAAGGTGAGAGGGTAACAGGCAGGAAGGCCAGGGGTCTCTAAATGGAGGAAATAACCTGCAAGTGTCAGACATTTTTATCTCTCTTAAGCGGCAGGAGGAAACCAACTAGTGATATTTTTTCCTTCTCTATACAAATTTAAAAGGAGGTTTCTCTTAAAATACTGTGTTGCCATAAGGACACCTGGTTTCGCCTGAAGTTAACTATTCTCAAGCCTAAAGATAACCAATGTCTTTTTCTTATGGAAATGTTTGTCTTAAGCTATGCTAATGTACTATGCGTTTACCCCAAACTCTGTCTTCAAGTCGGTTCCACCTCTTGCCTCAGAACCTACTTGATAAACCAGTATGTTATACTCAGATATTGTTCCCCTAATCTATGTAAATGAAACTATTTGTATGGTGATCTGCCCTTCTTCAAGATTCAAGTTAATCATTTTATGGCCCAGGATAAACCATTTGGTGCCAAGGTTATCCCAAAATGCATCTTATGAGTGAGGGGCCTGGTGCCATTCTGAATTTTAAGACATTCCTTTCTTTCGTTAACAGACTTCTAGTGACTATAAAACACCCAGCTGAAGATTAGCAGGGGTGTATTCTTCTGCCCCCTTCTGATGCCTATGTCAGAAGCTTTTTCTATCTCCTTTATACTTTAATAAAACTTTATTACACAAAAGCTCTGAGCGATCAAGCCTCGTGTCTGGCCCCGGATTGAATTTTTCTCCTCCGGGGGCCAAGAATCCCGGTGTCTTCACATGATTCAACAATAACCTTTCAAAGGGATTTCAGACTGTATATATTTTTGAGAAAATATTTTACAAGCCAGACTTTGATGAACTTGATATTTCCAGGCTGCATTATTTTTTTTTAAATCCACCATATTCACAATGTCTTTATTTTTTTTTATTTTTTAAATATAAATTTATTTATTTTAATTGGAGGCTAATTACAATATTGTAGTGGTTTTGCCATACATTGACATGAATCTACCACAGGTGTACATGTGTTTCCCATCCTGAACCCCCCTCCCATCTCCCTCCCCATCCCATCCCTCTAGGTCATCCCAGTGTACCAGCCCAGAGCACCCTGTATCATGCATTGAACCTGAACTGGTGATTCGTTTCACATATGATAGTATACATGTTTATTTTCTGAAATCATTCCACCCTCTCCCTCTCCCACAGAGTCCAAAAGACTTTTCTATACACCTGTATCTCTTTTGCTATCTCACATATAGGGTCATTGTTATCATCTTTCTAAATTCTATATATATGAGTTATTATACTGTATTGGCGGAGAAGGCAATGGCACCCCACTCCAGTACCCTTGCCTGGAAAATCCCATGGACAGAGGAGCCTGGTAGGCTGCAGTCCATGGGGTCGCTAAGAGTCAGACACGACTGAGCGACTTCACTTTCACTTTTCACTTTCATGCATTGGAGAAGGAAATGGCAACCCACTCCAGTGTTCTTGCCTGGAAAATCCCAGGGACGGGTGAGCCTGGTGGGCGGCCATCTCTGGGGTCACACAGAGTCGGACACGACCGAAGCAACTTAGCAGTAGCAGCAGCATACTGTATTGATGTTTTTCTTTCTGGCTTACTTCACTCTGTATAATAGGCTCTGGTTTCATCCACCTCATTAGAACTGATTCCATTGTATTCTTTTTAATGGCTGAGTAATATTCCATTGTGTATATGTACCACAGCTTTCTTATCCATTCATCTGCTGATGGACAACTAGGTTGCTTTCATGTCCTGGCTATTATAAACAGTGCTGAGACGGACATTGGGGTACATGTATCTCTTTCAATTCTGGTTTCCTTGGTGTGTATGCCCACCAGTGGGATTGCTGGTCATATGGCAGTTATCTTTAAATAGGCATGTGCGTAACATGGTACCCTTCTGAAGAATGAACCAAAAACTGCAAGAGAAAGAAACAGTTGCTGTCTATTATGAGCATATAATCTGAATTAAAAACAGTCAATATAAAAAGAAATTTTTTTTGACTGTGTCTCATGGCTCTTGGGATCTTAGTTTTGCAACCAAGGATTGAACCTGAATCCCCTGCATTGAAAAAGCAGAGTCTTAACCACTGGACAGCCAGGAAATTCTCACTAGTAAAATTGTTTTTATTTCATAAAATTTTACTCATTATATGCACTAGGGAAGATAATGTGATAAAGATGCAAGGGTTCCAATTAAAAAAATAATGAATAAATTCAATAATAGACCACCTTAACTGCCTCCTGAGAAATCTGTATGCAGGTTAAGAAGCAACAGTTAGAACCAGACATGGAACAACAGACTGGTTCCAAACAGGGAAAGAAATACGTCAAGGTTGTATATTGACACCCTGCTTATTTAACTTATATGCAGACTACATCATGAGAAATGCTGAGCTGGATGAAGCACAAGCTGGGATCAAGACTGCTGGGAGAAATATCAACAACCTCAGATACACAGATGATACCACCCTTATGGCAGAAAGTGAAGAACTAAAGAGCCTCTTGATCAAAGTGAAAGAAGAGAGTGAAAAAGTTGGCTTAAAACTCAACATTCATAAAACTAAGATCATGGCATCAGGTCCCATCAGTTCATGGCAAATAGATGGGGAAACAGTGGCTGACTTTATTTTGGGGGGCTCCAAAATCACTGCAGATGATGACTGCAGCCATGAAATTAAAAGATACTTGTTCCTTTGAAGAAAAGCTATGACCAGCCTAGACAGCATATTAAAAAGCAGAGAAATTACTTTGCTAAAAAAGCCATGGTTTTTCCAATAGTCAGGTATGGATGTGAGAGTTGGACAGTAAAGAAAACTGAGCTCTGAAGATTTGATGCTTTTGAACTGTAGTGTTGGAGAAGACTCTTGAGAGTCCCTTGGACTGCAAGGAGACCCAACCAGTCAATCCTAAAGGAAATCAGTCCTGAATATTCTTTGAAAGGACTGATGCTGAAGCTGAAACTCCAATACTTTGGACACCTGACGTGAAGAACTGACTCATTGGAAAAGACCCTGATGCTGGGAAAGATTAAAGGCAGGAAGAGATGGGGATGACAGAGGATGAGATGGTTGGATGGCATCACCTATGCAATGGTCATGAGTTTGAGCAAGCTCCAGGAGTTGGTGATGGACAGGGAGGCCTGGCGTGCTGCAGTCCATGGGGTTGCAAAGAGTCAGACAGGACTGAGTGACTGAACTGAAGTGAAATTTAATACAGGGGTATAACTACAGACACAAATGACATTATTATAAAATTTAGTGAGGTTTAGAATATGAGTTACATCATAATTGAAATGGATGGCAGGAAAAAAAACTCATGTAGGATTTAATATTTGAGGGAGGCTTCTTCTTTCTTTTCTTTTCTTTTCTTTCTTTCTTTTTTTTTTTTTTTTTTTTTGAGAAAGCCTTTTTAGTGTGAGTACAGTTAAGCTTCAATCTGCATGTGGTTGCTGTTATTTAGTCCCTAAGTCTTCTCTGACTCTTCTGTGGCCTCATAGGCTGTAGCCATGCTCCTCTGTCCATGCAATTTCACAGGTAAGAATACTGGAATAGGTTGCCATTTCCTCCTCCAAGGGATCTTTCTGACCCGGAGATCAAACCTGTGTCTCCTGCATTTGGCAAGCGGGTTCTTTATCACTGAGCCTCAGAGAAGCCTCTACCATCTACACATACTGCCATGGAAATCAAATTAATTAAAAAAGAATCTCAGTGAATTTCATTTATAAATTTTCACAAAAGAGTGCTGCAATATATATCAAAAGCTTAACCAATATTGAGTAAAATAATAATAACAAAATGAGAGACAGAGTAAGAATATGAAATATAGAATATTACATGAAGAGTAAATCTACTCCTGAGAAAAAAATATGAAAGTTCAAATTTATTTCATTTAGCCTATTTCCTATTGGTAGATATTTAGATTATTTTCAATAGTTTGCCCCTGATGCTGGGAAAGATTGTAGGTGGGAGGAGAAGGGGACGACAGAGGATGAGATGGTTGGATGGCGTCACTGACTCGATGGACATGAGTTTGAGTAAGCTCCGGGAGTTGATGATGGACAGGGAAGCTGGGCATGCTATGGTCCATGGGGTTGCAAAGAGTAGTACACAACTAAACAAATGAACTGAACTGAACTGATTATAAGCTCTGATGCAATGAATACTTTGAAAGTGGTAAACTTTTGCAGGTTCAATTGCTAGAATTACTGGTTTAAATGATACTTGCATATTTAATTTTCAAATTCCAGGTGAGTTATATATTTCATTCAAATAATAGCAAATTATCTTCCATAAAGAAGACTAATTTAAACTTCCACCAACCATGAATGAGTGTGAAAAAAAAAAAAAAAAAACCTTAAAATGATAAAGAATTAGACATATGTAACAGGGCCTGGCTCTCACATTAGCTTCTGGCCCAATTTTGTAGTTGAGGCTTCATTGCCTGTAGAATTACGGAACACCCATACTAAACTGACTTTTCCATTAGTTAAAACTAAAGGTCAAGAAACAGGGTAGAAAAGTTGTCAGCCTCAGTTTCATCCTTTCTTAAGAAAGAAATTTCCTGCTAATCATTTTCCTAAAAGCGTTTTTCACATCTTTGTTCCTCAGACTGTAAATCAAGCGGTTCAGCATAGGTATAATGAATGGTATGGGGAGGGAGGAGGGAGGAGGGTTCAGGATGGGGAACACATGTATACCTGTGGCGGATTCATTTTGATATTTGGCAAAACTAATACAATTATGTAAACTTTAAAAATAAAATAAAATTTAAAAAATAAATGAATGCATAGAACACAGAGGTCACATTATCAATATCCAGTGAATGGCAAGCACTGGGATGCAAATAAATGAAGATCAGGGTACCATCGTTGATAGAGACCACAATCAGATGGGATGCACAAGTGGAGAATCCTTTTCTTCTTCTGTCAGCAGATTCTGTTTTAAGAATGGGTGCTATGATGAGGATATAAGAGAAGAGAACTGTTAGAAGGCAGAGGGCTTCCACTAAACTAGCAAAGACCACCAGTACAATGTCACAGGTGTAGGTGTCAGTGCAGGACAGAGAGGAGAGAGGGGCGGTGTCACAAAAGTAATGGTTAATTTCACTGGAGCAGAAAGACAGGTGAAAGGTATTAGTGGTGTGAATCACTGAGCTCATGGTGCCCCCTAAAAACGCTCCAATTGCAAGCTGGCAGCAAATCCTCTTGGACATAATAACAGTGTAAAGCAGGGGGTTGCAGATAGCTATGTACTGGTCATAAGCCACGACCGTCAAGAGAAAAGGCTCTGTGTCCACCAAACAGCAGAAGAAATATAACTGTGCAGCACAGCCATTGTAAGAAATGGTCTTCTTATCAGAAACTAAGTCCACAAGTAATTTGGGGGCAATGACTGAAAAGTAGCAAGCATCTATGAAAGACAAAATGTGGAGAAAAAAGTACATAGGGGTGTGCAAGTGAGGACTGATTGTGATTAATAAAATCATCCCAAGGTTGCCCATCAGGGTAACAGAGTAGACGGACACAAACACAGCAAAAAGAGCACTCTGCAGTTCTGGGTGGTCACTGAATCCCAAGAGAAAGAACTGTGTCTTCACAGCGCTGTTCTCCACCTCCATTCTCTGCAGGGTTCCTGGAGGTTGGAATGTCAGCAGGGTACCAATGGGGATGTTGATAATAATCTTAAGAGAAGCTACAAAGGAAAATAATTAAAGTAGTTAGAATAGTAATTCTAAATCCACTTGGCACCGCCATTACACTTGGGCATAAATAAAGTTTAGTATAAGCATAGCTTTTCAACTGAAATACTTTTTTTTAATTAGTTAATTGCTTTTTTTTTTTTTTTTAATGTTTGGCAGAGACATGTAGCTTGCAGGACTTTAGTTCCCTATGAGCAATGGAACCCATCTACTTTATATTGAAAGCACAAAGTCCTAACCACTGGATGGCCAGGGAATTGCCTGAGATAGTTTATTTAATTGAATTGATTGTTTATACTTCTATTTCTTAAAGCTATATATATTTTTCCCCCTTATTAAATGAGACACCATCAAACCAGCCAGTGAACTCTGAATTTCTTACTTTCATCAACTCTTTCATCTGTCACCAACTTCAAGTGATTGAGGTTAGTTACATTGATACATAGCAGACTGAGTAACTAGCCTCTCTTTTCCTTTGTGGTATTTTTGTTTACACAACAAATAGATACATTTCTATTTCAGTTGAAGCCTTATACATGTAGAGGAGTAGAAGTTCTTTATTTCTCACCTTGAGCTGAGAATTTGCCTCTGAGGACTAAAGAAACCAGTTAAAGTTTCTTGAAATACACTGATGAAATAGAAGGAGGTAAGATTCAGAATTAGTTATATAAGTAACTAAATCCTAACTCTGCCACTTAGCAGTTATAAAGTCTTCAGCAGGCCAAGTAATCACAGAATTTCAGCTTCATCACCTATAAAATGAAGAGGACAGTGCCTTCGGCAATGGCACCCCACTCCAGTACTTTTGCCTTGAAAATCCCATGGATAGAGGAGCCTGGTAGCCTGTAGTCCATGGGGTCGCTAAGAGTCGGACATGACTGAGCGACTTCACTTTTACTTTTCACTTTCATGCATTGGAAAAGGAAATGGCAACCCACTCCAGTGTCCTTGCCTGGAGAATCCCAGGGACTGGGGAGCCTGGTGGGCTGCCGTCTATGGGGTCGCACAGAGTAGGACACGACTGAAGCAACTTAGCAGCAGCATCAAATCGTATTAAATTTCCTTCTAGGCTCAATATCTTCACCATCTTGTTCATTCACTGTTCTAAAGCTGGCAACACAGTAATTCTGCAGAATTCCATATATCTACTTTATGTTATCTGAAATCCAAGCTATGAAATACAACTAGAGAAATCCAAATGCTTGCATATTTATTAAATTCATCTAGGCAATACAATAATATTCAGGAATATTGGGTGGCCCCTTTGATTAAAATGATAAAAGATGTTATAAATGCTCACCTACCCACCTCTCTATGTTATCTCTTGTCATTGCTTTAGTCCACAGCTCTGTAAATTGTAGATAACCCATAGCAATGCAAGTGACACTTGTCTATAGACAGGCACATTTTGCCCAGGATAGAGATAATTGATTTCTCTCCCCACTGATGGCAAAAATCCAGCTTTACATC
The DNA here is from genome assembly GCF_029407905.1 of Bubalus kerabau. Lineage (NCBI taxonomy): Eukaryota > Metazoa > Chordata > Mammalia > Artiodactyla > Bovidae > Bubalus > Bubalus kerabau. The sequence goes on from NC_073628.1 coordinate 54,535,013, forward strand.
TATTTGTCAGTCTATTTATGAATTCCTGATTTACGATATTGTGGTTCTTTGAATTATGTTGTGTACTGCCGGGAGCTGGCATATTGCATATTGAGTGCATATTGCATATTGAGTGCAGCACTTTCCACAGCATCATCTTTCAGGATCTGGAATAGCTCAACTGGAATTCTATCACTGCCGGGAGTCAGCGTGAGGCACTCCGCCTGTGGCAAAGGTCAGGAGGAAAGAGGCTTGGCATACGCAAAGGTGGGATCGAGCCTCAGGAGTCCCCCTGGAAATTCTCGAGCATCTACCCGCAAAAAGAGTCTGCCTACTTTCTGCTTTGTGCTTTCACCTACACCTCTGACTTTACAGGGTGCTGTCCCCCACTACCTCTCTCTGAAAAAAGAGGTAACTTACAGCTCCAGTTAATAATTCCTGGGTGTGACAGTGTTTCAACCTACAAACTCCTTTGGAAGTCCTCTAGCCTGCCTGAATAGGTTTTTCCGGCCACATGTGATTGCTCAGAGCCTCCCCACTGTGAGAGGCAGGAGATGTTCCAAACTGTCTAAATACAGATTCCTTTGAGCAGTTAAAAGATTGATTAGAAATTGTATTGGTGAAGGGTTTTTCACTTGTTGGGCCAATGTTTGCTGCTAAGTCTCCATATCCCTTACCTGCTGTATAATTTGTGTAAGTAGTAGCTTTAATATTTGCAACCTGGGACCCTTGAGTTAATTCTTTTTCTTGTTATAGCTCATCACACCTTTGCTCTGTAGGAATGCAACTTTATCTAATGCTTTTGGAGGGTGGCGCTTGACTAATCACCTTTAGAGAAAAATAAGTTTTCTGAAGAAAGGGTCTTAAAATGTTAACAGGCCTCCGGGCCAGAAGATGATGCAAATCACCTAAACTTTTGCATATGATAAGTTTGCAGGAAGAAAGCCTGGCTTACTGCATGACTCTACCCCTTCCCCCATTATCCTCTATGCATAACTTAAGGTATAAAAACTACTTTGGAAAATAAAGTGCGGGCCTTGTTCACCGAAACTTAGTCTCCCCATGTCGTTCTTTCTCTCACCTTCTGGCTGAATTATTCAGCATCTTTTCTCCGCTGAATTTCCTCACTGAGCTATCCTTATTTCGGCCTCTTTTCTTCACCGAATTTCCTCACTGAGCTATCCTTATTCTATTACTCTTTATATCCTTAATTAACGTTTAATTAAGCAGTTGTTTCCTGATCCTCGCCGACGCCGTCCCCACTTCCCTGGATTTCCCTGGATCCACTGGGGCTGGACCCCGGCAGTACATTTCATAACATATTACGTATTGAACAAAGTAAGAAAACCTTTGATGCCTGTAATGCTATATGCATTGTTATTGTTGCTCGGTCGTTAAATAAGTGTTTGATTCTTTAGGACTCCAGGGACTGCAGCATGCCAGGCCTTCCTGTACCTCACTGTTCCTGCCTATAAAAGTTAAAGATAAGTTAAATATGTGTGCATATATGTTATATACACATATATTTTTTTCTTTAACAATTTACATTATTCATGGCTCTTACAAACTCAGTATTTAAATAAATTCAGATTTGAAAACATTTTCATTGTCATCTCATATTCTCTGTCTCAGAACATAATCTAAGCACATTACTAAAATCTTAACCTCCTGTCCTATCTTTTGTTCCAAGTTCTTAACAAAACTAAATGTCTTATTAAAACTGTGTATACATTTAGAGTTAATAAGCACAACTATCTGTGAAGCTATTTTTGGGGTATAGAAAATGAACTACAAACACAATAATAATTGTAGACTCTTCATTGTTCGACACCTATTTTTCTGCATCTGTTCGTTTCTGCATCTGCATTGTTTCTAGGTAGATTAGGCAAATTCTGGGTAAATGTGTGTATCTGACATTAATACATTTTCATCTTATAATTTTCAAAGTAAACTTTCTCATCTAATTTAATTCTCACCCCTCTTTAAACAGTGCTGATCAACTCTCAGTTTTATTTAGAAGGAACTGATGATTTCAGCCCAGTGAATAGTCCAGGACTGCATAGCTTTCCAATCAAACAACAGGTCCAGAGTTTGGACATTCTGTACACTGGACATTCTTCAATAAACACTACCTCCCCAGAAATGGAAATGTTAGAAATGGTGGAGCTTAGACGATTACTGTAAATAATATAGTTATTTCCCCAAAACTCAATGTGCTCACCTGCCAGGGAAGTCCTTGGTCACTTTTTCTTTTTTCCTTTTATTTTAATTTCTTTAAGCTTTTTTATTTTGTATTGAAGTATATCTGATTAACAAACAATGTTGTGGTAGTTTTAGGTGAACAGAGAAGGACTCAGCCATACACATGCATGTGTCCATTCCCCCTCAAACTTTCATCCATCCAGGCAGCCACATAACATTGCACAGAGCTCCCTATACAGTAGGTCCTTGCTGATTGTCCATTTTTACTACAGCAGTGAGTGCATGCTCACCCCCAGGTCCCATTCTCCTCCCCCTACTCTTTTCCACTGGTAACCATAAGGTCATTCTCTGAGTCTGTAAGTCTCTCTCTGTTTTTATAAGTTCATTGTATCAACTCTTCTTAGGTTCTGCATATAAAGGATGTCATATATTTCTCCTTCTCTGTCTGAATTACTTCACTCAGTATGACACTCTCTAGGTCCATCCATGCTGCTGCAAATGGCATTATTCCATTATTTTTAATGGCTGAGTAATATCATTATTTTTTAAAACATTTTTTTCCTTCTCCCTTAAAGTCAGCCCTCTTATCTGCCTGAATCCTTTTACTTGTGTCTTGACAGTTGTTGGGATCAATGCATTACCATAAGATAGGACAGATAATATGAAAATCAGTTCAGCTGTAATTGATATATAGCTCCATCCATTCTTAAAAATAAATAATATATAATAAGCACAGTGTTAATTCTGATTCCTAGTCAGAGTCCAGTAATGGTGAGGTTTGTTTTAAGGTTTGCTGTTGTTGTTTAGTTGCAAAGTCTTGTCCTGCTCTTTTGTGACCCCGTGGACTGTAGCCCACCAGGCTTCTCTGTCCTTGAAGTTTCCTAGGCAAGAATCCCGGAGTGGGTTGCCATTTCCTTCTCCAGGGGATCTTCCTGATGCAGAAATCAAACCCATGTCTCCTGCATTGGCAGGCAGATTCTTTAACACTATCATGTGTCAAACATTAGGTTTTTGTTTCTGCTGTTGTTTTTGTTAGATACATTTTCAGAATTTAAAACATGTATTACCCTAAGTATGTTTATCCTCAAAACATCAGTTTCTATGTGTAAAATAGGATCACACACTCTGATATCCAAATCCCAATGGGAAAACTTACCTGAGCAATTAGAGTTCTACAGAGGAGTCAAGTACACACAAAGGAAATGATGTAATGTGTTTTTCTATATCTTAAGAACATCTCGAGCAAAAATATATTATGACTTTCAAAATGGTAGATTATTATACATAAAATTGGAGGATGATAGTTGCTATCTGATTTGACTTGTTCAAAGCAATTTATCAATTGATAGAAGTTTTATGTGACAGGACAGTGGTGAACTGAAATGAAGCCAAATATATCCATTCACGAATTGAGAATTAGAAGGTCTTTAAGTAAACATTGTCAACTAAAAAATAATATAGTCACAACCTGAAAGTAGACATTTCACTTGTTGGGAATGTTAGGGCCTCTGAGGCCAGGAGGCAGCATCAGTAGCCACAGGAAAACCACTCAAGGAGGCAGGAGGGGGAGTCAGGCTGTACACAAGTTTGCAACAAAGGGGACAGAGAATCGGAACATCAGAGATTATTGTGAGGTAGAGAAAATCAGATTTCAAGTTAAGGAGTTAATTTTTCTTCTACATATGGAAAGATGCAAGCCTCTGGGCTCACTGAATTCATTCCTTTCATATGCACTTCAGCTCGGTTCAGTTCAGTCCCTCAGTCCTGTCCAGACCCCATGGACTGCAGCATGCCAGGCTTCCCTGACCATCACCAGCTCCCGGAGCTTGCTGTCTGGGGCCAAATTCTGTCTCCTGATTGTTTGCATCCTTAATTCCTCGCTCACCTTAAGGCGTGGCCGATGTGGCAGATGGCTGCTGCTTGCATTCCCTGAGCTCTCAGCAAAAACCTGTGCAGGTGGCAGCATCTGCTGGCGCTCAGTTTTGGGAGCCCTCATTCACATTTGGAGGCCAGAAATCATGGATGGTTGTTACATTTTTTGTTTATGGATATGACAGCAGACATTTAATTTCACCACATGAGAAAGTCAATGATGAATGAAATTGACTCCAATATGTGTTGTCTGTGCATCACGTTCAAGTGGAATTTTGGCCATCCAAGGTCAGAACTGACCTGATAATCTTAACTCAATACAAACATTTATTCTATGTATGTGTGCCAGCTGGTGTTCTGGATACAAAACAGAGAAAGGGAGGATAAATGGAACTCCATATGAAGAATTTGTCAAACAGAATACTGAACAAGAGACAAAACAGGAAAAATAATAAGAAATTGGAGATTGAAAATTTCATGGCGTGATCGAAGTATTGAAATGAGATTTAGAGCAATGTTGCCTGTGTGTGTGTGTGTGTGTGTGTGTGTGTGTGTGTATGGGCTTCCTTGGTAGCTCAGTGATAAAGAGTCCGCTTGCCAATACAGGAGCCACAGGAGACAGGGATTCGATCTTTGGGTTGGGAAGATCCTCTGGAGGAGGAAATGGCAACCCACTCCAGGATCCTTGCTTGGATAATCCAATGGACAGAGGAGCCTTGTCGGTTACAGTCTGTGGGATCACGAAGAATCGGACACGACTGAGTGAGCACACACACACAGTAAAATGAAGCACAAAAAAAATTATAAATGAATGAGAAATTCACACGAATTCCTACAATTTGCAGGTAAGAGAGTGGCCAGATTATTAATGTGAAGCCACGTAAAGAAATAGAGAAGAACCTTTCTGTGTTTGCTTTACAGACAAGTCGGAGGAGCAGTCACTGTGCCCCCTTTACTCCAGATGGGGCAGAGGGGAGCCTCGCACAGTGGATGGTGCACTGTCTATAAAGCCAGCCCTCAGCTCACCCATGGCAGTGGAAACTACACGACAGAGAGGGTTCTGTCTATGCAGATCAGTGGTGACATAGGCCTTGGCAAATGCGGGCTTCCAATGGGGAAGAAGGAAATGACAGCCTGAGGGTGATAAGAACCAAATGCTTTGTCTTAAACAGCAGAAAATGGTGTTGGGAATGCAAGTGTGTGCTAAATTAATTGTTTTCTCCTTCATTGGCAGGCAGATTCTTTACCTTCTTGGTCACCAGTATATATAAATATATATATATAAATATGGGTTTAGTAGGAGACACTGGTTTAATCCCTGGGTCAGAAAGATCCCCTGAAGAAGGAAATGGCAGCCCACTCCAGTATACTTGCCTGGCAAATCCCATGCACAAAGAAGCATGGCTATGGTCCATGGGGTAATAAAAGAGTCACATGTGACTTAGTGATTAAATAACAACAAACATATGCAAAAAAAGTAATATGAATCACTTTTCTGTACACCTGTAACTAACACAACTTTGTCAATCAACTATATTTTAATAAAAAAAATAGATTTCCAAGAACCTGAAATTGTGTTTCATTTTTACAGCTGGATTAATTGCTAATTGGATACCAGGAGAATAGAACTTTAAATTTTTATTTAGAATATTATTCCAATTTATTTCATAGTTATGTAAAGAGACGGCATAAATTATTACACATGACATGCTAACATAACTACTGCTTCTTTCTCCCCAGCCCACCCCCCACCAAGGGAAATATATTTTTATTAATAGCTCTTCTTTTACAACTTAAATTATATCAACAGGGCATTCAGTTTCTTTTTTCTTTTTTTTTTCAATTTTAACTAGTGTAATGCTATGAACCCACTGGGGAGATGAAATTGTCCACTGGGAAAAAAAAATGCACAAACTAAAAGTTGAGAGTTATATTTTATTTGGCAGACATTCTGAGGACTTCAAGCCTGGGACACAGCATCTTGGATAGTGCTAAGAAACTGTTCTGCAGAGGCAAATTCTGAAGAGGCAAGGGGGAGCCAGGAGAGATAGAAGATTTTGCAGCAAAAGATCATATAATCAGAACACCAAAAGATTATCGTTAACAAAAGAAAACCAGATAAAGTAAAGAATTTAGCACTTTTTCTGTGTATGGGAAGATGCAACAGTTTGGGCTCTCTGACACTGTTCCTTTGATATGCACCTTAGCTACCTTGAGAGTCCCTTGGACAACAAGGAGATCCAACCAGTCCATCCTAAAGGAAATCAAGCCTGAATATCCATTGGAAGGACTGATGCTGAAGCTGAAGCTCCAATACTTTGGCCACCTGATGGAAAGAACTGACTCATAGGAAAAGACCCTGATGCTGAGAAAGATTCAAGGCAGGATGAGAAGGGGTTGACAGAGGATGAGATGGTTGGAATGGCATCACCAACTCAAGGGACATGAGCTTGAGTAATCTCCAGGAGTTGGTGATGGACAGGGAGGCCTGGGGTCCTGCAGTCCATGAGGTTGCAAAGAGTTGGACATGACTAAGTGACTGAATTGAACTTAGCTATCTGGGGCCAGCCTACTTTAAGAAAACCTATTCTGTGCTTTCTCATCCTGAGTTCCCTCAGGGCTCACTGACCAGGCAGCTGTATTATGACAGCTTCATGACTACAAACACCTTTGTTTACTGATGTGGCAGGCAATAGTTTTCATTAACAAAGTCCTCTCCAGTGGTTTCTGGAAAATCAGGGGATGTTTGATGATAATAACTGAGGCAGAATGAAGAGAAACTCAGCAGATTTTTACATCAAATAATTCTTGTCCCAGATTCTCATTTTTGCTTAAGGCGAAAGATAGCAGTGCAGATGGATTTCACCTAAAGTGAACAGACTAGAATGAAATTAAGGAAATGATTTTTTTTTTTATAAATTTAAAAAGGTTCAATTTTTTAATTAGTTTTTCAGGCTAATTCATTCATCTATTCAATAAATAGTTTTGAATTGCATCCTGAGGCTAAGCATTGTACATGGTAGACAACAGTGAACTAGACAGGAAGGACCAAACTTTTATGGAATATTTAGTCTAGAGAGATAAATTTCTCATTCAGTCTTACTTAAAAATTATTTGCTTCTAAATGTTATGATGGAGCTTTGTTAGGGTGAAACAAATACATAAAAAGGATATAAACAAACCTAATTTGACCCACTAACACTCCCATCTGACTCAGCAAGTTTATTAAGCCTATTATTAAAAATAAATAAATAGGAGCCTTTAGGAAGGTAAGTCAAATTAACATGGGTCAGGGGTTGCTCTGTGCATGACATCTCACTGAGACTTCTCCAAGAAAAGAAAAAAGACGTGTAAAAAACCCTCTTTGCAAAACAGAAGAGTGATCCTATTACTACTCTTCCTTAGTTTGGAGAGTTCAGTGTAATGACTATTTCCTAAACTGACTAAGGTGAAAGTGTAAGTAGTGGAAAATATTCAGAAACTGTACTAGTAAGACTACAAGAATCTATGTCAAAGTTCCTGCACTGCTTCTCTTAGAATCTTTAAATACTTTAGGATGAAAGTACTGTATCACCCAGAACATAATTTAGTGCTGGTTGCTTTTTTTAGGGCACCTTTTACATCCTTATTCCTTAAGCTATAAATCAGTGGGTTTAACATGGGGATGACATCTGTGTAAAAGACAGAGGCCATTTTGTCTGTGCCCATGGAGTAACCGGAGCTGGGTCTGAAATACATGAACAGGAGTGTGCCATGAAATATAGCCACAGCGGTTCAGTGGGAAGCACATGTAGAGAAAGCTTTGCATCTCCCCTCAGATGAGTTCATCCTAAGGATGGTTGTTATGATGTAGCTGTAGGAGAGGACAGTGATAATGCTGGTCCCCACAACACAGCCAATAAAAGTGAACATCACAATCTCATTGATGGTTGTATCTGAGGAGGAGAGGGCTAATAAGGGTAGGATGTCACAGAAAAAGTGATTATGATATTGGAATTGCAGAATGACAACTGAAATGTACAACAGGTATGGATTGCTGAATCAACCAAGCCTACGATGTAGGCAATAACCACAAGCTGGGTACAGATTCCCCTGGACATGGCAATTGTATAAAGAAGTGGATTGCAAATGGCCCATAACAATCATAAGCCATGACAGCCAACATGAGACATTCCACATCTCCAAAGGCTCCACAAAAGTACATCTGGATGGCACATACATCATATGGAATCCTTTTTTTGCTCAGATAAGAAATCAGCCAGCATCTTGGGAGAGATAGTAGAAGAATAGCAAATGTTGCAAAAGGACAGATTGCTCAGGAAGTAATACATGGGTGTGTGCAGTCTGGGGTCCCTCTTGATCAGCAGGACCATCCCGACATTGGCAACCACAGTTATGATGTGAACCAGCAGGAAGAGCACGAAAAGCCCCTGCTGCACATCTTGTCTACCGGAAAGTCCTAAGAATATGAACTCAGCAAAGACAGTGCAGTTTTCAGCAGTCATCCCTCACACTTGAAAATTCCTAGTTATGAAAAAGGAAATGGAAGTGGAGGGTTAATATCATCTTACTGTCTTAATTGCTAAACTGCCATTTGTTTCTATATTTCAGTAATAAGAAGAAATAAATAATGCTAAAATGCCTTGAAGTTAAATTGACCCTTTGGGAAATATTTCCAACTTGATATAACTGATAAAATGATAATAATAATGATACATTCGTACACCACTGTAGTGTTTGCAGCACAAATTCATCTAACCTAAATCAGTCTATTTCCACATAAATTTGTATAGCATTTATGACCATTTTTGCTACTTCAATCTAATATTAAGGAATTTATGTCCTCAGATTGAAGGCAAGATTCTTACAATTAGTTGCTCCAGATAACCCTAGTCTTCTGACAAGATCTCTGCTTTGTTTTGTTTCAATGATGTACGGATGTTATTATATCCTGTAATAGAGAAATATAGTTGATGAGTGATGTAGATAATGAATATATTGCTTTGCAATTTCTTCATCTTCCATGAGTGTGGAGCAGAAAGAGCTATGGCAAGTTTCTGAACATAACGAGAATTCTTTTTCCCCATTAAACTCTCAGATCTGTTCAACTTTAGTATATGAGAGATAGACAGTTTGTGAAGACTCACTGGAGCAGAAAGGTGATAGCTTTTGGGTAAGAGGGTGGAAGGGTGCCTATGTACGAAATGTTAGAGTGGAGAGGCAGTCATATTCCAGGGCTGATATTCTCGCCTCTGAAAGCTGCTGCTACCTAGGGGAGATGATGAAGAATGTCTGGGACCCAGTTGTAGAGATGCTGATAGCACAGGTGACAGAGAGGCAAGAAAGGCAGTGTTGTTTACTGTGTGGATCCTTCTGCCCAGGTCTACTCTTCTTAACATGATATACTTAACACAATTTCAGTTATGTAAAACAGATAATACAAATATTCATATGTTCGCAGTCCCAGAATCTCAGAGACAATCATGCATGAACTGTGTCCCCATCCCATTCTCTAAAAATTTTAATACTTTCATTCTTTAATTTGATCCATATTTCTCTTGAATATCTCTGAGGCCAGTCATCCTTGATTTGGGAGTCACTTGTCTTAGGGGTCTAGTGGTTTTCCCTACTTTCTTCAATTTAAGTCTGAATTTGGCAATAAGGAGTTCATGGTCTGAGCCACAGTCAGCTCCTGGTCTTGTTTTTGCTGACTGTATAGAGCTTCTCCATCTTTGGCTGCAAAGAATATAGAGTGCCTGATGAACTATGGAATGAGGTTCGTGACATTGTACAGGAGACAGGGATCAAGACCATTCCCACAGAAAAGAAATGCAAAAAAGCAAAATGGTTATCTGGGGAGGCCTTACAAAAAGCTGTGAAAAGAAGAGAAGTGAAAAGCAAAGGAGAAAAGGAAAGATATAAGCATCTGAATGCAGAGTTCCAAAGAATAGCAAGAGGAGATAAGAAAGCCTTCTTCAGCGATCAATGCAAAGAAATAGAGGAAAACAACAGAATGGGAAAGACTAGGGATCTCTTCAAGAAAATCAGAGATACCAAAGGAACATTTCATGCAAAGATGAGCTCGATAAAGGACAGAAATGGTATGGACCTAACAGAAGCAGAAGATATTAAGAAAAGATGGCAAGAATACACAGAAGAACTGTACAAAAAAGATCTTCATGACCCAGATAATCACGATGGTGTGATCACTGACCTAGAGCCAGACATCCTGGAATGTGAAGTCAACTGGGCCTTAGAAAGCATCACTATAAACAAAGCTAGTGGAGGTGATGGAATTCCAGTTGAGCTATTCCAAATCCTGAAAGATGATGCTGTGAAAGTGCTGAAACCAATATGCCAGCAAATTTGGAAGACTCAGCAGTGGCCACAGGACTGGAAAAGGTCAGTTTTCATTCCAATCCCAAAGAAAGGCAATGCCAAAGAAAGCTCAAACTACTGCACAATTGCACTCATCTCACACGCTAGTAAAGTAATGCTCAAAATTCTCCAAGCCAGGCTTCAGCAATATGTGAACCGTGAACTTCCTGATGTTCAAGCTGGTTTTAGAAGAGGCAGAGGAACCAGAGATCAAATTGCTAACATCCGCTGGATCATAGAAAAAGCAAGAGAGTTCCAGAAAAACATCTATTTCCGCTTTATTGACTATGCCAAAGCCTTTGACGGTGTGGATCACAAAAAACTGTGGAAAATTCTGAGAGAGATGGGAATACCAGACCACCTGACCTGCCTTTTGAGAAATCTGTATGCAGGTCAGGAAGCAACAGTTAGAACTGGACATGGAACAACAGACTGGCTCCAAATAGGAAAAGGAGTTCGTCAAGGCTGTATATTGTCACCCTGCTTATTTAACTTATATGCAGAGTACATCATGAGAAACGCTGGGCTGGAAGAAACACAAGCTGGAATCAAGATTGCCGGGAGAAATATCAATAACCTCAGATATGCAGATGACACCACCCTTATGGCAGAAACTGAAGAGGAACTCAAAAGCCTCTTGATGAAAGTGAAAGTGGAGAGTGAAGAAGTTGGCTTAAAGCTCAACATTCAGAAAACGAAGATCACAGCATCCGGTACCACCACTTCATGGGAAATAGATGGGGAAACAGTGGAAACAGTGTCAGACTTTATTTTTCTGGGCTCCAAAATCACTACAGATGGTGACTGCAGCCATGAAATTAAAAGACACTTACTCCTTGGAAGGAAAGTTATGACCAACCTAGATAGCATATTGAAAAGCAGAGACATTACTTTGCCAACAAAGGTTTGTCTAGTCAAGGCTATGGTTTTTCCTGTGGTCATGTATGGATGTGAGAGTTGGACTGTGAAGAAGGCTGAGCGCTGAAGAATTGATGCTTTTGAACTGTGGTGTTGGAGAAGACTCTTGAGAGTCCCTTGGACTGCAAGGAGATCCAACCAGTCCATTCTGAAGGAGATCAGCCCTGGGATTTCTTTGGAAGGAATGATGCTAAAGCTGAAACTCCAGTACTTTGGCCACCTCATACGAAGAGTTGACTCATTGGAAAAGACCCTGATGCTGATAGGTATTGGGGGCAGGAGGAGAAGGGGACGACAGAGGATGAGATGGCTGGATGGCATCACCTACTCAATGGAAGTGAGTTTGAGTGAACTCCGGAAGATGGTGATGGACAGGGAGGCCTGGCGTGCTGCAATTCATGGGGTCACAAAGTATCGGACTGAGCGACTCAACTGAACTGAACTGAATGCATACATACATACCAATGGATGGAAAAATTACATCTCCAGTCCAGTGGGTTACAGAAGGCCCAGTCCCATCAATCAAGCCCAATTAACTGACCTATACAGAATTTTGACATTAAGAGACATTTCGTCAAAAGGGATATTCATATAAGTTTATCTCCAGCTTTTTGTGTCATCAGGGAATTAGATATTCTACACAATGGACGAGGATTGAAAAGACAGACAACAATAAGTGTTCTTTAAGATGTGGAAGGGCTTCACTGATGACTGAGATGGTAAAGAATCTGCCTACAACAGACCTGGGTTCATTCCCTGGGTCAGGAAGATGCTCTGGAAAAGTGAATGGCATCCCACTCCAGTATCCGTGCCTGGAGAATTCCATGAACAGAGAGGATCCTGGTGCGGTACAATCCATAGAATCAAAAAGAGTCGGACACGTCTGAGCGGCTAACACAAGATGTGGAAAACCCAGATGATTCACACTGAAAAGTCATAGTGGAGGTGTGAATTGACATACTTTATAGAAAACTATATGAATATTTACTAAATCTAAATTTTATTTTTAAATTTTAAATAGATAGTTACCTATACAGTATTATGTTTAGGGACATCATTGGCATCAAGGAAGTTTGTTTAGATACAGATTTTTTTATCTCAGTTGTTTGTCTCCAAAGTCTTGCATTTTAAATTCAACCTTCAGTCTCTCCCTCCATGCCCTCATGATTCTAAAAGGTATTCTCTATTAATGCCCAAACCTTTGGGGAAGCAATTTATGTTAGTCTCTTTTTTTTTTTTTTTTTTTTTAACATCTACTTCTGCTTTATTGATATGCTAAAGCCTTTGACTGTGTGGATCAAAACAAACTGTGGAAAATTCTTTTTTTTTTTTAATTTAAATTTATTTATTTTAATTGCAGGATAATTACTTTACAATATTGTATTGGTTCTGCCATACATCAACATGAATCTGCCACGGGTGTACACGTGGTCCCCATCCTGAACCCCCCTCCCACCTCCCTCCCTGTACCATCCCTCTGGGTCATCCCAGTGCACCAGCCCCAAGCATCCTGTATCAAACCTGGACTGGCAATTCATTTCTTATATGATATTATACATGTTTCAATGCCATTCCCCCAAATCATTCCACCCTTTCCCTCTCCCACAGAGTCCAAAAGACTGTTCTATATATCTGTGTCTCTTTTGCTGTCTCGCATACAGGATTATCGTTACTATCTTTCTAAATTCCATATATATGCATTAGTATACTATATTGGTGTTTTTCCTTCTGGCTTACTTCACTCTGTATAATAGGCTTCAGTTTCATCTGCCTCATTAGAACTGATTCAAATGTATTCTTTTTAATGACTGAGTAATACTCCATCGTGTATATGTACCACAGCTTTCTTATCCATGCATCTGCTGATGGACATCTAGATTGCTTCCATGTCCTGGCTATTATAAACAGTGCTGCGATGAACATTGGGGTACACGTGTCTCTTTCATTTCTGGTTTCCTCGGTATGCATGCCCAGCAGTGGGATTGCTGGGTCATAAGGCAGTTCTATTTCCAATTTTTTAAGGAATCTCCACACTGTTCTCCATGGTGGCTGTACTAGTTTGCATTCCCACCAATAGTGTAAGAGGGTTCCCTTTTCTCCACACCCTCTCCAACATTTATTGCTTGTAGACTTTTGGATCGCAGCCATTCTGACTGGCATGAAATGGTACCTCATTGTGGTTTTTTGATTTGCATTTCTCTGATAATGAGTGATGTTGAGCATCTTTACATGTGTTTGTTAGCCATCTGTATGTCTTCTTTGGAGAAATGTCTATTTAGTTCTTTGGCCCATTTTTTGATTGGGTCATTTATTTTTCTGGAATTGAGCTGCAGGAGTTGCTTGTATATTTTTGAGAGTAGTTGTTTGTCAGTTGCTTCATTTGCTAATATTTTCTCCCATTCTGAAGGCTATTTTTTCACCTTGCTTATAGTTTCCTTTGTTGTGCAAAAGGTTTTAATTTTAACTAGGTCCCATTTGTTTATTTTTGCTTTTATTTCCAATATTCTGGGAGGTGGATCATAGAGGATCCTGCTCTGATTTATGTTGGAGAGCGTTTTGCCTCTGTTCTCCTCTAAGAGTTTTATAGTTTCTGGTCTTACATTTAGATCTTTAATCCATTTTGAGTTTACTTTTGTGTGTGGTGTTAGAAAGTGTTTCATTCTTTTACAAGTGGTTGACCAGTTTTCCCAGCACTATTTGTTAAAGAGATTGTCTTTTCTCCATTGTATATCCTTGCCACCTTTGTCAAAGATAAGGTGTCCATAGGTGCGTGGATTTATCTCTGGGCTTTCTATTTTGTTCCATTGATCTATATTTCTGTTTTTGTGCCAGTACCATACTGTCTTGATGACTGTGGCTTTGTAGTAGAGCCTGAAGTCAGGTAGGTTGATTCTTCCAGTTCCAATCTTCTTTCTCAAGATCACTTTGGCTATCCGAGGTTTTTTGTATTTCCATACAAATTGTGAAATTATTTGTTCTAGCTCTGTGAAGAATACTGTTGGTAGCTTGATAGGGATTGCATTGAATCTATAAATTACTTTGGGTAGTATACTCATCTTCACTATATTGATTCTTCCAATCCATGAACATGGTATATTTCTCCATCTATTAGTGTCCTCTTTGATTTCTTTCACCAGTGTTTTATAGTTTTCTATATATAGGTCTTTGGTTTCTTTAGGTAGATATATTCCTAAGTATTTTATTCTTTCCGTTGCAATGGTGAATGGAATTGTTTCCTTAAATTCTCTTTCTGTTTTCTCATTATTAGTGTATAGGAATGCAAGGGATTTCTGGGTGTTGATTTTATATCCTGCAACTTTACTATAGTCATTGATTAGTTCTAGTAATTTTCTGGTGGAGTCTTTAGGGTTTTCTATGTAGAGGATCATGTCATCTGCAAATAGTGAGAGTTTTACTTCTTCTTTTCCAGTTTGGATTCCTTTTATTTCTGTTTCTGCTCTGATTGCTGTGGCCAAAACCTCCAAGACTATGTTGAATAGTAATGGTGAAAGTGGGCTCCCTTGTTTTCTTCCTGACTTTAGAGGAAATGCTTTCAATTTTTCACCATTGAGGATAATGTTTGCTGTGGCTTTGTCATATATAGCTTTTATTATGTTGAGGTATGTTCCTTCTATTCCTGCTTTCTGGAGAGTTTTGATCATAAATGGATGTTGAATTTTGTCAAAGGCTTTCTCTGCATCTATTGAGATAATCATATGGTTTTTATTTTTCAATTTGTTAATGTGGTATATTACATTGATTGATTTGTGGATATTGAAGAATCCTTGCATCCCTGGGATAAAGCCCACTTGGTCCTGGTGTATGATCTTTTTAATGTGTTGTTGGATTTGATTGCTAGAATTTTGTTAAGGATTTTTGCATCTATGTTATCGGTGATATTGGCTTGTAGTTTTCTTTTTTTGTGGGATCTTTGTCAGGTTTTGGTATTAGGGTGATGGTGGCCTCATAGAATGAGTTTGGAAGTTTACCTTCCTCTGCAATTTTCTGGAAGAGTTTGAGCAGGATAGGTGTTAGCTCTTCTTTAAATTTTTGGTAGAATTCAGCTGTGAAGCTGTCTGGACCTGGGCTTTTGTTTGCTGGAAGATTTTTGATTACAGTTTCAATTTCCTTGCTTGTGATGGGTCTGTTAAGATTTTCTATTTCTTCCTGGTCGAGTTTTGGAAAGTTGTACTTTTCTAAAAATTTGTCCATTTCTTCCACGTTGTCCATTTTATTGGCATATAATTGTTGATAGTAGTCTCTTATGATCCTTTGTATTTCTGTGTTGTCTGTTGTGATCTCTCCATTTTCGTTTCTAATTTTATTGATTTGATTTTTCTCCCTTTGTTTCTTGATGAGTCTGGCTAATGGTTTGTCAATTTTATTTATCCTTTCAAAGAACCAGCTTTTGGTTTTGTTGATTTTTGCTATGGTCTCTTTTGTTTCTTTTGCATTTATTTCTGCTCTAATTTTTAAGATTTCTTTCCTTCTACTAACCCTGGGGTTCTTCATTTCTTCCTTTTCTAGTTGCTTTAGGTGTCGAGTTAGGTTATTTATTTGACTTTTTTCTTGTTTCTTGAGGTGTGCCTGTATTAGAACAAATCACTTTTATGAGTAGACTCATAATCCTTTTTGACTTTTAAGAGGAAATAATTCCTTCATGTGAAGTACTCCATGAAACTTTCATATTTCTTAAACTTTATTTGTAGCATCTCTAGGTTAATATGTCTACAACTCTGCTTTTCCTATTTGTCTGTATTTCTCTTGCAAGATTATCTCCTCTTTCAAAATAAATTAACATTCAGAAGTTATTTGAATTACATATTATCAGACTGTAATTATAGTTGCCTACTTTGGAAACAATATACTGAGAAATGGGTTCCTCTAATTCCAACATAGTTCCCGCAAACACAATACAATAAACAAGATGTACAATAAACAAGAAGCTTCTTCCCTTAATTTCTTAGAGAATTCACCCACACAATCTGCATGACTATATAAAAGAATCTCTTCAGTTCTCTAAATTAGAAGCAGATATACCTGTATTCAGGTAGTCATCTGGTAAATACACTATATAAATAGGCAAAATACCTAGCTTTTTCCTCCCATTCTATTACTTAATTGTTCATTCCCTAGGATCCCAGATTCCCATTCATAAAATAAAAGTGATTAGATAATCTCTGAAGATCTCCCCAGATTCCAATAATGCGGAACTTCTGATTCTCCACTAATTTGGGGAAGACACCTGTTTACCTTTCTCCTGCTTTCCCTTCTCTGCTTGATATATTTAGACTGTAAAAAGAAACAAATACAGTGGCAATTTCATTACACTTCCTGTGCTTCAGTTTTCAGTTCAGTTCAGTCGCTCAGTCATGTCCAACTCTTTGCGATCCCAGGAATCACAGCATGCCAGGCCTCCCTGTCCATCACCAACTCCCAGAGTTCACTCAGATTCATGCCCATCGAGTCAGTGATGCCATCCAGCCATCTCATCCTCTGTCATCCCCTTCTCCTCCTACGCCCAATCCCTCCCAGCATCAGAGTCTTTTCCAATGAGTCAACTCTTCGCATGAGGTGGCCAAAGTACTGGAGTTTCAGCTTTAGCATCATTCCTTCCAAAGAAATCCCAGGGCTGATCTCCTTCAGAATGGACTGGTTGGATCTCCTTGCAGTCCAAAGGACTCTCAAGAGTCTTCTCCAACACCACAGTTCAAAAGCATCAATTCTTCGGTGCTCAGCTTTCTTCGCAGTCCAACTCTCACATCCATACATGACCACTGGAAAAACCATAGCCTTGACTAGACAGACCTTTGTTGGCAAAGTAATGTCTCTGCTTTTCAATATGCTATCTAGGTTGGTCGTAACTTTTCTTCCAAGGAGTAAGTGTCTTTTAATTTCATGGCTGCAGTCACCATCTGCAGTGATTTTGGAACCCAGAAAAATAAAGTCTGACACTGTTTCCATTGTTTCCCCATCTATTTCCCATGAAGTGACGGGACCAGATGTCATGATCTTCGTTTTCTGAATGTTGAGCTTTAAGCCAACTTTTTCACTCTCCACTTTCACTTTCATCAAGAGGCTTTTGAGTTCCTCTTCACTTTTTGCCATAAGGGTGGTGTCATCTGCATATCTGAGCTTATTGCTATTTCTCCTGGCAATCTTGATTCCAGCTTCTGTTTCTTCCAGCCCAGCATTTCTCATGATGTACTCTGCATAGAAGTTAAATAAGCAGGGTGACAATATACAGCCTTGACATACTCCTTTTCCTATTTAGAACCAGTCAGTTGTTCCATGTCCAGTTCTAACTGTTGCTTCCTGACCTGCATATAGGTTTCTCAAGAGGCAGATCAGGTGGTCTGGTATTCCCATCTCTTGAAGAATTTTCCACAGTTGGTTGTGATCCACACAGTCAAAGGCTTTGGCATAGTCAATAAAGAAGAAATAGATGTTTTTCTGGAACTCTCTTGCTTTTTCCTTATTGCTACATTCAGACTTAAATTGAAGAAAGTAGGGAAAACCACTAGACCATTCAGGTATGACCTAAATCAAATCCCTTATGATTATACAGTGGAAGTGAGAAATAGATTTAAGGGACTAGATCTGATAGATAGAGTGCCTGATGAACTATGGATGGAGGTTCATGACATTGTACAGGAGACAGGGATCAAGACCATACCCATAGAAAAGAAATGCAAAAAAGCTAAATGACTGTCTGAGAAGGCCTTACAAATAGCTGTGAAAAGAAGAGAAGTGAAAAGCAAAGGAGAAAAGGAAAGATATAAGCATCTGAATGCAGAGTTCCAAAGAATAGCAAGAAAAGATAAGAAAGCCTTCCTCAGTGATCAATGCAAAGAAACAGAGGAAAACAACAGAATGGGAAAGACTAGAGATCTCTTCAAGAAAATCAGAGATACCAAGGGAACATTTCATGCAAAAATGGGCTCAATAAAGGGCATAAATGGTATGGACCTAACTGAAGCAGAAGATATTAAGAAGAGATGGCAAGAATACACAGAAGAACTGTACAAAAAAGATCTTCATGACCCAGATAATCCTGATGGTGTGATCACTGACCTACAGCCAGACATCCTGGAATGTGAAGTCAAGTGGGCCTTAGAAAGCATCACTACGAACAAAGCTAGTGGAGGTGATGGAATTCCAGTTGAGCTATTTCAAATCCTGAAAGATGATGCTGTGAAAGTGCTGCACTCAATATGCCAGCAAATTTGGAAAACTCAGCAGTGGCCACAGGACTGGAAAAGGTCAGTTTTCATTCCCATCCCAAAGAAAGGCAATGCCAAAGAATTCTCAAACTACTGTACAATGCACTCAACTCACACGCTAGTAAAGTAATGCTCAAAATTCTCCAAGCCAGGCTTCAGCAATAGGTGAACTGTGAACTTCCTGATGTTCAAGCTGGTTTTAGAAAAGGCAGAGGAACCAGAGATCAAATTGCCAACATCTGCTGGATCATGGAAAAAGCAAGAGAGTTACAGAAAAACATCTATTTCTACTTTATTGACTATGCCAAAGCCTTTGACTGTGCCTCAGTTTACTTCTCTGTAAAATCAAGATAAAGGTAATATCTCTTTATATCATGAATTTTTGTATAATTAGTTTCTAAATATGAAATTTCTTAAAGCAATATCTGGAAAGTACTATATATTTAATAATTATTGGCCATCCTCAACAATTACTAAGGGCTTCTCTGGTGGCTCCGATGGTAAAAATCTGCTTGCCATGAAGGAGACCAGAGTTCAATCCCTGGGTTGGGAAGATCTCCTTCAGAAGGGAATGTCTACACACTTCAATAAATATTTTTGCCTGGTGAATTCCATGGACAGAGGAGCCTGGTAGGCTACAGTCCATGGGGTCACAAAGAGTCAGATACAACTGAGAAAATAAAACATACATGATTACTAACTATAAATCAAGGCACCAGAGAAAATGTAAGTACACCATCTCAGGAATTGTATCTTATACTATCCTTCCCTAAACAAGATAGGAAATATTATTAATATTAATATCAGAAACTTCAGAGATAGAGTTGTGTTCAGCACACAGCTCTTGTACTCAAATGCAAGAGTCTTCACCTCCTTAAATACTTTTTCCTTCTTCCTTAAAATAAGCATGCGGTGCCTAATTTACAGGATTGCTGTGGAATGTAAATAAGCTTACATATACAGAACTTGATGCTCAAAAACATGTTAGTTTCCCCTCCTTCCTCTTGGAACCTCCATAGTGTTGTAAATTTAGGAAGTCCTCACACTATTCGAGTGGTAGTTGCTACTGCTAAGTCACTTCAGTCGTGTCCGACTCTGTGCGACACCATAGACAGCAGCCCACTAGGCTTCCCCGTCCCTGGGATTCTCCAGGCAAGAACACTGGAGTGGGTTGCCATTTCCTTCTCCAATGCATGAAAGTGAAAAGTGAAAGTGAAGTCGCTCAGTCGTGTCCGACTCTATGTGACCCCATGGACTGCAGCCCACCAGCTCCTCCCTCCATGGGATTTTCCAGGCAAGAGTACTGGAGTGGGGTGCCATTGCCTTCTCCATTCGAGTGGTAGTAGATTCTAGCAATTAAGGTTATGAGTTCTTGACCTACATAGAATGAGATACTGGCTCCAAAATTCACTTGGAGCATAATCACAGATAAAAAATATAACCTCAGCTTTTTCATCTACAAAATGAATAATACTGTAATTAACTCTGAGATCTGCTGTAAAGATATGATGAGTTCACTTATATAACAGCTTAGGACAGAAACTGGTATATATTAAGATAAAACATTTAGTAAATATTCATTGTCATTGACATTATATTTATCATATCAATGGGTATATTGTATTATTCTTACTATACATTTTGAATAGCTTATTTAAAACATGTAATATTGTAACATGGGATAAATATGGATAAGACATAGCAGAGTTTCCCTGTCATAAACAATCTGCTCTTTCTTACCTGAAGGCTGGGGTTGCTCACTTTGGGGAAACATCCTATCATTAAGCCATATCTTTCTCTTTGGTCTGGGTTGAGCTGACTTTCTACATTTCTGAAGATAAATGTACTGTTTATTTCAGCCAGTTAATACTTTTGTTTTCTTTCTTTTGAATTAATTAACCTGATCCAAATTAGACATATGTTTATGTTCCCCTTTGATAATTTTTCTTCATCTCAACTAAACTTAGGAAAAAGAAACCTACCAGTTAAATACTATCCATTCAAGTAGCTTGTTTGAAAATTTAATCATACATTTTTGCTTCTGCATACTCTTAGAAGCATACTGGTGTTTTGATTTTAATTTTTTTTAATATATCTTCAGTTTCTTCACTGCAATACTGTCCACGTATCTGCTGGGCCAGTGCATTCTCCTTCATATTAAACTTTTTTCCATAATGGAATCCAAAGGGCTAATAATATGATTAAATTTGTGAAATATTAAAAGACAAGTAAATCTAGTAATATTTTGATAGCTGCTGAGAGACATGGCACTGATAATTTTAAGAGCTCATGTGCAAATCACAATTCATAATAGTTGAAGCCAGGTTATCCCAAATAGTAAAAGTAGCATTTTAAAGTTTCTGGAATTTTTCAAAGGTTAGTTAGAAGGCTTAGATCATAAATACAATCAGAATGATTCAAATATTCACTTTAAAGAAAATCACTATTATAATTAAGAACTGGATTTAACTTACCAGCTGCTTAACTCATCAGACAGATTTCTTATAAGATCAGGCTTCCAGACAGATTTCTTATAAGATCAGGCTTCACACCTAAGATAAAGCCAGAATTTTAAAAATTATAATTTCCATGCATTAATCCATCTCTAATTGCATAAAATGTTACAAGAGAACTCGTGAGTTCCACTGTTACAAATATGTTTGGTAAATTGAACTAATTTTGAGATTTTTTTTTTAGCATGCAGTTTTTCCATTTCTAACATATAAATATGTGTCTCTGATTTTTTTTTACGTGTGTATCTATAGAAAAGTGACATATATATATATATGTATATGTATATATGTATACATATCAGATCAGTCGCTCAGTCTTGTCCGAATCTTTGCAACCCCATGAATCGCAAAACGCCAGGCCTCCCTGTCCATCACCAACTCCCGGAGTTCAGTCAGACTCACGTCCATCGAGTCAGTGATGCCATCCAGCCATCTCATCCTCTGTCGTCCCCTTCTCCTCCTGCCCCCCCAATCCCTCCCAGCATCAGAGTCTTTTCCAATGAGTCAACTCTTCGCATGAGGTGGCAAAAGTATTGGAGTTTCTGCTTTAGCATCATTCCTTCCAAAGAAATCCCAGGGCTGATCTCCTTCAGAATGGACTGGTTGGATCTCCTTGCAGTCCAAAGGACTCTCAAGAGTCTTCTCCAACACCACAGTTCAAAAGCATCAATTCTTCGGTGCTCAGCTTTCTTCGCAGTCCAACTCTCACATCCATACATGACCACAGGAAAAACTATAGCCTTGACTAGACAGACCTTTGTTGGCAAAGTAATGTCTCTGCTTTTCAATATGCTATCTAGGTTGGTCATAACTTTCCTTCCAAGGAGTAAGTGTCTTTTAATTTCATGGCTGCAGTTACCATCTGTAGTGATTTTGGAACCCAGAAAAATAAAGTCTGACACTGTTTCCATTGTTTCCCCATCTATTTCCCATGAAGTGATGGGACCGGATGCCATGATCTTCGTTTTCTGAATGTTGAGCTTTAAGCCAACATTTTCACTCTCCACTTTCACTTTCATCAAGAGACTTTTGAGTTCCTCTTCACTTTCTGCCATAAGGGTGGTGTCATCTGCATATCTGAGGTTATTAATATTTCTCCTGGCAATCTTTATTCCAGTTTGAGCTTCTTCCAGTCCAGCGTTTCTCATGATGTACTCTGCATAGAAGTTAAACAAACAGGGTGACAATATACAGCCTTGACATACTCCTTTTCCTATTTGGAAACAGTCTGTTGTTCCATGTCCAGTTCTAACTGTTGCTTCCTGACCTGCATACAAATTTCTCAAGAGGCAGATCAGGTGGTCTGGTATTCCCATCTCTTGAAGAATTTTCCACAGTTTTTTGTGATCCACACCGTCAAAGGCTTTGGCATAGTCAATAAAGCAGAAATAGATGTTTTTCTGGAACTCTCTTGCTTTTTCCATGATCCAGCAGATGTTGGCAATTTGATCTCTGGTTCCTCTGCCTTTTCTAAAACCAGCTTGAACATCTGGAATTTCACGGTTCACGTATTGCTGAAGCCTGGCTTGGAGAATTTTGAGCATTACTTTACTAGTGTGTGAAATGAGTGCAATTGTGCGGTAGTTTGAGCATTCTTTGAAATTGCCTTTCTTTGGGATTGGAATGAAAACTGACCTTTTCCAGTCCTGTGGCCACTGCTGAGTTTTCCAAATTTGCTGGCATATTGAGTGCAGCACTTTCACAGCATCATCTTTCAGGATTTGAAATAGCTCAACTGGAATTCCATCACCTCCACTAGCTTTGTTCGTAGTGATGCTTTCTAAGGCCCACTTGACTTCACATTCCAGGATGTCTGGCTGTAGGTCAGTGATCACACCATCAGGATTATCTGGGTCATGAAGATCTTTTTTGTACAGTTCTTCTGTGTATTCTTGCCATCTCTTCTTAATATCTTCTGCTTCTGTTAGGTCCATACCTTTTCTGTCCTTTATCGAGCCCATCTTTGCATGAAATGTTCCTTTGGTATCTCTTATTTTCTTGAAGAGACCTCTAGTCTTTCCCATTCCGTTGTTTTCCTCTATTTCTTTGCACTGATCACTGAAGAAGGCTTTCTTATCTCTTCTTGCTATTCTTTGGAACTCTGCATTCAGATGCTTATATCTTTCCTTTTCTCCTTTGCTTTTTACTTCTCTTCTTTTCACAGCTATTTGTAAGGCCTCCCCAGACAGCCATTTTGCTTTTTTGCATTTCTTTTCTATGGGAATGGTCTTGATCCCTGTCTCCTCTACAATGTCACGAACATCATTCCATAGTTCATCAGGTACTCTATCTTATCAGATCTAGGCCCTTAAATCTATTTCTCACTTCCACTGTATAATCATAAGGGATTTGATTTAGGTCATACCTGAATGGTCTAGTGGTTTCCCCTACTTTCTTCAATTTTAGTCTGAATTTGGCAATAAGGAGTTCATGGTCTGAGACCCAGTCAGCTCCTGGTCTTGTTTTTGCTGACTGTATAGAGCTTCTCCATCTTTGGCTGCAAAGAATATAATCAGTCTGATTTTGGTGTTGACCATCTGGTGATGTCCATGTGTAGAGTCTTCCCTTGTGTTGTTGGAAGAGGGTGTTTGTTATGACCAGTGCATTTTCTTGGCAAAACTCTATTAGTCTTTGCCTTGCTTCATTCCATATTCCAAGGCCAAATTTGCCTGTTACTCCAGGTGTTTCTTGACTTCCTACTTTTGCATTCCATTCCCCTATAATGAAAAGGACATCTTTTTTGGGTGTTAGTTCTAAAAGGTCTTGTAGGTCTTCATAGAACCATTCAACTTCAGCTTCTTCAGTGTTACTGGTTGGGGCATAGACTTGGATTACTGTGATATTGAATGGCTTGCCTTGGAAACGAACAGAGATTATTTTGTCCTTTTTGAGATTGCATCCAAGTACTGCATTTCAGACTCTTTTGTTGCCATGATGGCCACTCCATTTCTTCTGAAGGATTCCTGCCCGCAGTGGTAGATATAATGGTCATCTGACTTAAATTCACCCATTCCAGTCCATTTCAGTTCTCTGATTCCTAGAATATCGACATTCACTCTTGCCATCTCTTGTTTGACCACTTCCAATTTGCCTTGATTCATGGACCTGACATTCCAGGTTCCTATGCAATATTGCTCTTTACAGCATCGGACCTTGCTTCTATCACCGGTCACATCCACAGCTGGGTATTGTTTTTGCTTTGGCTCCATCCCTTCATTCTTTCTGGAGTTATTTCTCCACTGATCTCCAGTAGCATATTGGGCACCTACCGACCTGGGGAGTTCCTCTTTCAGTATCCTATCATTTTGCCTTTTCATACTGTTCATGGGGTTCTCAAGGCAAGAATACTGAAGTGGTTTGCCATTCCCTTCTCCAGTGGACCACATTCTGTCAAATCTCTCCACCATGACCCGCCCATCTTGGGTTGCCCCACGGGCATGGCTTAGTTTCATTGAGTTAGACAAGGCTGTGGTCCTAGTGTGATTAGATTGAGTAGTTTTCTGTGAGTATGGTTTCAGTGTGTCTGCCCTCTGATGCCCTTTTGCAATACCTACCATCTTAGTTGGGTTTCTCTTACCTTGGATGTGGGGTATCTCTTCACGGCTGCTCCAGCAAAGCACAGCCATTGCTCCTTACCTTGGACGAGGGGTATCTCCTATGATATATTCTGCATATTCTGCTTGATGTTAAATTGGCATTTAAGGAGAATTCTGACAGAATGTGTAATATAGAAAAGGTCTCAATATCTCTGAAGATATAGAATTTTCACATCAGTATACTTTGCCAAAGATGTAAATCATAGTTTCAATTTCTCAATTTCTACCTAATAAATAAATATGCCAAAGTTGTTAATTATATTTCCCAATTACATCAACATCCAAAGCACTGAGATCAGACATGGGACATGGAGACTATGAGGAAATGGAGTATATAATGACTATGTACATGGAGTATATAATGCTCATTTGTCAGGACGGGGCAGAATCAGTTAGCTGAGGGAGAGTGAAGTGAGTTGCCATGGGAAATACTGAGAACCCTATAGACAGAATTAAAAGTTCAGAGAGTATACCCAGGATTTAAGACTTAATTTTTCCTGAGGAGAAAAGAAAAGCTTGTTAGGGCATTATAATTTCTGGCTGATGCCTGGAAAAAACTCCTATGCTTTACCCCTATGCTTTCTTACTTTTTTTTTTTTTTTTTTTTTTCGGGAAGTTCACATGCCACCATGGGATCTCTTGCAGATGTGCAGACAATTTCCCAATTTATCTTTGTAAGACAAACTCCTTTGTAAAAATATATGCTTTTTTCTGATTGAATTGTCCATATCTATATTGCAGAATATATATTTTAAAAAGAACTATAGCAAAAACAAAATGGTCTCATAAACTTATTCATATAAAAAATATTTACTATCCCTAATTCTAAAAGGTCTGACTTGGACAGAACTTATTATGGAGAATGCATTTGTCTAGTCGTTAAGTTATGTCCCACTCTTTTGCAAATCCACAGAATGTAGCCTGTCAGACTCCTCTGTCCATGGAATTTTCCAGCAAGAATATTGGAGTTGGTTTGCATTTCCTTCTCCATCAAACTCACATTTCCTGCATTGGCAGGTGGGTTCTTTACCATAGAACCACCCAGGAAGCCCTAGAGAATGTATTTAGTGGTGAAAAAAACAGCCTTTGTCCTCAGTGAGGCTGGAGACTAAGGAAAGAGAAGGATAATGAAATAAACAAGAAAATAATCAAATGTATAATTACAAATAGTATATTTTAAATAAATGAATAGGAAGTTGTGGGTCATTTCTTTTTAATCTATAGAAGTTTTACTCAAGTGTAAATCTTGGACATTTTTATGTTATACAGATATTTATTCCTTCAGTCAGTTAGTCATTTCAGTCACTCAGTCATGTCCGACTCTTTGCAACCCCATGAATCGCAGCACGCCAGGC
This sequence comes from Bubalus kerabau, assembly GCF_029407905.1. Lineage (NCBI taxonomy): Eukaryota > Metazoa > Chordata > Mammalia > Artiodactyla > Bovidae > Bubalus > Bubalus kerabau. The sequence continues at coordinate 54,561,049 of NC_073628.1, forward strand.
CTCCCTGTCCATCACCAACTCCCGGAGTTCAGTCAGACTCACGTCCATCGAGTCAGTGATGCCATCCAGCCATCTCATCCTCTGTTGTCCCCTTCTCCTCCTGCCCCCAGTCGGTCCCAACATCAGAGCCTTTTCCAATGAGTCAACTCTTCGCATGAGGTGGCCAAAGTACTGGAGTTTCAGCTTTAGCATCATTCCTTCCAAAGAAATCCCAGGGCTGATCTCCTTTAGAACGGACTGGTTGGATCTCCTTGCAGTCCAAGGGACTCTCAAGAGTCTTCTCCAACACCACAGTTCAAAAGCATCAATTCTTCGGTGCTCAGCTTTCTTCACAGTCCAACTCTCACATCCATACATGACCACAGGAAAAACCATAGCCTTGACTAGACGGACCTTTGTTGGCAAAGTAATGTCTCTGCTTTTCAATATGCTATCTAGGTTGGTCATAACTTTCCTTCCAAGGAGTAAGCGTCTTTTAATTTCATGGCTGCATTTTTTCATGGCTCAGTGTTTTCTGAATGTTGAGTTTTAAGCCAACTTTTTCATTCTTCACTTTCACTTTCAGCAAGACGCTTTTTAGTTCCTCTTCACTTTCTGCCATAAGGGTAGTGTCATCTTCATATCTGAGCTTATTGATATTTCTCCCAGCAATCTTGATTCCAGCTTGTGCTTCTTCCAGCCCAGCATTTCTCATGTGGTACTCTGCGCAGAAGTTAAATAAGCAGGGTAGCAATATACAGCCTTGACAAACTCCTTTTCCTATTTGGAAACAGTCTGTTGTTCCATGTCCAGTCCTAACTGCTGCTTCCTGACATGCATATAGGTTTCTCAAGAGGCAGATCAGATGGTCTGGTATTCCCATCTCTTGAAGAATTTTCCACAGTGTATTGTGATCCACACAGTCAAAGGCTTTGGCATAGTCAATAAAGCAGAAATAGATGTTTTTCTGGAACTCTCTTGCTTTTTCCATGATCCAGCAGATGTTGGCAATTTGATCTCTGGTTCCTCTGCCTTTTCTAAATCCAGCTTGAACATCTGGAATTTCACAGTTCACCTATTGCTGAAGTCTGGCTTGGAGAATTTTGAGCATTACTTTACTAGTGTGTGAAATGAGTGCAATTGTGTGGTAGTTTGAGCATTCTTTGAAATTGCCTTTCTTTGGGATTGGAATGAAAACTGACCTTTTCCAGTCCTGTGGCCACTGCTGAGTTTTCCAAATTTGCTGGCATATTAAGTGCAGCACTTTCACAGCATCATCTTTCAGGATTTGAAATAGCTCAACTGGAATTCCATCACCTCCACTAGCTTTGTTCGTAGTGATGCTTTCTAAGGCCCACTTGACTTCACATTCCAGGATGTCTGGCTCTAGGTCAGTGATCACACCATCATAATTATCTTCATCGTGAAGATCTTTTTTGTACATTTCTCTGTATATACTTGCCACCCCTCTTAATATCTTCTGCTTCTGTTAGGTCCCTACCATTTCTGTCCTTTATCAAGCCCATCTTTGCATGAAATGTTCCCTTGGTATCTCTAATTTTTTTGAAGAGATCTCTAGCCTTTCCCATTCTGTTGTTTTCCTCTATTTCTTTGCATTGAGCAAGGCTTTCTTATCTCTTCTTGCTATTCTTTGAAACACTAAGAGGTGCTAAAATGAACTTATAAGTTGATGCAAAACTAGTCAAGTATCCAAACGACTATCATTAATTGCATTTCACCTGACACAATTTGAATTTCTATGGCCAGACATTGTTGACATTGATATTATTTTGTGTGAGTCAACTTCTCTATTTTGAGTTGTACAATGTTTTAGCCAAAATAATTAAAGGGAGATAATAACCTGAATGCAAGAACTAGTACGATCACTCACTAAACTAAAAAGAATCTCACTGTTCTTTCTTGATATTATATGTGCTATTAATGATCCAACTGAAGAGAGAAATATGACTGATGCTCTTGAGAAGCTGAGAAGGGAGGAGATCGCAGTGCAAAAGTGAAGGAGTTAAATCATAATTCCTTGGTTAATGATTGATATTGACAGTGAAGTGTTGGCTTGCTTATCTTATTAAACTATAGTTTATTTACCATGTTGTATTGGTTTTGGGTATATAGTCATGTGATTCAGTTCATATATATGTGTGTTCATATGTATGTATATTTTCCACCTCAGATTACTTTTCATTATAGGTTATTACAAGATATTGAGTATAGTTCCCTGTGCTATACAATAGACCATTGTTGTTTATCTATTTAATATTTGGCAGTCTGTATCTGTTAATCCCAAACTCCCAAATTTATCCCTCCCCTCCCCTTTTCCTTTTGGTAACCATAAGTTTGTTTTCTGTATGTGTGGGTCTTTTTCTGTTTTGTAAATAAGTCCATCTTTGTAATTTTTTTTTTTTTTTAGAAACCACATGTAAGTGGTTGCATATATTTGTTTTTCTCTATCTGACTTACTTTACTTGCTAACATAATTTATTGGTCCATCCATGTTGCTGCAGACTCCAAGTATTTTAATAATCCACATTCACAACTTTTATTCCAAGAAGAAAAATAAAGCAGAAACATTTGTGTTAATTTTTGAAGTTTTATTTTTCAATAATACAAGTCTGGTTGGTTGGAGGATAGGGCTTCTGAAGCAGAGAGAAACTTTGAGGGTTGGCTGGTCTTCTTATTAAAGACCCTGCTTATTTCACACCAGAAAGTAATATTTCACTTTCCTGCTCTGTTATGTTCTCTGATGTGTATACTGTGCATGCCCTATCCAGGGAGTTTTCAGAGAGCTGTCAAGAGCTAGATTTAAAACAACAACAAGCAAATATGTTAGGATCTTCCTATAAAATTTCTAGCACATAATATTTTACGTTTATTTGTTGGGCATTTCAACTGAGTCATAGAACTATGCTATTTTTCTTTTTTATATTATGAACCCACTTTAAGAAGCTTCAACATTGACACCCATTTTTATCTAACCTGGCACTCTCTACAACTTGAAAACAAATTCTCATGCAAGTACATCATATCCACGAAGTTTTTTGAAAAGACTTTTGAGATTTTGCCCATTCCTAATCAGTTATCTAGTGGCCTGATCTTGCTTCTAGTCATTTCTGACATTGGGCAAAGGTGTTCCAGGATGACTTTCAATTCCTACTGGAAAAATGGCTATTAACTTGAACAATGCCAAAGATGTGATCATTGACTTTAAATGATATTCTCCACTTGCCCACTCTAAGAAAAAAATAATTTCACCAGTAATAGGTGCCCATTGCACACTGTGCTGTGCTTAGTCACTCAGTCATGTCCTACTCTTTGTGACCCCCTGGACTGTAGCCTGCCAGGTACCTCTCTCCATGGTGATTCTCCAGGCAAGAATACTGGAACAGATTGTCATGAGCTCCTCCAAGGGATCTTCTCAACCCAGGGATTGAACCCAGATCCCCCACATTGCAGGTGGATTCTTTACTGTCTGAGCCACCAGGGAAGCCTAGTAATAGGAGCATGACATTAATATGAGCCCCATTCTCACACCCTCACTGCTCCAAAGGAAAGTTATTATCAGAATGATTACATTTCTGATGCATAACAGGAGACTGGGCAATAAAATAGTTCATACGTATTGAGCACTTACTGTGTGACCAAGCAGTGTTTCAGTCCTGCCCATATCCTCACAAGACTATGTGCTGGGCTATTATTATCACTTGATGGATGGTTTGTTGAGCATATGTCCCAGTCCTCATAGTAAGCAATTCTGAGTCCAGAACACATGCCCTTAACAAATATACACTATCAGGTGCTAGAATTAGCCAGAGTTGCAGTCCACATTTACACAGAGTTGGGAGAGACAGTTCCTTTGAACAAAAGAAAAGAGACTGATGTGGGGCTTAGGTAACAGTACTGGTGTTGGACATATGAGAAGCTCCAGATTGCCACTGGCTACACAATTATCAGAATAGAAAGCTATATTTTTAAGAAATATAGTTGCAGGTCCAAAATTTGGTCTTTTAGAATATTCTTTAAATGATGCAAGTAAAATGTTGGAATTATCTTCTAAATCATTGCTACCCAGAATTGGCTTTATTGAATAAAGTCACATACAAGAATGGGTTCTATGGGTTCTCAGTGTTGATTTGTATTACATGATGCCTTTGATAGTCTACTGCTAAATATCTAAATTGATTACACAGCCAAAACATCAGAGGGAAAGAGGAGATATAAATAAGAAAACAAGAAAACTAGAAAAGAGCACAGCAGAGAATCTGGATAAATCCAGGGAGTTGTAAGTTTTTGCTCATACTTAAATCTATATATTGCTAAAATGAAACAAAAAAGCATATAAGGCAAATGTTATACATTTTAAAGTCTTCAGTGTAAAAAATTCATATATTCAACAAGTTCAGTGGTGAAAATCAGAGGTATCTTTTAGTTCATTTCCTTTCTTACTGCGATATGGCACCAGAGTTTCTTTATGACATTCTTCATCACCAAGTTTCTCAGCATGTAGGTTAGAGGATTGAGCATGGGAGGAATGATAGTATAAAAAAGAGCAAACACTTTGTCTTCTGGTTAAGTAGTTGCTGGGCTAACGTTAAATGAAGAATAAAGGAGCGAACAAGAGGACTACCACAGTGATGTGGGAACTGCAGGTGGAGAACTTTGCAGCGATTCTCTACAGAGTAGGACCTGACAGTGTATAAGATCATAGCATAGGATATCAACAAGACCACAAAAGTCACCAGGCCCATGAGGCCCGAATTGGCAATGACAAGGAGACCGATTCTGGTGGTGTCAGTGCAGGCCAGTTTCAGCAAAGGATACACATCGCAGAAGTAATGATCTATTTTGTTGGGGCCACAGTAGTGTAAAAAGATGGCCAGGAGAAACTGACCGAAGGAATGCAGGAAGCCCCCAGTGCAGGAAGCAGCGATCATGGCAACGCACTTCTGTCTGGTCATGATCAGAGTGCAGCACAGAGGCTTGCAGATGGCCACATGGCAATCATAGGCCGTCCCCGTGAGGATGAAGACCTCATCCCCGCAAAGAAGTGCATGGTGAAGAGCTGTGTCATGCAGCCATGGTAACAAGCAATGCTACCAGCACTGCGGCCAGCAAGTCAGCGATCAACTTGGGGGTCACACTGGAGGTGTAACAAAGGTCTGCGAGGGAGAGGTGCCTCAGAAAGAAATACATGGGCTGCTTCATAAGTTGACTGGAGGCAATAGAAATCATGAAAAATAGGTTTCTGATCAGAATTGCAGCAAAGTAAGAACTGTAAAAAACAGAGAATTTCAATTTCCTTTTTCTGCGAAAGTCCTAAGAGAATAAATTCTGTGATGTTATTCCTATTTTCCATGATTCAGAGCAGTTTGTAGCCACCTGAAATTAAATACTTATCAATCTTTATAAATATGTAAATACGATGATGTATATTATTCCTTGTCATGGGCATTTTAAAATGGAAGGCATTCAAAACTTGAAGAAAAAGATTTGATTTTTATTTTGAAAGGCTTTCCTTATTCTCTTTTTGTTCCTCTCTGGAAAATATTAATTCCTGATAAACAACTTTGATATATGATTTAAAAACTAACACTGTAGAATGCAGCATATTTATGCAAGTATTCTATTAGCATGTATTATCAAACATAACTGGATAATATGCTCTGGTAGAATTCAAGAAATGGTACTGTAGAAAAAATCAGTCATTCCTTTCCTATTCTCACTATTTGTTATTGAGAAAATAGACACAGAAATGAAACCTTGAGAGAAAATAAAAAAGCACTTATATGTGGATAATGTTATATGTGAGAAATTTCCTTCCACCTATCCTAGGTAGAAATGTGATAAATAGAAAAAATCAACCACTTTGGAATCATGAGGTATATATACATGGCCAGAATCAGCTATAAATCTGTTGTACCAAATTTACAAATATTATTAATTTACAAATGTGCTTAATTTACAGATAGACATATTTTATAGTCAAACAAAAGGATAACAAGCAAAGTATAATTACGTCTATTTTTTTCAAAAGGTATCATCTCAAACTTCAAAAATATTTGTTTTCCATATTCAGTAAGGCATTTGAGGTTAATAGTAGGTTTCACTTGAATTTTAGTCTCATACAGGGTCTTACTCACTTGCATAAATTGGCTTCTTTCTAATCGATGTACTTAAGCTGTTCAACTCTTCCTAATAATCAGTCATCCTGAAAACGTTTGCTTCTTTCTGTTCCTATATCACATGTCTTAGTATCTCAGGCTGCCTTTTCTCTCTTCCATTCCTGTTATTTTTATCTCCTCCTTCTAGTCACTGCTGTAAAGTAATGTAAAACCATCTCTAATAATCTGCTCAGCACTGGGCTGGAAGAAGCACAAGCTGGAATCAAGATTGCCAGGAGAAATATCAATAACCTCAGATATGCAGATGACACCACCCTTATGGCAGAAAGTGAAGAGGAACTCAAAAGCCTCTTGATGAAAGTGAAAGTGGAGAGTGAAAAAGTTGGCTTAAAACTCAACATTCAGAAAACAAAGATCATGGCATCTGGTCCCATCACTTCATGGCAAATAGATGGAGAAACAGTGGAAACAGTGTCAGACTTTATTTTGGGGGGCTCCAAAATCACTGCAGATGGTGACTGCAGCCATGAAATTAAAAGACGCTTACTCCTTGGAAGGAAAGTTATGACCAACCTAGATAGCATATTGAAAAGCAGAGACATTACTTTGCCAACAAAGGTCCGTCTAGTCAAGGCTATGGTTTTTCCTGTGGTCATGTATGGATGTGAGAGTTGGACTGTGAAGAAGACTGAGCCCCAAGAATTGATGCTTTTGAACTGTGGTGTTGGAGAAGACTCTTGAGAGTCCCTTGGACTCCAAGGAGATCCAACCAGTCCATTCTGAAGGAGATCAGCCCTGGGATTTCTTTGGAAGGAATGATGCTAAAGCTGGAACTCCAGTACTTTGGCCACCTTATGCAAAGAGTTGACTCATTGGAAAAGACTCTGATGCTGGGAGGGATTGGGGGGGCAGGAGGAGAAGGGGACAACAGAGGATGAGATGGCTGGATGGCATCACTGGCTCGATGGACGTGGGTCTGACTGAACTCCGGGAGTTGGTGATGGACAGGGAGGCCTGGCGTGCTGCGATTCATGGGGTCACAAAGAGCTGGACACGACTGAGCGATTGAAATGAACTGAACTGAACTGAACTATTATGCCTTTGAACAAACCAATACCTTTCTACTGGCAGAAGTTCAAGAAGCATAGACTAGGGAGAACTACTGAGAATTAATCATTCCACTAAATCACACCAAAATTCTCTACTTCAACTATATAAAACACAAGACCTTAGTATTTAAAATATTTTATTTCATTTACTCCAAACTTCAGAACCAATATATTCACAATTTATTTTCAAATCTGTAATGCTCCTCTCCTTATTTTTCATTTTCAGTGAAATGGCCATTCGAATCTGTGTACATAAAGTAGGGTTTGGAAGAGAAAAACTGCAAATCTATCTAGTGTATGAGAGTCATCATCAATGGCCGCAAAATGACTTTTAAATATGTAACAACTGAATAGTGAAGAAAGGATATTTGTAGTGGTCAAATAAGCCATCTTATTCAACTAACAATTACATTTTAGGCTTTTAAAATAATCCCCAATAATTTAAAAGAATGCAGGGCTCTATTCTAACTTCTCCTCTAAATTATATTCTTCTGATTTGGTGGGAAACACTGTAAGTTATAAATTCAATCACAGATTATTCTTTATTTAATACTTGACTTACTGCATGAATTGATCAATTAACTTATATCTTCTCAGCATTTTTTCCCTTAAAATCCTACTTCTGAGATTCTTTATCAGATAGTAGGTCAAATCATATTTGAAAAAGACAACGTAAATGCCATTTTGGTAAGTGCATTTGCAGACTAAAAGTGGAAAATCAATGAAATGATTATGAATTACCTAGAAAATAAACAAAAGCTTTTAAAATGCACCTTCTTTTGTCTTACCAATGCTTGAATATTTCAGGCAAATTGAAAATTATTTAAAAAATTTTAATCCTGAAAATGCACTCAGTCTAGGCCATTAGAAAGAGAGGGAATATGTGGAAAATACCTACAAATTAATTTGCGTTTTAAAATATAAAAACTTTTTAATGCATGACTCAAAACCATAATCTATATTCCTGAACAACTTGAAAGCATTTTCCCTATTTTAAGGTATTTCTATGGAAAATAAGAAAGAGTGACTCATATGTCTATAAGCATCATTTTCATATTTAAAAAAATTAATAATTATATCAACAGAAGGTATTCTTTAAAATACTGGACTATTTGGAAAATGAAGCAAAATATTGTCTCCTTCATCTCGTTGCACTATTTTCTAACTTGTTGGCATGAGTATGCCACATCCCTTTTTTGTATTTCAGTTTAGGCATCAATAAGCAATGGGAGTTAAACTACATGTTTAAGGATCTCTGCTGGACCCTAACTCCTTGTCCATGGTTCCGACATAAATTTTGAGGAGTCAGTACCTGGATGTTGATGACTATTATTTTCCAAACAAATCAGAATAAATTTACAACTCCCCTCTAGGTTGTTGTCTCTCATTTCTTTTAAGATTAACTGATATAGTTTCAGAAAGAAACACAACTCCTCCAGCTTTCCTTTTCCTTGGATCTTTTATAGCCTGATATTTTAAATTCGCTTTCTCCGATCCAGGTATATAGAAGGCTCCATCATCTATAGTTCAAACTTAAGTATTCTTCTCTGGAATCCCTAATGATTCCCTGAAGTAGTGAACCTGGACTAGCAGTTTCAAACAATCTTTGCTCAGTACTATCACAGTGTATTAAACTCTGTGACATCTACAACTTCCAGGTAGAGTTCACTAACTACAGCCCACCATGCTATGGTTACTCAAATACTCTAAGTCTTGTGATTCTTAGAACTATCTACCTTGCTTCGTTTTTTTGTTGGTTTGTTTGTTTGTTTGTTTTTCTAATAATTACCAGATACTGTTCAATGCTTTAGCTTATCACTCTAAAACAATCTTATCTTGGTGAGAGTTAGGGCCAGTGCCTCATTTTCTCCCTAACCTGGACATAATGAAAAACAAAACCAAACAAAATTTACGCCATTCAAATCTATGTTGAATAGTGAATGTCTGACTTTGAAACAGATTATATAAACTTTCTGAGCCATCTTACTTATTTAATCTCTAAAGAAAGGAAAATAAAACTCATCTCTTTTGGATGTGGGAAAAGTTATTAACCAGTTATCAATTACTATGTTTCAGGAATTGTGCTAGGTGGAAAAAAGACTAAAATCACCTAGGAGGCTTTATTGAAATTCTCATTTAGTAAGTTAGTTATCTAGTTCTCCCATAATAAGATTGTGACTGGATAATGACAAATTATGAAGGATTTGATGAATTAGATTATACAATACATTCTTCATTTAATCAATTATATGGCACTGTGTCTCATCATGAATTAAATTATTAATTCTGTTAGTTTTCCCATTATTTCCTCACTCTATACTTTATTTCAAGTATTCAGTATGTATTTGTCAAGTAAATAAATTTTATTTCAATATTTGATAGAATGAAATGAAATTCATTTTAATTACATGTCATTATCATTATAATTATTTTGTCATGTATTTAAGAGACATAAAAACACAGAATGCTTATAATAAAATTTACTTCAGAATGATAGAGACTCAGAAAGATCACCTTTGAATTGCTCTCTAATTTTTGCTAGTATTCTATTAGAAAAAATCATTTGAAGGTCACATAAATCCATCCCTGTAACCTTACCCCACTTCTCACTCCCTTGACTTACTGTGGAGACTAGACCCTTAAGAGTAGTCTTATATATTAAAACTCAGTCACTTGCCCTAAAACCCTGGTTGTCTCCAACCTGGGTGGTCTCCAAACTGTACAGAACTAAATCTGACCATGCTCTATTCACCACTCTTTCATTTATTTTGAATAATTATTCAGATCATCTTCATTAACCTCCTATTTTAATAGACAGCCCTGTCTTGGCCAAATTGTAATAGAGTAAGTGGTGTTTTTAAATACAGGAGTGAGAAACTCAAGCTACAAATATGGCACATTCAGGCAATTAATAGAAAGTAAGAGCAGCGTGATTTAACATACTTTGTTCTTCTTGAGTTTTTCCTTAACAGATTTTCTGTATCCTTTACTGAAATATAAGTCACTGACTTTCTGCTTTACTAGCTTCCCTTTAACATTCCCCAAATTATGAAAAAATGTTTATCACTGTCATTTTTATTACTTTATGCAATTGACATGGAAGGATAAGTTATCACACATGAGTTGTACAAAAAATATGTAGCCATGAAAGAGATGCTCTGTATTACCAGGTAGATAGAGCAATAGTTTCAAATGTTGACTGTATGAAAATGTGGTTAAAGTTTTCTAACAAATATTAGCCAAGGGGCAAATGATCATTTAATTATATTTAAATAATAAATTCTAAAAACATATTGATCTAGAAATAGTGATTAATTGTGGATTGATTAAAGAAAAGATAATTCATGTCCAACTCGCCAGATACTTGGCTTTAATTTCAGGTACATGTAATATTTCACAGTACCATAATGTAAATTAACCAGTAAATTCTATGACTATGTAGTGATATGTCTCATTATACAAATAATTCTGTATAAATCTGAAAATAGAACTTACCTGCTCTCTAAGGTAAGGTGTTCAGCTTTTTCCTTAAGCAAATTCAAAAGGCTTTTCCCAGTTTTATTTTAATATTTAAGAGAACAAAATGGTGCCATCAATTATGTTGACAACTATTCTTTATTTCTCTTTAAATAACACTTTTATTATATTCTATGGTGAACATTAAAACAAAGACAACACAAGGTTCCTATCTGGTTTCTAAGCGACTTTAACTGGGAGATATTTAACTTGCAGACATTTATTGCAGTATCTCTGTGAGTTTGGAAATTCCCTTTAGGATAATGTGACCAAAGTGAAGCTGAACTTTTCTGAACATTATTCAAAGACCTAAAAATAATTATACCGACCAACTCATATTTTCCCTGTGTATATGGAAACTAAGCACGAATCAGCTTCTATTTTATTATGGGGACAATTGTGAGAAAACTCTAATGACCTGGAAAGAAAGTCCATAATACTCACACCTCAGAAAGAAGAGGCAAAGAAAGAGAAGGAAACTCTTTGTTGCAGGTAAAAGGAAAACATTGATGCTGCCTCAATTCAGTTTGCGGAGGGTGCTGGCTATTCCAGCATGAATCTCCTATAGTCTATCAATAATAAAACCACTTTGAAAGTTACCACAATCTGTTGTCCATTCTTCCTCAATGTCTTTCACTGTTGATTTTTCTGTCCACAGTTCACCCAAATAGCTCCCTTATATACCTCATCCCTGTAATGGAAGGTAATACCAAGTCTTTTTGTGGTTACTTATGTTTTTCTTATCTCTCAATAACATTTTGAGACAGTATTTTCTCTTCTCTGACAGCATTTTATTCAAGCTCCAGAGACCATATTCCTCAAATGTTTACATTTTTAAAATGGCACTTCAGCTTTAAGTGCACAACTCAGTGGCATTGCTTATATTTACAATATTGTGTAACCACTATATATTTCCAAAACACCTCCTTTCCGTCTGCCACAGATATCCTTTAATATACCCTGTCTCTGTGAATCTTCTTCTTATATTTCATTTAAGTGAAATCATGCAATGTTTTTCTATCCTTTTTTTTTTTTTTTTAACTACTTTGTTACTTTGGCTGTATCAGGTCTCAGCTGTGGCACAAGGATCTCTCATTGCGCTGCCTGGGCTCTTCACTGTAGTGGGGGAGGGTGTCAGTTGCTTCTCCACTGGTGGGATCTTAGTTTCCAGCAAGGGATTGAACTGTGTTCCCTGTGTTGCAAGGTGGATTCTTAACCACTGCACCACCAAGGAAGTCCCCTATCCCTTTTTTTCTACATTGCAATTTAATCTTCATTTCTCACAAAATTATTTTTTTTTACAATCTCTTTCTTGAGTTCAACCAGCTCTTTTTTGGCATAATCTCTTTTTTCTATTTATGTTTTATTTTATATTTATGACATATTTTTAATATTTCCGAATAATTATTTAAGGAGATTTAGTTCAATTCAGAGTGTTACAATTTTTGTCTGTTCTCTCTGACTGTGTCTTTGTGTACATGTGATGTTATTACAGGGACATATTCATTGTTTGGAATGTTTTGACACATTTTACACTTTTCCCCCCTCCTTTTGTAGTAGCATTGTATGGATACAGATTTTTTTCTTTTCTTTTTTTTTTTTGATAACTTATTGGAGTAAATTTTGGGTTTTCTGTGGCTTACAAGAATTCTAGTTTAGTGCTGTTTTCTTCTATAGTGTAGTGAAATGAAGTATATGTGAATACACATACACATATACATATACTCACACACACGGATATGTATGAATGTATCTATTTTGTTTTTGTTCAGTTGCTAAGTTGTGTCTGACTCTTAGAGACCCCATGGACTGCAGTATGCCAGGCTTCCTTGTTCTTCACTATCCCTCAGAATTTGCTCAAATTCGTGTCTGATGAGTCAGTGATCTCATCCAACTATCTCATCCTCAGCCACTCTCTTCTTCTTTTGCCTTCAATCTTTCCCAGCATCAGGTCTTTTCCAACACGTCGGTTCTTCACACCATGTGGCCAGAGTACTAGAGTTTCAGCTTCATCATCAGCATATACCTAAATCCATCTATCTATCTATCTATCTATCTATCCCTCTCTATGTAAAATGCATGGTTGTTGAGAGATTTTGATTATCAGTTTTGTGTGTGTGTGTTTCTTTTATCTTGTTTCTGGAAGATCCTTATAATTTACTCATTTTGCAACATTTATAACTCTATTGTCATCCTTTTCCTTTCGTCCTTTATCTTAGAAAGAAGTTTCCCTGGAGTTTGCACCTCAAATCCTATACAATCGCTAGCCTTTTTCTTGCAGCCAGTGCTGCTTCCTATCAGACTTTTGACCTGCTTTCAATTACTGGTTATGTAAGTAGAACTTTATTATTTATTTTACCTGTTTTGTCCCACTAATAAGATCTCCACTTTCCTTTTCTCTTTTCTAATCTGTGTCTTCAAATTTCTTCATTCTACACACTTAGAATTATGGTAATTTGAGACCCAGAGGTCTTTGCACTCCTTATGAGTGTTTATTTACTTACAGGTAAATTTCACTTCATGTGCTTATCTTTCCCACAGTGATGCAAAAAGTATGGTTTATTCATTTGATTTCCCTGGTCTGAAAAGTTTTGGGGACGATGGGTGGGAAGATTAAATTTTACATCCTAATGCTATCTTAAGGCCTTTTAATAGACCTTGCCAGAAGAATGCTTTGTCTATTTTACTTTTGTTGATATCAGTATGCTGTACCATGTAATTTATTTTATCACCTAGATTATATCTCATATACTAATTTTTTCTATGGTAGTCTATATTATTCCTTTGTAATTTTTTAAAGGCATGATTTTACAGTCTTAAATGGATTGCCTTATTTACTCTTGTATTTGCTAGTAACCAATAAATGATAATTTTATTATTAAAATTACTGTGTTTTACTTATGGGCTAAGATATAAGTAAATTTTATGTCAAAAAATTGACATAAGTCAATTTTTAAAATTTCTTAAGAAAGATTGGAAAAAATTCTATTCCTTATTAGAAGATTTCTGTGATATAATGTAATTGTGTTATTTGGGATTATAACAGAAACACAATCACATTTTATATATATATTATATTATTTTTAGTTTGAATTTAGAGTCTGTTTATTTCTCCTCTCATCTCCTATAGTTTTTGGCTTATGAATATTTTTGCTTTGTCATTGAATTATACATATATATATATATGTTAATAACATTATAACTTCCTTATGCATTCTTGTTTTTGTAATACATTAATAGTATTTGCTTCTGTAAGGATTTTAATATTTATACTAATATCTGCACACATTATTAACCATGTTTTTGTGTATTTACTTCTTATAAAATTAATTGAGATGAAGTGCTAACACTCTTCATTACATAAACTATGTGATTATGTAAGTGACCAAAAGCCAACACATCACTCCTAGTTCAAAAACGAAAACTGGAAAAACAAAGATAAAAATCAAAGGTGAATTGCTGATTGAATGTGATCTAGTAAATTGCTATCTTTGAACACTGGTTTCCTTATTCCTGAAAGAGACATGAAATTACCAACTGACCAAAAACAAACTAACAAAAAAACACAACCTAAAAACAGAGTTATTTTTTATTCTATGGACTTAAACCTAGAAAACAAGGGGCTTCCCTGGTGGCTCAGATAATAAATAATTCGCCCGTAATGTAGGAGACCCAAGTTCAATCCCTAGATCAGGAAGATCCCCTGGAGGAGGAATTGGCTACCCACTCCAACACTCTTGCCTGGAGAAACCCATGGACAGAGGAGCCTGGTGGGCTACAGTCCATGGGGTCACAAAAGAGTCGGGAATGACTGAGCGGCCACGCACACACAAACCTGGAAGACAACGTCTCAGTTAGTTCAAAGAAACTGCTCTGAAAAGGGAAGGGAGTGCTCAGAATGTATATGCATTTTGCAACAAAAACCAGGTAGTCAGACCATCAAAAGATTACTGGAAATTAAAGAAAACCAGATAGCTCACATTAACAAATTTAGGGCTTTTCTGCGCCTGGGGAGAGGGAACAGTCTGGGCTCCTTGAAATCATCCCTTTGAGCTGCACCTGGAGTATTTAGGGCCAGGACCCTGTTCTTTTCTATCCTTTGTTCCCTCAGGGTGCAGCTCTGTTTCAACCCAGAGTTCCTCAGGGCTCACCAGCCTGAGCGGGAGGTGGGGGTGCAGGAGCCGTGCTCGTGGCTTGGTGGACTCAGCATCCTCTGTCAGTCGACATGACAGATCACATTTTTCATTCATGGAATAAAATGTTTTCAAAGTTGTATTTAAACCACGAACATCTTGCTTTCTATCAGTTTCTGCTACTTTCTCTAAAACAATCAACGCACATTATTTGTGCCTTGATCTAAATTACAGTGTAACTCTGCCATCTAGTGGTTATGCTCTTTGCATCACTTGTTAGGGAAAGACAAATTCATCCTCTGCTACTAATTTGCAGAGGGATTTTATGCTACTTGTGGCTCAGAAGGTTAAAGGATCCGGCTAGAACGTGAGAGATTCTAGGTTTGATTCCTGGATCGGGAAGATGCCCTGGAGAAGGGAATGGCAACCCACTCCAGTACTCTTGCTGGGAGAATTCCAGGCACAGAGAAGCCTAGCAGGCTACAGTCCGCAGGGTTGCAAAGAGTCAACCATGACTGAGCGATTAGCATTTCATACTCTTCAGTTCAGTCGCTCAGTCGTGTCCAACTCTGTGACCCCATGAATCGCAGCACGCCAGGCCTCCCTGTCCATCACCAACTCTGAAAGTTCACTCAGACTCACGTCCATTGAGTCAGTGATGCCATCTAGCCATCTTATCCTCTGTCATCCCCTTCTCCTCCTGCCCCCAATCCCTCCCAGCATCAGAGTCTTTTCCAATGAGTCAGCTCTTCGCATGAGGTGGCCAAAGTACTGGAGTTTCAGCTTTAGCATCATTCCCTCCAAAGAAATCCCAGGGCTGATCTCCTTCAGAATGGATTGGTTGGATCTCCTTGCAGTCCAAGGGACTCTCAAGAGTCTTCTCCAACACCACAGTTCAAAAGCATCAATTCTTCAGTGGTCAGCTTTCTTCACACTCCAACTCTCACATCCATACATGACCACTGGAAAAACCATAGCCTTGACTAGACGGACCTTTGTTGGCAAAGTAATATCTCTGCTTTTCAATATGCTATCTAGGTTGGACATAACTTTTCTTCCAAGGAGTAAGTGTCTTTTAATTTCATGGCTGCAGTCACCATCTGCAGTGATTTTGGAGCCCCCCAAAAATAAAGTCTGACACTGTTTCCCCATCTATTTCCCATGAAGTGATGGGATCAGATGCCATGATCTTTGTTTTCTGAATGTTGAGCTTTAAGCCAACTTTTTCACTCTCCTCTTTCACTTTCATCAAGAGGCTTTTTAGTTCTCTTCACTTTCTGCCATAAGGGTGGTGTCATCTGCATATCTGAAGTTATTGATATGTCTCCCAGCAATCTTGATTCCAGCTTGTGTTTCTTCCAGCCCAGCATTTCTCATGATGTATTCTGCATAGAAGTTAAATAAGCAGGGTGACAATATACAGCCTTGACATACTCCTTTTCCTATTTGGAACCAGTCTGTTGTTCCATGTCCAGTTCTAACTGTTGCTTCCTCACCTGCATACAAATTTGTAAAGAGGCAGGTCAGGTGCTCTGGTATTCCCATCTCTTTCAGAATTTTCCACAGTTTATTGTGATCCACACAGTCAAGGGCTTTGGCATAGTCAATAAGGCAGAAATAGATGTTTTTCTGGAACTCTCTTGCTGTTTCGATGATCCAGCGGATGTAGGCAATTTGGTCTCTGGTTCCTCTGCATTTTTTAAATCCAGCTTGAACATCTGGAATTTCACAGTTCACGTATTGCTGAAGCCTGGCTTGGAGAATTTTGAGCATTACTTTACTAGCATATGAGATGAGTGCAATTGTGCAGTAGTTTGAGCATTCTTTGGCATTGCCTTTCTTTGGGATTGGAATGAAAACTGACCTTTCCCAGTCCTGTGGCCACTGCTGAGTTTTCCAAATTTGCTGGCATATTGACTGCAGCCCTTTCACAGCATCATCTTTCAGGATTTGAAATAGGTCAACTGGAATTCCATCACCTCCACTAGCTTTGTTCGTAGTGATGCTTTCTAAGGCCCACTTGACTTCACGTTCCAAGATGTCTGGCTCTAGGTCAGTGATCACATCATCATGATTATCTGGATCGTGAAGATCTTTTTTGTACAGTTCTTCTGTGTATTCTTGCCACCTCTTCTTAATATCTTCTGTTTCTGTTAGGTCCATACCTTTTCTGTTTTTTATCGAGCCCATCTTTGCATGAAATGTTCCCTTGGTATCTCTAATTTTCTTGAAGAGATCTCTAGTCTTTCCCATTCTGTTGTTTTCCTCTATTTCTTTGCATTGATCACTGAGGAAGGCTTTCTTATCTCTTCTTGCTATTCTTTGGAACTCTGCATTCAAATGCTTATATCTTTCCTTTTCTCCTTTGCTTTTTGCTTCTCTTCTTTTCACAGCTGTTTATAAGGCCTCCCCAGACAGCTTTTTTGCTTTTTTGCCTTTCTTTTCCATGGGGATGGTCTTGATCCCTGTCTCCTGTACAGTGTCACGAAGCTCATTCCATAGTTCATCAGGCACTCTACCTAAATCAAATCCCTTATTATTGATTATACAGTGGAAGTGACAAATCAATTCAAGGGATTAGATCTGATAGACAGAGTGCCTAAAGAACTACAAATGGAGGCCTGTAATGTAAAGGAGGCAGTGATCAAAATCATCCCCCATGAAAACTTCCATAAGACCCAGCAATCCCACTCCTGGGTATAGACCCTGAGAAAACCATAATTCAAAGAGATATGCAGCACTATTGACAATAGCCAGGACATTGGAGCAACCTAGATGTACACTGACAGATGAATGGATAAAGAAGGTGTGGTACATGTATATAATGGAATATTGCTCTTAGAAAGTAATGAATTTGTGTCAGTTCTAATTAGGTGGATGAATCTAGAGTGAAGTGCTATATAGAGTGAAGGAAGTCAGAAAGAGGAAAACAAATATTGTATATTAATGCAAATAAAATGGAATCTAGAAAAATAGTACTGATGAATCTATTTGCAGGGTAGGATTAGAGAGACAGACATGGAGAACAGACTTGTGAACACAGCAGGGGAAGGAGAGGGTGGGGAAAATTGAGAGAGTAGCACTGAATCATTTACATTACCATGTGCAAAGCAGGTCTAATGGGAAGTTGCTGTATAACACAGCTCAGCCCAGTACTCTATGACAACCTAGAGAGGTGGGATGGGGTGGAGAATGGGAGGGAGGTTCAAGAGAGAGGGGACATATGTACCCTTAGGGTTGATCCACCCTGTTGTGTGGCAGAAACCAATACAACATTGTAAAGCAATTATCTGCCAATTAAAAAAATAAAAATAAAAAAACACCAAAATCTACATTCCTGAGAAACATTTCCTGCCACAATACAGCTTTTCACCAGATGAACAGACACAAAAGAGGTACTATCTACTACCACCAAACATTGTGAGACATTAATATGTATACAGATATACTCTCCTTTAGAATTTTATTTAAGCCTGTGAAATAAAACACATTTGTTTGCTTCACAGAGCACTTCTGGTGGGGTGGTCTGACTAGTCTTATACTTTAAAAATAAAGACATTGGAGTGTCAGGTTTCTTATGCTCTCCTGCTTTCCCATTCTTAGATATGACTTCTGCACCATTCCAAGGATGAAAGATGGAGAAGGAAATGGCAACCCATTCCAGTATCCTTGCCTGGAAAATCCCATGGACAGAGGAGCCTAGGGGGCTGCAGTCCATGGGGTCACAAAGAGTTGGGCATGACTGAGGGACTAACACAAAGGATGAAAGTAGTGGAAACAAAAGACTAAACACTTGTTGACATCTATCTTCATGTTATTAGCCAAAATAGAGTCATTGTTTCATACTCAGCTGGAAAGGAGGCTGAGAAATTGAATATTTCAAATCCTCATAGAAAAGTGAAGTCGCTCAGTTGTGTCCGACTCTTTGCGACCCCAAGGACTATAGCCTACCAGGCTTCTCTGTTCATGGGATTTTCCAGGCAAGAATACTGGAGTGGGTTACCACTTCCTTCTCCAGGAGATCTTCCTGACCCTGGCATTGAACCCGGGTCTCCTGCATTGTAGGCAGACGCTTTACCATCTGAGCCACCAGGGAAGTCTCTTCTTGTAGTACAGTTAAATTGGTTATGAGATGGAAGTTTTGAATTTGTATATCCTGAGCAAGTCTACACCATCTCATATTATTTTCTGTGAAAGACATCATTATCTTCTGTGTATTAGCTGTCTCTTGCAGTTTTAGTTTATTATCTTGGAGGTCTGTAGATGATAGGTCAAAACTGTTGGTAGGGCCACATTCTTTTTTTTTTGCTCTAGTGAGTATTCCATCTTTCTTGTTCAATTAAATTATTGGCAGAATTTTCTTCCTTGAGGTTGTTGGACAGAGGACTGATTCCTTGCTGGCAACTGGTCAAATGCCATGCTCACTTTCTAGAGATCAGGACAGTCCTTGCTCTTTGTCCCAACAGACTTTGGAGCCAGCACTGACAAAATGAGCCCTCCTTTTCTCTGTTCCATCTGTGATAACCCATGTTTTGAATATTGCTTTTCTTTCTCTTCTTGTTTCTAAGGCTTATGTGATCAGATTGGTTCTACCTGAATAATCTCCTCATCTCAATGATTTATGATATTAATTATATCTATAAAGTCCATTTTGTCAACTAATGTAGTGCACTTGTTTCCAGGGATTCTAGTTCATCTCACCTGGAGAGAATATCTATCACAATCTCAAAATGAAATAGCATGACTGGCTTATGTGGTCTTCATTTGATTGAACCATTAACTTCCATAAATTATTCTCTGATACACCATATGATAGTACATCCCAGGATAAAGACAGTTAGGTTATAATTGAAACTAAAACTACAGAATGGAATAATTGTCAAAAGACCTATAGCAGAAGTTCTCAGGGACAGCTACAACAAATCATCTCTTAATGTTGCTGATTTGAGGATGGAATTGGAAAGATGGGCATTCATAATCCTAGTGAGATATGTTCACTTTCCTTGATTATATCAGTCAATGATTTGAAGTTTTCAACACTAAAGGAGGGGATAAAGACATGGGAGGTGAGTCCAGACACATTAATGTAATGCAATTGTACGGACTGTGGGTAATTCTGAAAATAACTTCTAAAACTTTTCTTCACTTTTATACCCTATATATATTTTCTTTTAAAAATTCAAATTGACATAGACTTAGCTGTTAGAATGCAGCTATGTAAAGGATGAAATAATGCAAAGCAAATTATTTTGGATCAAATTTGCTAAGTAGAACATGCAAATATGTGCAAAATAAACCAGTTAAGATGAGTAGGAAGGTACTCTTTTATCATGCACTTAGGAAGAGAACAAAGTCTATGAATGCTATTCTTTTGGTTTTATGATTGCAGTAATTTCATGTGAGTTTATAGTAAATAAGCAAATATGCTCCCAATATTATTGGTTCTCTGAAAAATCTAGATTTTTTTGCTAGCAGTCTGATGTTGGCACTAGCAATATTCATTTACCCATTCACTCATTCAATCCCTCCTTCAAACATTCAATTTTCAACTGCTTATAGTCATTTTCTGTGCTATAGAATCAAAGAATGCCAACAAATGCAAGTGTAGAGATAGAGATAATTATTTAGATAAATAAACATATTTTCTAGTATATTTAAGCCAAAAAACTTACCAGATTCAATTTTGTTTTAGCTTTTTTAATGTGTAAATTACCATGTAATTCATGAGGCAGGATTATTCCTTAGACATGGAGGATTGATGACTCACTTATCTGGTATTTATCCAAGCGCAGTAAATTGTGGATTAGTTTTCTAAAGTATTCATAAGTGCATCTGAGAATAGAAGTGGCTTACTCCTTAAAGAGGGAAGATAGAAGCTGAAAATGTTTCTCTGTTACCTGTTTAGCAAACAAATAAAACATTTATAATTAAACTCATCACATTATTTTTTCAGTAATAATTTTCTCAACGCTGTAATCACATCCTTGTTCCGAAGGCTGTATATCATGGGACTGAACATCAGAGTCACTATGGTGTAGAACAGAGAGAGGAGTCTGTCAGTTCCTGCAGAATGACTGGATTTTGGTCTTGAGTAGGTAATGGCAGCAGATCTGAAGAATAACACCACAACCAACAGGCGAGAAGAACACGTGAAGAAGGCCTTAGCCTGTCCTCTGGCTGTTGGCAACCTCAGAATAGTGGAAATGATTTGGCTATAGGAGGCAAGGATCAACAAAAAGGGACGGCAGCAAACAACAGAGCTACTGCATAGACCGACAGCTCATGTGCAGAAGTGTCTCCACAGGCCAGCTTCAGAATGGGGGGAATGTCACAGAAGAAGTGGTTAATCTCATTCGAATGACAGAAATGCAGAGAGATCTGGCACGTTTGCCCTGTCTGCACTGGGATTCCACTGACCCAGGAGCCCACAGCCAGCTGGAGGCACACCTTTGGGGTCATGACCAGGGGATAGTGCAGAGGGTCACAGACAGCCACACAGCGGTCACAGGCCATCACTGCCCGGAGCAAGCACTCAGTGGCTCTG
The DNA here is from genome assembly GCF_029407905.1 of Bubalus kerabau. Taxonomy (NCBI): domain Eukaryota; kingdom Metazoa; phylum Chordata; class Mammalia; order Artiodactyla; family Bovidae; genus Bubalus; species Bubalus kerabau. Next base: position 54,582,467 of record NC_073628.1, read on the forward strand.
AGGATAAGGAAGAAGCACATTTGGGTGGCACAGTCCAGGACAAATATTCTTCTGTCCTGAGTCCAAAGGTTCACCAGAATCCTAGGGAGAGTGACAGACACGTACAGATTTCCAAAGAGGAAAAGTTTGCCAGGAAGAAATACATGGGTTTCTGCAGAGCTGGGTCAAGCATAGTTAGTATTATTATGAGACTATTTCCAGTTAAGATAATGATGTAAATAATGGAGAACACCCCAAACAGTAGCCCTTGGAGGTTTGGAAGGTAGAAAACCCCAGGGGTACAAATTGTATAACTGTGGATATGTTGTCTTCTGCTTCCATCCCTTCATATTTCATCTGTGGGAATGATTCAATCAAAAGTACTGTTATTCCACTTTCTTTGGCTTTTGTTTCCTTATATATATATAAAAGATGGTACACCATTCATTTTTTCCAATTCCATTAGAAAACAAACCTATAATTGCTAGGTGTCTAACAGGTTGTGAATTACATTTTTCATCATTATGAAATCAATTAGTAAGAAAAGTTATCCATTTAATCTTTATTTTCTGCCATGAATTATCACTTTTTCTAAAGATATGTGATTATAATTTGGGCTTCCCTGGTGGCTCAGATGGTAAAGTGTCTGACTACAATACGGGAGACCTGGGTTCAATCCCTGGGTTGGGAATATCCCCTGGAGGAAGAAATGGCAACCCACTCCAGTACTCTTGCCTGGAGAATTCTATGGACAGAGGAGCCTGGTGGGCTACAGTCCATGGGGTAGCAAAGAGTCGGACATGATTGAGCAACTTCACTTCACTTCTTCATCTGAATGCTCAAAAATGCAAAAATTTGAGTTAAATTCATTTACATTAGTGATTTTGCTCTTATAGCCTGTGTTTTTCTCTTCACCTCTCAATTCTGTGTTTAATTATTGTCAATTGAAAGTTAATTTGATTGTATGGTGAAATATATTGTAAGCGACCTAAGATAGTTTTAGGGATGAATATAGTTAATTTTTAAAGTGTTGGTTTTCCCGTGGTATTTCCAAAGTCTTGTTTGGCATTAACATTCTACATATTTCATTTTTTCCTTATAAATAAAATTGATGAGCTGACTATATAATATTATGGGATGTTACTAGTTTTCAAACATGTATATTTCAGTGTAAAGTCCATAAATCAGTAGTGATAAGTTCTATTCAGATTTCTCAGTTGAGAGAAAAGGAATTTTAAGCTGTTCTTTTGGTCCAGGAACACTCAAGACGAAAGAGGCAAGTACATCCAGGTTTATGTTTACAAAAGCAGTTCTGGCTAGAATGTTCACCTCTAACTCACTTACTGCATGAAAGAGACACCACCCACAACTCATCTGTGAGATCTTCCTAAATTACCCACATCCTCAACAATTGCTGTTTTACTGATGATCCCATTCAACTTTTTCATTCTTCCTTTTTTGCATGTGTTTGTGTTAATCATGCATGTGAATGTGATAGGTTGAGATTTCCCACCTTTTTTGCATTAACTATATTACTAGCTTCTTTCGTTTTTTCTGTAGATCTTTTTGGGCAATGCATAGTACATTTCTTCCACTAAATGTGATTCATTAACTTCTAGAATACATTAAAGATGAATCAATTTGATTGCTTCTTTGGAATTTCCCCCAAGGTATAAGAGCCCGGATAGCTCAGTCAGTAGAGCATCAGACTTCTAGTCTGAGGGTCCAGGGTTTAAGTCCCTGTTCGGGCGAAGGTTATTTCAGGCTTCCCTGATAGCTCAGCTGATAAAGAATCTGCCTGCAATGCAGGAGACCCCGGTTGATCCCTGGGTTGGGAAGATTCACTGGAGAAGGTATAGGCTACCCACTCCAGTATCCTTGGGCTTCCCTTGTGGCTCAGCTGGTAAAAAATCTACCCACAATGTGGGGGACCTAGGTTTGATCCCTAGGTTGGGAAGATCCCCTGGAGAAGGGAAAGGCTACCCACTCCAGTATTCTGGCCTGGAGAATTCCATGGACTGTATAGTCCATGGGGTCACAAAGAGCCAGACGCAACTGCGAGAGTTTCACTTCACTTCACTTCCAAAGTATAAACATGGATTCCCACTGAAAATGTAAATCTCTCCTTCCTCTCTTTCCTGTTAGAGATCAAGCATATTTTTTGTGGGGCGTGCATGTGTGTATATTTGGAGAAGGAAATGGCAACCCACTCCAGTGTTCTTGCCTGGAGAATCCCAGGGCCCAGGGAGCCCGGTGGGCTGCCGTCTATGGGGTTGCACAGAGTCGGACATGACTGAAGTGACTTAGCAGCAGCAGCAGCAGCAACATGTGTGTATATTTAGAAATTATACTCTTTTTACTCATTCTTGCAGAAGTAGTAAATTACTTCATTTTTTTCAGTAGGTTATACATGTATTTTCATATTATGTGTTAACTTATTTGAAAGCCAATAGAAAACAAGTCACTGAAAATAAGATACACAACTAACTACATATTCTAAGGGTATTAAGTGAGGACAAAAGTCAAGATTTCTGCTGCAAAAATGTAGACAAACATGGGGCAGAACCAATAGTCCATACAAGAGCAAGAATACTGGGGTGTGTTGCCATTCCCTTCTCCAGGGGATTTTCCCGACCCAGGGGTCAAACCCAGGTCTTCTGCATGGCAGGCAGATTCTTAATCATCCGAGCCATCAGGGAAGCCATATAATATTTATATATGTACCATCTACAATATCTTAAACTACACATTACAGTACTAAAGGTATTCAAATTTTTCCATTATTATACAATTCTCTCAATAAAAATGTGGTTGTTAGAAATGCAAAAATGCTATGAATGAGTCTTTTAAATGGTCAGAAGCTAGTGGCTGACGGATGCATTATATATGAGTCTATGCAATCCCTCCTTTTTTCAATACCTTGTCCCAACACCTTTACCAAATTTTATTCACATACTTAAATCAATGTAGAGTGTAGTACTTGGATACTGATTAAAACTGCTTGTTGAATGAATCATCAATATTTTTAGCAAGCAGCATGCACCTACATTTGTTGAGCCACCCATTTCCCGCAGAAACTGCCATCTGCTTTATTCTTTTTATTGTATCTGCTGTTTATGTATGTAAGGTTTTCTCTCATTTTTTAATCCCCTTTATAAATTATTCCTTGCTGTTTGGGTAGGATAGTACATTTGAAAAGCATACTGAAACTAAGATGTCAAAGAAAAGCCAGAAAAAGTAAGAAAGCAAAACTTAATATCAAGAATGGAGTGTTCCACATTTATTCAAATATTTTTTGTCTCAACTTTTTATTTGTCAAATGGAAACTCTTTATGAATAATAAATAGAATTGCCTGTATAAAACCATTTCTAAAGCAAGAAATATTATAATTATTCAAATTCTGTACAAACTGTACTTATATTCTAAACTCAATCTCAGGTTCAGAGATTTCCTCAAATCTTGTGACATATTTGTTGGTTTATCTAACTTCTGAAAACTGTCAATGCTTCTGTTTATACAACTCAAAGAGAAAATCACTATATATAATTCATCTAAATAGAGCCACTTTTATTTTTGCTCAAATAATTCATGTTTATTGTTCCAGTATTTCCACTGAAATGAAAATTTTCTTTGATGTAGGGATTATGATATGTAAATCAGCTATATCATAATGCATTTAATACTGTTTAGAGAAAGTTTATGAAATCAATTTGAAATAGGAAATGAAAACCTAAAATTGGTGAGTGCAGTTCAGAAGTCTGGTTCCTTTAGGATAAAAAGGAAAACATGCCAATATTACTTTAATATTTTCTCATTCATTTGCCATAGAATTTAATTTTAACAAACAAACGATTCCCTTGGTATTGGATGAGAACACATTTTAATAATTCCTTTTACTATCGTACAACTTAGTTAAATAATTTTTAAAATGTTCTTGTGATATACCCTGATTTAATACTACATGCAAACTACTTAAATATATGCTTACTATGTATTAATCACTTAATAAATCTTAATACTTAAATGACTGATGATAATGATAATGAGGTTGTAATCTTCGATATATTGGCCAAATATATTACAAGACATTTCCTTTGGCTCAGTGGTAAAGAATCTGCCTGGAATGTAAGAGATGAGAGACATGGGTTCGATCCCTGGAGCAGAAAGATCTCCTGGAGGAGGGCATGGCAACCCACTCCAGTACTCTTGCCTGGAGAATGCCATGCACAGAGGAGCCTGGTGGGCTACAGTGCATAGGTTCCCAAAGAGTCAGAAGAGTGAAGCGACTGAGCGCACACATGCATATTACACAGTACTCTGTAATTTCTCACTTGATAATATAATGATGAGAATCAGAAAAGTAAAAAGATTATCTGAATCAGGGTTTTATAAATTAATTAACAGTAAGAAGAAAGGATCTATTTTTAATTCTTCTGAAAAGAATGCCTTTTTTGCTGATGCTAAATGTACATCAGATCAGATCAGATCAGTCGCTCAGTCGTGTCTGACTCTTTGCGACCCCATGAATCGCAGCACGCCAGGCCTCCCTGTCCATCACCAACTCCCAGAGTTCACTCAGACTCACGTCCATCGAGTCAGTGATGCCATTCAGCCATCAGTATTCCTTAAGATTTTCTACCTCTTTTCCTGTATTTTGTGATTATTAAGAAATGGAAGTATTGTAAAATCAGAAATTTATGATTACATATTACTGATGCTATAAAATAAAAATAAAGATGTTCTAAAAAAAATTTAAATGAATAATGTCTTGAAGAGAATTGTCTTTGTCATTAACAATTCAAAAGTAAGAAATCTTAGAAGACTTGGGACAATTAGGTCATGTTCAACATGAATTTTCCATCTCCACATTCACACTAACCAGGTAGACCTCACCATCTCCTAGACTACAGAAAGGGGAGGGGAAGGGGAATACACACTTATTCCTTTTCAGGTGTACAAGCTGGAAGCAGGAGCCCTGTGGGCTACAGTCCAAAGTGTCTCAGAGATGACTAAGCATGCACACATGTAAGCAGGAATAAACAGACTTGTATAAAGAATAATGGAAAGAGAGTTAGCACAATACATTTTAGAAATATTTTGTCCATGCATTGAAAGCTATCACTATTGAAGAGTTATATGTTATGTAACTTTTCAAGTATCTGGAGGTCTTCCTCTTATTGATCTACATTTTTACTTAATATAAATATCACATATCGCAATCTATGAGATGCAGCCAAAGCAGTACTCAACCAAAATATTATAGTACTGAACATTTAGAACATTAAAATAACATCTTAAGTCAATAAATTAAATTTTCACCACAATAAATTCTAAAAGTCATAGTGAAATAAATCTAATCAAACAGAAGGAAGAAAAAACAAAGAGAGTAGAAATCACCAAAACTAAAGAAAAAAAAAAATAGAGAAAGGCAATCAAGTAAAAAGCTGATACTTTGCAAATTTTATAAAGTAGATATGACTTTTAAAAAATAGACAATGAAAAAAGACATATCACATGTATTAAACACAAAGAATGAGAGTTGGCACATTGAAATCTATAGATATTATTAAAGGATTAATAAAGATGCTTTTACTAACTCTGTGTCTATACAATTGCCAATAAGATGAAATGGACTGATTCTTCAAAACTCACAAACTATCAGCGGATCTTTCTGACCCAGGGATTGAACCTGGATTTTCTAGGTCTCCTGTATTGGCAGACGGATTCTTTACCACTAGCGCCACCTGGGAAGCCACAGGATATTTATAATCTGTATCTGTATCTAGATATCTCATCTATGTCTGTATCTGTTAATATATATTACTTTTAAAATATTGTCAAATTTAATGAGAAACTACAGCAAACCAATTAGGGCAGCCTGAGGATCACAAAGAATCAGACACGACTGAAGCACCTGAGCACACACACACGCACACACAGCCCCCGGAATCACACATCCAGTTTCTGGAAACGCATCTCTGTGTGTTTGTGTGTGCATGTGTGCCTGTTTGCAAAAGACTGAGGGCAAGAGGGAAAGGGAGCAACAGAAGATGAAATGGGTGGATGGCATCACCATTTCTCTCCCTCATTTGATCAATTTTGAGTTAATTTTTAAATAAGGTTTTATGGTTTACATAGAAGTTCAGGGTTTGTTGTTGTTTGTTTCTTTGGATTTGCATGTGCAATGCTTTAATAACTTTTTTAAGACAATATATTTTTTCTTAAATAAATTGAATGATTTTGAACCTTTGTCAAAAATCAGTCATATTTGTGTTGGGAAATTTTTTAAATGTCTTAGATTCCATTGCTCCATCAACATTAGATGTCCTAATTCCCCTAGGATATTTATGTGCTTGTGTACTAAGTAGCCTCAGTCATTCTGACTCTTTGTGACCCAATGGATTGTAGGCCACCAGGTTCCTCTGTCCATGGGATTCTCCAGGCAAGAATCCTGGAGTCAGTTGCCTTGTTATTTAAAGCACTACAGAATAGAGTAAGACATCACTGAAAAGGAATGCTATGGCCAGGGGCATTTTTGGTTGCTTTCCAAAATATTTAAATGGCTAGTACAATGAGCTGGTTCAATTTTACATTGATACGCTGCTGCTGCTAAGTCGCTTCAGTTGTGTCCAACTCTGTGTGACCCCAGAGAGGGCAGCCCACCAGGCTCCCCTGTCCCTGGGATTCTCCAGGCAAGAGCACATTGATACAGGAGAGAACTAATTCCCAAGGCCAAAAGAAATCTATTTCTACTTAAAAAGCACTATTTGCTTTGGAGGGAAAAAATGATTTAGAAAGACATTTGCAACACCTAACATTCAAATTATTTAAAGTTGAATATCAATAGAACAACATTTAAAATACTCCATATCAAAGAAGGAAAATAACTTCATTCCAATCCAGGAACATAAGCATGAATTTTTACATCAAAAGTGTTCTTTACATTTTAGATTGATTCTCTTAGTTAATCACATCTTAAATATCAAAGTTTATAAACCTGAATATTTACAGGCTATTAAGATAACATATTAAATTTGACAAGTTAGACTATATTTCAGACAACATCTTCATTATTCTGTTAGAAAATTAGTGAGATAAATGACTAAAAGAATTTTGAAATGTATTGTTAGTTTTGATGTAACAAGTTATTAAAATAGTTGAGGCAGTTTTGAAGAAAATTCTAAATGTAGGAAAACTTACTGAAGAAGGCAGTAATTGGCTTATTTTTAAATGTTTTAAAAGTGTTTGCATACTACAATCAATGAAATACAGTATTATTTCTGAAGAAACACTACTTTGAAAAGTATTAGTTGCTCAGTTGTGTCCAACTCTTTGTTCTCATGGACTGTAGCCTGCCAGGCTCCTCTGTCCATAGAATTTTCTGACAAGAATATTGGCGTCGTCGGTAGCCATTCCCTTCTCAAGGGCATCTACCTGACCCAGGGGTCAAACCCAGGTCTCCTGCACTGCAGGCAGGCAGACTCTTTACCATCTGAGCCAAAAGGAAAGTCCTCTTGAAAAGGAATCTAACATTTTAGGGCATTAAAAGAAAAATCATTGATGTTATACTTTTCTGATTAAACAAATACTACAAGATCAGACTACAAATATAACTGTCTTTGTCCTCATCCAGAGGGAGTTAGAGCCCTGAGGTCATTAGCTAAGTGAAAGAGAAATTGGCCTGTGTCCCTAAGAAAAGAAGCCAACCCAAAGGAAAAACAAACAAACAAACAAAAAGCCTCAATTAAAAGAATCAAGCTTGTTTACTGTTCACTTGGAAGGACTTCTGCAAAAGAGAAGTTTGAGTAGAATTAATTTTAGAGCACTGACGTGACACTGCCTTTCTCTATCTACAGTGAAGGGATATAAGTATACAATCAAACCACAATCCTACTCTCATCTCCAGTATTAGGCGGAGATTGAAAACACTGGTGGTGGTTTAGTCACTGCCCTGTCTGACTCTTGCGATCCCCACGGACTGCAGCCCACCAGGCTCCTCCATCCAAGAGAATTCCCAGGCAAGAATACTGGAGCGGGTTGCTATTTCTTTCTCCAGGGGATCTTCCTGACCCAGAGATTGGACCCATGTCTCCTGCATTACAGGTGGATTCTTTATCGCTGAGCCACCAGGGATTCACTAAGGTGAATATTTTGTTATGAAAATACTGAGAATAATTTATAGGTTGAATTTCCATTTCTCTCTCTCTCCCTTCTTTCCTTCCCTCCCTCTCTCCTTCCCTCCCTTCTTCCCTCTATTTTTCCTCTTTCCTTCTCTCTCTGCCTCTTTCTCTTGTCCTCTTCTTTTTTTTCTGTTTATGTTGCTTGAATTTCATCCAGCTCATAATTGTTTTATTGCTTACATATCATCTGAGAAAATAAAGTGTGGAGAGCCTTATAGTAGATGTGGTAGATAATACCACCATCTCTGTATTGCGTGTGTGAATGTGTGCTCAATTGTGTCTGACTCTTTGCAATCTCCTAGACTGTAGCCCATCAGGCTCCTCTGTCCATGGAGTTTTCCAGGCAAAATGCTGGAGAAGGTTGCTATCTCCTCCTCCAGGCGATCTTCCAGACCCAGGGATCGAACCTGCAACTCCTGCATCTGCACCAGCAGGCGGATTATTTACCACTAGTGCCATGTGGGAAACCCCTCTGTGTTGCAGAACACTGTAATTTCAATTAAACTGTTTTGGAAAGTAAACATAAAATCATTTAACACAAATAGAAACTGTTAATCAAAGTCTGAAATAAATAATGGACTTAGAATGGAATTTGTAGTCACCAACTGTTTGGTTTGTACACTTTTTCTTTGTAACTCCGTTTTTAGTGTTTTAGATTATTAAAACAGAAATAATATGAGTCCAACACAACGTGCGATCAGTATATACATCTTTCACTGTCATAGATGAATACATAATATTTTTCAGTATTATAATAAAGCCATGCATGAATGGTATCCCTGACACCACCTGGAAGACATTTCAAATTCATGGAGAAAATCCTCAGTATTTTATATGAAAGAAAGATTTTATGCTACTATAATATTTAAGGAGGGAATTAGATATTGGATAGAAATTGCTTAATAACTTCTCTACATTTCAAAAGGTTTTATCATGCAATTTCTATTTAATATTCACAATACGTGTGGAAATTTCAAAAATTACTTATCAGTGCATCTTAAGAACTTGTCTCAAATCTTAGTCAAGCAAATTAGTACTCAGTTATAGACTGCTAATTTCCAATTTATTTTTCAATTGTTATTTTTACTTTTCTCTGATTTGTTTTCCCCATATTACTTAATAAAAATATGGAAGAAGGATATTATTACAATATTGGAGAAGAATTAAGACAAGACTTCAATGTGCAGAGAGAGAGAGGTGAACACAAAACACAATAATGAGAATAGTGCATCCCATACCAATCATTAGTGGAGGATATAGTAATCTAATTTATACTGGATATTGTTATCCATTCATAAATCAAATACTTATTGGGTTATTTATATATGTTAGTTCCCAGGAAGGAGAAGTATATATAAATGATACATTCTATGTTCCCCTGAAATTATCTGTGGCAGTAAAAGTAACTTGTATTTTGAGTTGTACATGCTTAAAATTCAGTCTCAATAATGCCTTTTATTTACTTTGATCTTAGTTGATTTATATAACATTTTTGTGTTGAAATTTATTGAAAGCATGGCTGTTGATTGCAGGAATTATCACTCAAATGCAAAATCAGTGTTTGAGATTTGATAAAAACCTCTTTGGCTGAGTTCTTTTTGACTCTTTCAATTGAAATAAACTGACTATACCAACTATTATAACAAAAAAAACCACAAAGATCATCCTGCAAATCACTTTTTCTGGCTTATTTTTTAATTATAGTTGCATGATGACTCAAAAATATTTGGATAGCTTAAATCAAAATATAAACAAATACAATTAATTTAAAAGAAATAACATAAGAAAGAACTGATGGAAAGGTCATTCTAAATAAAATTGTCAGATTTCTTGCTATATATTCGCCTCACAAAGCTGAATAACAAAATGCAGCATCAATTATTTCACTATCAGTAACGGGAAAATACAGCCATGTATCAGCAGACCTAATTCCTGATATTACTCTTTTCTGATGGATTATTTTTCGTGAAAGAATGAACTTCTTTAAACTATGGCTTAATATCAAATTTAGATGCTTTTCTAGGACTCAAATTAGTGAGTTTTGAAAGTGCAGTGCATACATTTTATCACTTGGCAAACTGCAACTCAGAGAGATAGAGGATTTTACATTGATTTTATATGTGTGTGTGTGTGTGTGTGTGTGTGTGTGTGTGTATACTATTTTTTTTTTTGCAGATGCTTCCAGGAGATCAAACAGCAGAAGGCAATTTCTCTTCAGTCATGGCATTTGTTCTCCTGGGATTTTCGCATCTTCTAAACCTCCAGGGACTTCTATTTGGAATTTTCTTTCTCATCTACATATTCATCTTAACAGGAAATAGTCTTATCATAATAATCACGAGGGTAGACCCTGTGCTCCAGACGCCCCTGTTTTTTTTCCTTGCAAATTTCTCGTCACTGGAAATTTACTTATCTGTCACTCTCCCTAGGATTCTAGTGACCCTTTGGACTCAGGACAGAAGCGTTTCTTCGCTGAGCTGCGCCATCAGACGCTTCTTCCTTGCTCCGGGGGCGCTCCTCCTGGGGGCGAGGCCCGTGTCCTGTGCGTCCACGTGCAGCCTCTGCGCCGCCCTCTGCTCACGACCCACAGGACGGGCCTGCAGTCGGCTGCTGGCGCCTGGGTGCGGGAATTCCAGTCCCCACGGCACAGATATACCGGGTGTCCTCACTGCCCTTCTGTGTTTCACAGCAGATCGAGGGCTTCTTCTGTGATATCCCCCGTTGATCACCCTGGCCTGTGGGGACACTGCGCTTAACAAATTTGTGTCTATGCGGTTGCTGCGCTGTTTGCCATGATTCCTTTCCTCCTGATACTGGGCTCTGATGTCAAAATCATTTCTGCCGTCTGAAAGCTGCGCTCAGCCACAGGCCGGTCCAAAGCCTTCTCCACCTGCTCTTCCCATCTCACCCTTGTGCTTTTATTCTTTGGCTCCGTGACTACTGCCTATTTACGCCCCAAATCAAATCATTCCGCAGGAACCGACAAAATGCTCTCTGTTTCCTACACTGCTGTGATGCCAGTGTTTAACCCCTTGATATACAGTCTTTAGGACTAAGGATGTGATTGCAGCTTTGAAAAAATTATTACTTAAGAAAACACTGAAGATATGAAAGGTCACTTTTTAATGTTTGTCTCAGAGGGCTCACAGAAATATGATTTAATTTCATTCTTCCCATGTTTACTGATAGTGTAATTATTCCCAATTATTATATTGTCATTTACTATTATTACGTATTTTGAGGTTTTCTGCCTGAAGTCAGTTTGACTACATATTAAATAAGAAAACTAATTAATTGTGTTTTATTCTTTAAAACAAATCCACTTTTTCATAGCCATTTAAATTTTACCCAACTCTAACACTTTCAGATAAGCAAACCGCTAGAATTTTGCTTAAAATGTGTAGAAAAAAATACTTTGCCTTGATAACTGGTAAATTATTTACAAATATGCTGGTACCACCATTTGTATTTGTGACTCATTTCTCATGGGAGAATTTTTATTAGATATGTGATGAGGAATGAACACAAGACTAAATTATAAGTCATATGTTTGTGAACAATAATTTTAAAATAGAATAAAAACCTTTCATTACATCCACTTTCTCAGTGTAAATTAAGAAAATTATTCCATGTGTAACCAGAGGGAGCTGAATATCTGGATCTTTTCTTCCCACTTCTTCCAAGAGTTATAAAAACTGAATATCAAACATCTGACACAGCAATGTCATACTGCTCTCATTACTATGCTTCATACCGATTTCCAAAATGCATTTCCTACTTAGAATCTTTGCTAGAGCTTACTTGAATTAACAAAGTTGCAATGAAAAAAAAATATATGTATGGATTCTTTTTGTACACTTAATATCAAGGAACAGATTAGTAATTAAATGAAAATTAAGAGCTTCCCTGATAGCTCAGTTGTTAAAGAATCCACCTGCAATGCAGGAGACCCCAATTCAATTCCAGGACCAAGAAGATATCCTAGAGAAGGGATAGGCTACCCCTTCCAGTATTCTTGGGCTTCCCTTATGGCTCAACTGATAAAGAATCTGCCTGCAATGCAGGAGACCTGGGTTCAATTCCTGCGTTGGGAATATCCCCTGATGAAGGGAAAGGCAACCCATTCCAGTATTCTGGCCTGGAGAATTCCATGGACCGTATAGTCTATGGGGTTGCAAAGAATCTGACACGACTGAGCGACTTTCACTTTCCAAGCAAAGATTCACACACAATTACGTAATATCATAAATAGTAATATATCCTTAAAAAATGCCTAACACTGCCTGCCTATAAGCTGTATTTAAATTAGTATGAATATAACTAATCCTTACCAGTTGATCTTTCAGTAATGTATATGAAATTAACCAGAGGGTACAGATAAAACCTGCTTTTGGACTGTGATGTTGAAGCAGACTCTTGAGAGTCCCTTGGACTGCAAGGAGATCCAATCAGTCCACCCTAAAGGAGATCAGTCCTGGGTATTCATTGAAAGGACTGATGTTGAAGCTGGAACTCCAATACTTTGGCCACCTGATGTGAAGAAGTGACTCACTGGAAAAGACCCTGATGCTGGGAAATATTGAGGGCAGGAGGAGAAGGGGACAAAAGAGGATGAGATGGTTGGATGGCATCACTGACTCGATGGACATGGGTTTGTGTAGGCTCCAGGAGTTGGTGATGGACAGGGAGGCCTGGTGCGCTGCTATTCATGGGGTTGCAAAGAGTCGGACATGACTGAGCGACTTAACTGAACTGACAGATAAAATCAAGAATTAATCCATCATAAATATCCTAACAGGAAAGAAAAAAGAATCAACACTTCACTATACACCTGCTTCTCTCTTTCAAATGTGTAACTCAAGGGATACTCAGTCTCTATAACTAAAAATTATTACTAATACTTGTAGACAACATCATTTATTTATCTAATGATAATGTCACTTTATAGGTTTAATTTCTTTTGTAGATTTTGTTCCTTCAGGTTAATTTCTCTTTAAAAGAGTTAACAGTTTAATTATAACATTTGATTTATAAATTTGGATTTTTATTTTTCTAGGGCTTGTGGGGATTCCTAGGTGGGGCATTGGTATAGAATTTGCCTGCCAATGAAGGAGATGCAGGTTCAATTCCTGGGTCGGGAAGATCCCCTGGAGAAGTAAATGGCAACTCACTGCAATATTCTTGCATGAAAAATTCCATGGACAGAGGAGCCTGGTGGGCTATATAATCCATGGGTTAGCAGGAGTCAGACATGACTGAGTGACTGAGTACACACACATGGCACACGTGAGTGTAAATATCTTAACCTACTTCATCTATTTTTTTTAAATTTTATTTTATTTTTAAACTTTACATAACTGTATTAGTTTTGCCAAATATCAAAATGAATCCGCCACAGGTATACATGTGTTCCCCATCCTGAACCCTCCTCCCTCCTCCCTCCCCATTCCATCCCTCTGGGTTGTCCCAGTGCACCAGCCCCAAGCATTCAGTATCGTGCATTGAACCTGGACTGGCAACTCGTTTCATACATGATATTTTACATGTTTCAATGCCATTCTCCCAAATCTTCCCACCCTCTCCCTCTCTCACAGAGTCCATAAGACTGTTCTATACATCAGTGTCTCTTTTGCTGTCTCGTACACAGGGTTATTGTTACCATCTTTCTAAATTCCATATATATGCGTTAGTATACTGTATTGGTGTTTTTCTTTCTGGCTTACTTCACTCTGTATAATAGGCTCCAGTTTCATCCACCTCATTAGAACTGATTCAAATGTATTCTTTTTAATGGCTGAATAATACTCCATTGTGTATATGTACCACAGCTTTCTTCAGAGTTGCTTTCCTTTAGGACTGACTGGTTTGACCTCCTTGCATCCAAGAGACTTCTTTAGCATCACAGTTTGAAAGGGAAAGAATAGCACTCCCATAACCATTATATCTTCACTTTCTTTATCACCATCAGTAATGTATTTAATTTTTGACACATAAAAAAATAGATGAAGTAGGTTCTTCAATAGTACTTTCTGGAAAAAAATTAAAACTTTCAATTTATTGCATTTCAGACCATTAGTAATTGCTGTAAGTTTGCCTTCCTTAATTTTATTCCCATAATTCATTCAGATCTCATCTTTCACATCTTTAGAAAAGAGTATCACTTACTAATACACAAACGTGATATTGTTGTTCTTTCCAATATACTGTGGGGAGGATTGGATCCCTTTTCAGAAGTGGAACACTGTTCCTAGATTAACTTCTGTGGAAATTAAAGCATGTTGTATCTGCTGACAAAAATCTGGGTAGTTTTATTCATGTTAGGATATCTAATTGGTCATCAGCGTAGGTATCTAGCAGATTCAAAATGAAAGGCACCTTAAAAATAGCCTAGAGCCTGTTATGCAGAGTGAAGTAAGTCAGAAAGAGAAAGACAGATATCCTATATTAACACACATAAATAAATATATATATATATATATGTATGTGTGTGTACTTGAGAAAAATGACACTGAGAAACCTATTTGCAAGGCAGGAATATAGATGCAGACATAGAGAACAGACTTGTGAGGGAAGGAGAGGGTGGGACAAACTGAAAGATTAACATTGAGACATACACACCACCATATGTAAAGCAGATAGCTAGCGGGAAGTTTCTAAATATATAAAACAGGGAGCTCAACCTGAAGCTCTGTGACAACCTGCGGGGGGATGGGGTGGGGTGTGGGAGGGAGGTTAAAAACAGAGGGGATGTATGTACACCTATGACTGATTTACTTTGTTGTATGGCAGAACCAACACAACACTGTAAAGCAATTATCCTCCAATTAATAATTCAAAAAAAAAACATTTAAACCCAATTATTTAAGACAGAAAAAAAAAACAAAACCCTCCTACAAAATGTTTTTTCTATTTCAGCTACTTCTAGGCGGGTATGTAGCTAAAATAATCAAGAATGAGATTACAAGGCCAATATCCACTTCTGCTCATAAGCACATTTTTTCTTTCTGTTTAGAGATTCTTTGACAATTTGAAACACTATTTGTGTTTCTAAAATAGTGTTTCTTTTTTGTCTTTTAAATTTGCTTCTCTTTATTACAGCATGTTCCTCATAAATTGGACTTATGTACTCTTTTTTAGGATTGATGTTGTACCCATCATGACAAATGTAAATAAACATTTGTCATGTTTATTTACAAATGAGAATTGCACTGATGATTTGTTTCAACTAAGTTTTACTTATAGGATGGAAAAAACTGAATGTCTGTCACCCATCACCCATGTGAGTAAACTGATCTAATCCTTAAATCTATAGTTAGGATAGTGAATTGAATGTTTCTGTGTTCAATTCAATATCATCATCACCTGAAAACAAATCTACACTCTGAGACAATACCTCAAATATATCAGTGTAACAAAATAAAGAAACATCTTGCAATCATATTACAGAACAAGTTTGCAGTCAGTGAAGAAGAAACTCTGGTCGTTTCCATCTAGGAGTCCCACTGTTCCTACTTCTTCTTAGTAGTTCCTACTGGATCTTCAGCATGCAGAAACCTGAGATGGCAGACAGACAGAACATAAGGAAACAAATACACTATTCAGAGCCTCTATATGTAATAAACACATCACTTCCTCCCATATGTCATTGTAGAAACTAATCACCTGGTCCAATGTAGTTCTGAGAAGGTTAGGGAATGATGTTCATTGTATGTCAATAAAACAGATGTATTTGAAGAGCATAAAGCCAGACTCTGCCAGAGTCCTCACTTTTGGTCACTTAAAAAAAGGTGTTATAGCATGCTGCAACATGTATACTTTTAGACTGATGATTTAGCATGACACATAATGGTGTAAGTATTCATTGTACATATTTATGCATATTAATTTGCTTTATAGATATATTTTAGCCTAACAACACAACGTCATTATTATTTTCATTAGGCTTTGATGCTTAAATTAGCAATAGTGGTGAGGCATAATTTACATAACATAAAGCACAACCTTTAAAATTCAGTGATTAGTAGAGATATACTTGACTTATAGCATTATATTAACTTCTGCTGAACAACATATTTTAAATGATCATCACAATGTCTAATGTTAATATCCATCAATGTTAATATCCATCACCATCCAAAGTTATGCATTATTTTCTTGTGATGTGAATTTTTAAAAATTTCTCTTAACAACTTTCAAATATGCAAAATTATTTAACTATAGTCACCATGCTCTATATTATTATCTTAGGCACCAAAATCAGTGTCGATGGTGAGCAGCCATGAAATCAAAAGGTGTTTGTTTCTTGGAAAAAAAGCTATGACAAAACTAGAGTGGGTATTAAAAAGCAAAGACATCACTTTGCTAACAAAGCTCCATATAGTTAAAGCTATGGTTTTTCCAGTAGTCACGTATGGATATGAGAGTTAGAATATAAAGAAGGCTGAGTGCCAAAGAATTGCTGCTTTCGAACTGTTGTGTTGGAGAAGACTTTTGAGGGTCCTTTGAACAGGAAGGAAATCAAACTGGTTAATCCTAAAGGAAATCAACTCTGAATATTCACTGGGGGCATTGGTGCTGAAGCTGAAGCTTCAGTACTTTGGTCACGTCATGCAAAGGGCCAGCTCACTGACAATAGGAGAAGGGGACGATGGAGGATGAGATGACGTCACTGACTCAATGGACATGACTTTGAACAAACTCCAGGAGATAGTGAAGGGCAGGGAAGCCTGACGTGCTGCAGTTCATGGGGTTGCAGAGTCAGATGAGACAGCCACTGAACAATATCAACACCATGCTGTATATTGATTGGATTGCTATACATTTTAATAGCGGTTTTATAAATATGGTTAAATTTACTGCCTTGCTGTTTGTGTTTTGTTTCTCTTATACATATATTTTCTCTTATATATGTTTTCATTGTTTTTTATTATGTTTTGTGATTTTAATATACTTTTAGTATTTATGTATCCTTAGACACCATATTAAAAAGGAGAAACATTACTTTGCCAACAAAGGCCCATCTAGTCAAAACTATGGTTTTTCCTGTAGTCATGTATGGGTGTGAGAGCCGGACTATAAAGAAAGCTGAGCACCGAAGAACTGATGCTTTTGAACTGTGGTGTTGGAGAAGACTCTTGAGAGTCCCTTGGACTGCAAGGAGATCCAACTAATCCATCCTAAAGAAGATCAGTCCTGAATATTCATTGGAAGGACTAATGCTGAAGTTGAAACTCTAATATTTTGGCTACCTGATGCAAAGAACTGACTCATTTGAAAAGACCCTGATGCTGGGAAATATTGAAGGCAGGAGGAGAAGGGGACAACAGAGTATGAGCTGGTTGGATGGCATCACAGACTCAATGGACATTAGTTTCAGTAAACTTTGGGAGTTGGTGATGGACAGGGAGGCCTGGTGTGCTTCAGTCCATGGGGTCGCAAAGAGTCAGATACGACTGAGCGACTGAACTGAACCATTTTTTTATCCAATGTTCCTTATTAATTTTTAGCTCTAACTGTATAGTTTGCAAAATAAATATCTTAATACAATCTATCATTAAATAAATCATATACTTTAATATGCAAAATGTTGAGATCCTGAAAAGAAAATACTCCTCTTTGGACAATCTTATCTTTGTATTATTGCTTTACACTTACTCTTTTTAAATTAATTTTTATGATAATACAGTATATTTCCAATGTTATATAGCTTCAGCTATACAGCAGAGTGAATCAGTGATACATAAGCATACTTTGACTCTTTTTAAGATTCTATTCCCATATAGATTATTGCAGAGTATTGAGTAGGGTTCCTGTGCTATACAGTAGGTTCTTAGTGAAGTCACTCAGTTGTGTCCAACTCTTGGCGACCCCATGGACTGTAGCCTACCAGGCTCCTCTGTCCATGGGATTTCCCAGGCAAGAATACTGGAGTGGGTTGCCATTTCCTTCTCCACACAGTAGGTCTTACTAGCTATCTATTTAGAAAAGTTAGTTTGTATATTTCAACCCCAATCTCTCAGTGTACCCCTCCCCTTCCACCTTTCCCTCTTGGTAACTTTAAGTTTGTTTGCAACATGTGTGATTCTATTTTTGCTTTGTTCCAGTTCCAGTTCAGTCGCTCAGTCATGTCCGACTCTTTGCAACCCCATGAACCTCCGCACAACAGGCCTCCCTGTCCATCACCAATTCCCGGAGTACACCCAAACCCGTGTCCATTGAGTCTGTGGTGCCATCCAACCATCTCATCCTCTGTCGTCCTCTTCTCCTCCTGCCCTCAATCTTTAACAGCATCAGGGTCTTTTCAAATGAGTCAGTTCTTTGCATCAGATGGCCAAAGTATTGGAGTTTCAGCTTCAGCATCAGTCCTTCCAATGAATACCTAGGACTGATCTCCTTTAGGATGGACTGGTTGGATCTCCTTGCAGTCCAAGGGGCTCTCCAGAGTCTTCTCCAACACCCCAGTTTAAAAGCATCAATTCTTCAGTGCTCAGCTTTCTTTATAGTCCAACTCTCACATCTATACATGACCACTGGAAAAAACCATAGACTTAACTAGATGGACCTTTGTTGGCAAAGTAATGTCTTTGCTTTTCAATATGCTGTCTAGGTTGGTCATACTTTTCTTCCAAGAGTAAGTCTCTTTCAATTTCATGGCTGCAATCACCATCTGCAGTGATCTTGGAGCCAGAAAAAAAAAAAAAAAGTCTGCCACTATTTTGACTGTTTTCCCATCTATTTCCCATGAAGTGATAGAACCAGGAACCATGATCTTAGCTTTCTGTATGTTGAGCTTTAAGCCAACTTTTTCACTCTCCTCTTTCACTTTCATCAAGAGGCTTTTTATTTCCTCTTCACTTTCTGCCATAAGGGTGGTGTCATCTGTATACCTGAAGTTATTGATATTTCTCCCGGCAATCTTGATTCCAGCTTGTGCTTCTTCCAGCCAGCGTTTCTCATGATGTACTCTCCATAGAAGTTAAATAAGCAGAGTGACAATATACAGCCTTGACCTACTCCTTTTCCTATTTGGAACCAGTGTATTTTTCCACGTCCAGTTCTAACTGTTGCTTCCTGACCTGCATATAGATATCTCAAGAGGCAGGTCAGGTGGTCTGGTATACCCATCTCTTTCAGAATATTCTACAGTTTGCTGTGATCCACACCGTCAAAGGCTTTGGCATAGTCGATAAATCAAAAATAGATGTTTTTCTCGAACTCTCTTGCTTTCTCAATGATCCAATGGATGTTGGCATTTTGATTTCTGATTTCTCTGCCTTTTCTAAAACCAGCTTGAACATCTGGAAGTTCATGGTTCACATATTATTGAAGCCTGGCTTGGAGAATTTTGATCATTACTCTACTAGCGTGTCAGAAATGTGAGATGAGTGCAATTGTGTGGTAGTTTGAGCATTCTTTGGCATTGCCTTTCTTTGGGATTGGAATGAAAACTGACCTTTTCCAGTCCTGTGGCCACTGAGTTTTACATATATGTTGGCATATTGAGTGAAACACTTTCACAGCATCATCTTTTAGGATTTGAAATAGCTCAACTGGAATTCCATCACCTCCACTAGCTTTGTTCATAGTGATGCTTCCTAAGGCCACTTGACTTCGCATTCCAGGATGTCTGGCTCTAGGTGAGTGATCACACCATCGTGATTATCTGGGTGATGAAGATCTTTTTTTATATAGTTCTTCTGTGTATTCTTGCCACCTTTTCTTAATATCTTCTGCTTCCGTTAGGTCCATACCATTTCTGTCCTTTATCGAGCCCATCTTTGCATGAAATGTTCCCTTGGTAACTCTAATTTTCTTGAATAGATTTCTAGTCTTTCCCATTCTACTGTCTTCCTCTATTTCTTTGCACTGATCACTGAGGAAGGCTTTCATAAGTCTCCTTGCTATTCTTTAGAACTCTGCATTCAAATGGGTATAGCTTTCCTTTTCTCCTTTGCTATTGGCTTCTCTTTTTTTCACAGCTACTTTTAAGAGCTTTTCAAACAGCCATTTTCCTTTTTTGCATTTCTTTTTCTTGGGGATAGTCTTGATCCCTGACTCCTGTACAATGTCATGAACCTTTGTCCACAGTTCATCAGGCACTCTGTCTATCTGATCTAGTCCCTTAAATCTATTTCTCACTTCCATTGTATAATTGTAAGGGATTTGATTTAGGTCATATTTGGGTCATACCTGAATGGTCTAGTGGTTTTCCCTACTTTCTTCAATTTAAGCCTGAATTTGGCAATAAGGAGTTTATGATCTGAGCCACAGTCAGCTCTCAGTCTTATTTTTGCTGACTGTATAGAGCTTCTCCATCTTTGGCTGAAAAGAATATAATCAGTCTGATTTTGGTGTTGACCATCTGTGATGTCCTTGTGTAGAGTCTTCTCTTGTGTTGTTGGAAGAGGGTGTTTGCTATGACCAGTGTGTTCTCTTGGCAAAACTCTATTAGCCTTTGTCCTGCTTCATTCTGTACTCCAAGGCCAGATTTGCCTGTTACCCCAGGTGTTTCTTGACTTTCAACTTTTGCATTCCAGTCCCCTATAATGAAAACACTTTTTTAGTGTTAGTTCTAAAAGGTCTTGTAGGTCTTCATAGAACCATTCAACTTCAGCTTCATCAGCATTATGGGTTGGGGAAAAGACTTGGATTGCCATGATATTGAATGGTTTGCCTTGGAAATGAACAGAGATCATTGTGTCGTTTTTGAAATTGCATCCAAGCACTTCATTTTGGACTTTTTTTTTTTTTTTTTTTTTTTTTGCTATGATGTCTACTCCATTTCTTCAAAGGAATTCTTGCCCACAGTAGTAGAAATAATGGTCATCTGAGTTAAATTCACCAATGCAAGAGGAAACCCGAAGTCCCAGTCACCTCTTGAGATGAAGAACGAGTTTCCCACCACAACTCAAGAGGAGGCTTGACTCCCCTGTTGCAACTTGAAAGAAACACGGAGTTTCCCACTGGAACTAGAGAGGAACCCCGAATTCCTGCTGCAACTTGAGAAAAGACCCAGTTCCCCTGCTGAAACTCGAAAGGAAACCTGAGGTCCACACCTCAACTTTAGAGGAGGCCTGACTATTCTGTTTCAACTCAAGAGGTATGTCCAGAACTGCTTCACAACTCGAGAGGAACACCATGTTCCCACCTCCACTCTAGATGAGCCCTGATTCCCATGCAGTGACATGAGATGAATCATGAGGTCCCCATTGCAACTCTAGAGGAATCCCAAGTTCCCCACAGAAACCTGAGAGGAACCCCAAGGTTTCTGCCATATCTCGAGAGAAACCCTGGTTTCCCACTGCAAATAGTGAAGAGGTCCATTCCCCTGCATAGTCTCGAGAGAAACACCGAGTTGCCCCTCACAATTTGAGAGGAAGCCCGACTCTCCTGTTGCAATTCAAGAGGAACCCCAAGATCTGTCACACAACTCGAGAGGAACCCCAAGATGCCTGTCGCAATTTGAGAGGAGGCCCGACTCCTCTGTTGCAACTCAAGAGGAAACCAGAGATCCCAGTTGCCTTGAGAGGAAGTCCAAGTTTCCCACTGCAAATCCAGAGGAGGCCTGACATCCCTGCGGCAACTCAAGAGGAACCCTGAGTTACCCCCTGCAACTTGAGAAGCCGCCCAACTACCCTGTAGAAACTCGAGAGGAAGGCCGAGTTCCCCAGCTCAACCTAAGAGGAGGCCTGACTACCCTGTTGCAACTTGAGAGGAACCCCAAGATCCCCATGACAACTTGAGAGGAACACCGAGTTTCCTGTTGCAACTTGAGAAGAACCCCTAGTTCCCCGCTTCCAATCTAGATACGCTCAATCCCCCTGCAGCAAAATGAGATGAATCCCAAGTTCCCCATTACAACTTGAGATGAATCCCGAGTTCCCAATTCCAACTCGAGAGGAAAACCGAGTTCCCTGTCGCAACTCAAGATGAACCATGTGTTTCCCACTGCATCTCTAGAGGAATCCCGAGTTCCCTGCTAGAACTCGAGAGCAGGCCTGACTTCCTTGCTGCAACAAGAGAGAAACTCTGATTTCCACCTCACAACTCGAGAGAAGGACCGACTTCCCTGTTGCAACTTGAGAGGAACCCCGAGTTTCCTGCCACAAGTCAGGAGGAGCCACGAGTTCCACGTCTCAACTCGAGATGAAACCTGATTGACCTGCATCAATTCGAGAGGAACCCCGAGTTCTCCATCGCAATTTGAGACTAGACCCAAGCCACTATTGTAACTCCAGAGAATTCCCAAGAGGGGCCTACCCCAGCACGATTTGAGAGGAGCACTCTACCGAAACAAGAAAAGTCCCATGCCACAACTTAAAAGGAGGCCCTCAAGCCACAAGTAGAGAGTAGCCTCCTACACACCATAAATGGAAAAAATGCCTCTTCTCATCACAAAGAGGAGTCACCCCTATCACAGTTTGAGAAGAGCACTCTGTCACAACTGAAGAGGAACCCAACTACCACAAATGAAGAGGAGCCCCCAGCTAAAATTAGAGAGGAGACTGCAAACGACAACTAGAGAGGATCTGACCCACCACAAATAAAGAGTGGCCCCTCGCTACAATACCATGGAGCCCCATGACACAACTAGAGAGTAGCCTCCCATACATTGAAACTAGACTGGGGCCAGCCTGCACATCGCTACGAGAGAGGATCTACCCCACTGCAGCTCGAGAGGAGGCACCACTACAATTCTGAAGGAACACCAAATCACCTGCTGTAACTCAAGAGGCACCGGGAGTTCCCCGCTGCAATTTGACAGGAGCCCAAGGCTGTAACGAGAAAAGGGGCCACTGGAAAAAATGACGGATGGGCTCACTGGCCAAAGCTGAGGTGGATTCCCCTGGCACAACTAGAGTGAAGGCCCACAAGAGAGAAGCTCTTATGCCACAAATAGAGACAAGATCCCTGAAGTAAGTTGAATGGAGTCTCTCACAACCGGAGAGAAGCAATCCCACTAATATTAGGGAGGAACACCTAGCACCAAAAGTAGAAAGGACCTCTCCACTAGAGCCACCCACACCTGAACCAGACAGGACACAGCCCTGCACCTTGAGAGGAGCCCTCCACCACAACTTAACAGGAGTCCCCTGTGTATCACGCATAGAGAAGAGCCACTCTGCTGCTAAAAAAGACTAATCCCACACCACAAGTAGAGATAAAGTTGCACATCACCACTAGAGAATGGAATCCACCACAACTACAGAGTTGAATCCGACCACAAAGTTAGAGTAGTCCCATGAAAATCCTAGTGAGTAGCCTCCAGACATTGCAACAATACAGGAGCCACCCTTCACATCCCTACTAGAGATGAGTTGCCCCAAAACAACTCTAGAGGAGGCCCCACTGCAAGTGAAGAGGAACACTGAGTACCACCCCAACTCGAGAGGAACACCAAGTTCCCTGCAATGGCTCGAGTTGAACACTGAGTGGCACACTGCAAATCAAAGGGAACACTGAGTTCCAAATGAAACATAAGAGGAGCTCTGAGACCACTCTGGCAACTCGAGAGGAACCCCAAGTTTCCCGGCCCAAGTCGAGAAGAACCCCGAGTTCCCTGCTGCAACTCAAGTGGAGGTCCAACTCTCCACCTGCAACTTGAGAGGATCCTCTAGTTCAATCTTGCAACTCGAGACCCCCCCCCCCCAATCCCTGTTGCAACTCGAGAGGAACCCCGAGATGCCGGTCAAAAGTTGAGAGGAACCCCATATTTCCCACCGCAACTTGAGAAGAACCCCAGTTCCCCACCTGAACTCAAGATGAAGCTTGATTCCCCTGCAGCCTCTCAAGAGGAAACCCGAGTTTCACCCTGCAACTCAATAGGAATCCCGAGTTGCCTTCCACATCTCTAGAGGAACCACAAGTTACTCCCTGCAACTCGAGAGGAGGCGACTCTCCTGTGACAACTCAAGAGGAAAGCCAAGTTCCCAAACTCAACTCGAGAGGAGGCCTGACTACCCTGTTGCAACTCCAGAAGAACCCCTAGATCCCCATTGCAACTCAAGAGGAAAACAGTGTTTACCATCACAACTTGGGAAGAAACCCAAGTTCCCCAATCCATTCTAGATGAGGACCAATTCCCCTGCAGTGACATGAGATGAATCCTGAGTACCCTGTCAGAACTCAAGAGGAATCCTGAGTTCCCCATCACATCTCTAAAGGAACACCAAGTTTACCACCACATCTCAAGAGGAACCCCGAGTTCCCCACTGCAACTCGAGAGGAGGCCTGATTGCCTGTTGCAGATCAAGAGGAACCCTGAGATCCCCGCCACAACTTGCCACCCCCGAGATCCCCGCCACATCCCGAGATGTCTGCTGCAACTCGAGAGGAGGCCCGACTCCCCTGCTGCAACACGAGACAAACACCAAGATCCCCCTCACAACACCAGAGGATGCCCTACTCCCCTGTTGCAACTCGAGAGGAAACCCGAGCTACCGCCTAATCTCGAAAGGAGCCTGACTCACATGTTGCCACTTGACAGGAACCACAAGATCCCTTTGCAACTCAAAAGGAACCCGAGTTTCCTGCCACAACTCTAGAAAAACCCCAGGTTC
Organism: Bubalus kerabau; assembly: GCF_029407905.1. Lineage (NCBI taxonomy): Eukaryota > Metazoa > Chordata > Mammalia > Artiodactyla > Bovidae > Bubalus > Bubalus kerabau. Next base: position 54,607,186 of record NC_073628.1, read on the forward strand.
CCTGTCTCAAATCGAGATGAGTCCCAATTCAAATGAAGTGACTTGAGAAGTACCCCAAGTACCCCACTGAAACTCGAGATGAGGCCCAAGCCCCCTGATGCAACTCCAGAGGCTACAAAAGAGGAGCCTGCTGCTGAGTCACTTCAGTCATGTCTGACTCTGTGCAACCCATAGACGGCAGCCCACCAGGCTCCCCCGTCCCTGGGATTCTCCAGACAAGAACACTGGAGTGGGTTGCCATTTCCTTCTCCAAGGCATGAAAGTGAAAAGTGAAAGTGAAGTCGCTCAGTCGTGTCTGACTCTTAGCGACCCCATGGACTGCAGCCTACCAGGCTCCTCCATCCATGGGATTTTCCAGGCAGGAGTACTGGAGTGGGGTGCCATTGCCTTCTCTGACAAGAGGAGCCTACCCCACCACAATTCGAGGGGAGAAATCTACCACAACAAGAGAGGAAATCCCACACAACAACTAAACAGGAGCCCTCCCCCTTCCAAAACTAGTGAGAATCCTCCTGCATGTCACAACTAGTAAAAGCGACCCTTCTACCACAACCAGAGAGGAATCATCACCATCAAATTTCAGAAGAGCACTCTACCGCAACTAAAGAGGAGCCCATCTACCACAAGTCAAGAGGAACCCCACTGCCAAAGCTAGAGAGGAGTCTGCAAACAACAACTAGAGAGAAGCCGACCCATGACAAATAAACAGTTGACCTTCACTGCAATTAGAGTTGAGACCCATGCTGCAACTAGAGAGTAGCCTCTTGCACTTTGCAACTAGACAGGGGCAGCCTGCAGATTACTACCATAGAGGATACCATAGAGGATACCATACCATACCATACCATACCATAGAGGATCTGCCCCACTATTGCTCGAGAGGAGGCTCCACAACAACTCTAAAGAAAACCCGAGTCACCAGCTGCAACTCAAGAGGCACCCCGAGTTCACTGCTGCAATGTGATAGGAACCCTAGGCTGTAACAGGAAAAGGTGCCACTGGCCAAAATGACAGAGGGGCTCCCCGGCCAAAATTGAAGCAGATTCCTCAGGCACAACTAGAGTGGAGGCTCCCAGAATATCACACCTAGAGAGAAGCCCTTCTGCCATAAATAGAGACAAGCTCCCTGAAGTAAGTCGAGTGGAGTAACTCACAAATAGAGAAAAGCAATCCCACTAATTTTAATGAGTTACCTGTAGCAGCCAAAGTAGAGAGTATTTCCCCTGTGAAGCCACCCACACCCCAGAGAGGATGCAACTCCACACCCAGAGAGCCCCGCACTTCCAGCACAACTCCAGAGGAGCCTGCTAGACATCACACATAGAGAGGAGCCCTTCTGCTTCTAAGAGACGAATCTCACGCCACAAACAGAGAGGAGTTTGCACACCATCGCTAGAGAGAATCAAACCCACAACAACTACAGAGTTTACCCCAAGCACAAGGATAGAAAAGTCCCATGCCAAAATTCGTGAGCAGCCTCCCAACATTGCAACAAGACAGGAACCACCCTGCACATCCCTGCTAGAGATGAGTTGCCCCAAGACAACTCGAGAGGAGGTCTGACACCCCAGTTGCAACTCGAGTGAAAACCCAAGTTTCCCATTGCAACTCAAGAGGAAACCCAAGTTCCCAGTTGCCATTCGAGAGGAAACCCATTTCCCACCACAACTCGAGAAGAACACCGAGTGCTCCACCTCAACTTGAGATGAGGCCCAATTCCCCTGCAGCCACTCGAGTGGAACCCCAAGGTCCCCCTAGAAACTCAAGAGGAGGCCTGACTCCCCTGTTGGAATTTGAAAGGAAACCCGAGATTCCCGTTGCCCCTCTGGAGGAATCCCAAGTTCCCCATTGCAACTTGAGAGGAAGACTGTTTCCTGCTGCAACTCGAGAGGAACCCTGAGTTCCCCACTGTAACTCAAGAGGAGGCCCAATTCCCTTGTTGCAACTTGAGATGAACCCCGAGTTTCCATCTGCATCAAGAGGAACCCCGAGTTACCCTGCTGCAACTAAAGAGGAAGGACAACTCCCCTGTGGCAACTTGAGAGGAAACCTGAGTTACCCACCTAAACTCAATAGGAGGCCTGACTACCCTGTTGCAACTGGAGAGGAGCCCCTAGATCCCCGTTGCAACTCTAGAGGAACACCGAGGTTCCTCTCCCAACTTGAGAAGATCCCCAAGATTCCTGTCTCCATTCTAGATGAGGCCAGATTCCTGTGCAGTGACATGAGATGAACCCCAATTTCCCCATCACAACTAAAGAGGATTCCAGAGTTCCTCATAGCAACTAGAGAGGAACCCCAAGTTCCCCTGAGTTTCCTGCCACATCTCGAGAGGAACAAGTTCCCCACTGCAACTCAATATCAGGCTCGATTACCCTGCAACATTTCAAGAGGACCCCTGAGTTCCCACCTGCAACTTGAGAGGAGGCCCGATGACCCTGCTGCAACTCGAGAGGAACCCCATGATCCCCGTTGCAACTCAAGAGGAAGCACGACTTCTCTGTTGCAACTCAAGAGGAACCCTGATCCCCAGTGCAATTCAAAAGGAACCCCAAGTTTCCTGCCGCAACTCGAGAGGATAGCTGACTCATCTGTTGCAACTTGAGAGGAACACTGAGATCCCCGTCGTAACTCTAGAGGAACACCGAGTTTCCCACCACAACTCAAGAGGAGCCCTGAGTTGGCTGCTGCAACTCAAGAGGAGGCCCCCCTTCCTTGCTGCAACTTGAGAAGAACCCCAGTTCCCCCTCGCAACATCAGAGGACACCCTATTCCCATGTTGCAACTCGAGAGGAAATCCGAGTTTCACACCTCAACTCGAGAGGAGCCTGACTCACCTGCTGCCACTCAGGAAGAACCCCGATTTCCCCCTCGCAACACATGAGGAGGAACTCTTAGTTACTCGCTGCAAGTCTAGAAGAAACCCAGGTTCCCTGCCTCAACTCGAGATGAGGCCCAATTCACATACAGTGACTCAAGAAGAACCCTGAGTTCCCCGTTGAAACTCGAGATGAGCCCCAAGCCCCCTGATGCAACTCTAGAGGATTCCCAAGAGGAGAGTAACCCACCAAAATTCAAGAGGAGAACTTTACAACAAGAGAGGAAGCCCCATAACGCAACTTAGGAGGAGGCGCCCCCTTTCACAACTAGAGAGTATCCTCCTGCACATCACAAGTAGAAAAAGCACCCCTTCTCATCACAATCAAAGAGGAGTCACCCCCATCACAATTTGGAAGAGCACTCTACTGCAACTAAAGAGGAGGCCCCCTGCCACAACTAGAGAGGAGTCTACAAATGACAACTAGAGAGGAGCCCACCCACCACAAATAAAGAGTAGACAAATAAAGAAAAGAACATCACACCACAAATAGAGAGGAGTTTGCACAACACCAGTAGAGAGAACCAAGCCCACCACAACTACAGAGTTGACCCCAACCACAACGATAGAGAAGTCCCATGCCAAAACTAGTGAGTAGCCACCCAATATTGGAAAAAGACAGGAGGCACTCTGCACATCCCTGCTAGAGACGAGTCGCCCCAAGACAACCCGAGAGGAGGCCCCACCACAAGTTGAGAGGAACCCTGAGTAACCTCCAACTCGAGAGGAATCCTGAGTTCCCCACCAGGGCTCAAGTGGAACTGTGAGTCCGATACTGCAACTGGAGAGGAGCTCTAAGTACCCTGCTGCAACTCAAGAGGAACACCTAGTTTCCCGCCACAACTGGAGAGGAACCCCACGTTACCCACTAGACTCGAGAGGAGGCCTGACTGCCCTGCAGCATCTCGAGAGGAAGCCCAAGTTCCCCCATGCAACTCCAGAGGAAACCAGAGTCCCCTTTTGCAATTCAAGAGGAAATCTGAGTTTTCCACCTCAACTCGAGAGTAGGCCTGACTACCCTGTTGTAACTCTAGGGGAACCCCAAGTTCCCTGCTGCAACTTGGGAGGAGGCCCCACTCTCCTGTTGCAACTCAAAAGGAAACCCAAGATCCCCATCAAAACTCGAGAGGAATCCCAAGTTTTCCACCACAACTCGAGAAGAACCCCCAAATTCCATGCCACAACTCAAGATGAGGGCCAATTCCCCTGAGGCAACTCGAAAGGAACATCGAGTTACCCGTCACAGCTCAAGATGAGCCACAAGCACCTTGAGGCAACTCCAGAGGATTCCCAAGAGGAACTTACCCCAGAAAATTCGAGCAGGACCCTCTTCTGCAAAAAGAGTGGAAGCACCATACCACAACTAAAAAGGAGCCCCCCCGCTACAACTAGAGAATAGCCTCCTGCATATCACAACTAAAAAAGCATCCCTTCTCATCACAACCAAAGAGTAACCCGCCTCACAATTTGAGAAGAGCACTCTACCACAACTAGAGAGGAGCCAAACTACCACAACTGTAGAGGAGCCCCCTGCCACAACTAGAGAGGAGTCTGCAAATGACAACCAGAGAGGAGCCAACCCACCACAAATAAAGAGTGAACTCTCCCTGCAATTAGAGTGGAGCCCCATGCCACACATAAAGAGTAGCCTCCTGCACATTGCAACTAGACACAGGCCAGCCTGCACATCACTACTTGAGAGGATCTGCCCCGCTGCAGCTCAAGAGGAGCCTCCACCACAGCTCTAATGGAACCCTGACTCCCCTGTTGCAACTTGAGAGGAAGCCTGAATTCCCCTCCTCAACTCGAGAAGAGGCCTGAATCCCCTGTTGTAACTTGAGAGGAACCCCTAGTTTCATGCAGCAACTCGAGAACCCCGAGTTCCCCGCCTCAACTCAAGATGAGGCCAGATTCCCCTGCAGCGTCTTGAGAGGAATACTGAATTCTCCATGACAACTCAGGAGCTCCAAGCCCCCTGATACAACTCCAGAGGATTCCCAAGAGGAGCCTACCCCACCACAATTTGAGAAGAGCACTCTACCACAACAAGAGAGGAAATGCCATACCACAACTAAAGAGGAGGCCTCCACTGCCACAACTAGAGAGTAGCTTCCTACACATCACAACTAGGGGAACCATCCCTTCTCATCACAACCCGAGAAGAGTTACCCCCTTACAATGTGAGAAGAGCACTCTACTACAACTAGAGAAGAGCCCAACTATCACAACTAAAGAGGAGAACACGGTCCTAATATGGCAGAGAAACAGCATGGGGCGACAACTTTCTCCCCCACAAATTCATCAAAAGATCATTTGAATGCTGAGCAACTTCCACACAACTTCTTGACACTGGCAGAGGACACCAGGCACCCAGAAAGGCAGCCCTTTCTCTTGGAAAGTAGGTAGTGAAAGGTTGTTGCTGAACCATGAAAGATGCCAGGATTCTTGGTCTCTGGACGAGAAGAAATCAATCCGGGGCCAGAGACGAGGCTTGATCACTCAGAGCTTTTGTGTAGTAAAGTTTTATTAAAGTATAAAAGAGATAGAGAAAGCTTCTGACATAGACATCAGAAGGGGGCAGAAAGAGTATCCCTTTCACTAGTGTTATCAAGGGAGCAATATACTTTTAGTTAGTTATTACAATGAATCAAAAGAATGTCTGGAGGTTGTAAAGATCCTACTAGACCCACTCCAATAATTTACATTTTAAGATAACAGGATTAGCCAGAAGGTTTTCAGGAAGGAGAAACTGTCCTCAAGCAGGATACATTGTTGTTATATAATCCTTCAGTTCAGTTCAGTCGCTCAGTCGTGTCCAACTCTTTACAACTCCATGAATCACAGCACGCAAGGCCTCCCTGTCCATCACCAACTCCAGGAGTTCACCCAAACTCATGTGCATCGAGCTAGTGATGCCATCCAGCCATCTCATCCTCTGTCATCCCCTTCTCCTCCTGCCCCCAATCCCTCCCAACATCAGGGTCTTTTCCAATGAGTCAACTCTCTGCATGAGGTGGCCAAAGTACTGGAGTTTCAGCTTCAGCATCAGTCCTTCCAATGAATATCCAGGCCTGGTCTCCTTTAGGATGCACTGGTTGGATCTCCTTGCAGTCCAAGGGACTCTCAAGAGTCTTCTCCAACACCACAGTTCAAAAGCATCAATTCTTCAGCGCTCAGCTTTCTTCACAGTCCACTTCTCACATCCATACATGACCACTGGAAAAACCACAGCCTTGACTAGATGGACCTTTGTTGGCAAAGTAATGTCTCTGCTTTTTAATATGCTATCTAGGTTGGTCATAATTTTCCTTCCAAGGAGTACGTGTCTTAATTTCATGGCTGCAATCACCATCTGCAGTGATTTTGGAGCCCCCAAAAATAAAGTCTATCACTGTTTTCACTGTTTCTCCATCTATTTGCCATGAAGTGATGGGACCATATGCCATGATCTTTGTTTTCTGAATGTTGAGTTTTAAGCCAACTTTTTCACTCTCCTCTTTCACTTTCATCAAGAGGCTTTTTAGTTCCTCTTCATTTTCTGCCATAAGGGTGGTGTCACCTGCATACCTGAGGTTATTGATATTTCTCCCAGAAATCTTGATTCCAGCTTGTTCTTCTTCCAGCCCAGCGTTTCTCATGATGTACTCTGCATAGAAGTTAAATAAGCAGGGTGACAATATACAGCCTTGACGTACTCCTTTTCCTATTTGGAATGAGTCTGTTGTTCCATGTCCAGTTCTAACTGTTGCTTCCTGACCTGCATATAAGTTTCTCAAGAGGCAGGTCAAGTGGTCTGGTATTCCCATCTCTTTCAGAATTTTCCAGTTTATTGTGATCCACACAGTAAAAGGCTTTGGTATAGTCAATAAAGCAGAAATAGATGTTTTTCTGGAACTCTCTTTCTTTTTCAATGATCCAGTGGATGTTGGCAATTTGATCTCTGGTTCCTTAGTACAGAGTTGAAACTGAGTTGTTTGTTGTGTAATCATCAGTTCTTAAAGACAAAAATGTTTTATGTGACTAAGACTAAGGAGTGTAGGGGGGAAAAAAACATTTGTCCTTTCCTCCTCCTTGAGAATTACAGACCCCTATCTCCTCCTCGAGAATCCCAGACCCTTCTCTCCTTGGGGATACCCAGACTTCTTATCAACCTGCCTAGGAATTGACTCTCTCAGTAGGACAAAATCTAAAAGACAAAGAGAGAGACAACAGAGTTAGGGATGAAGACCAGTCCAGGGGAGGGAGTCATGAAGGAGGAGAAGTTTCCAAACAGCAGGAAACCCTCTCACTGGTGGGTCTGTGGTGAATTCTGTAATCTTAGAGGGCAACATAACAGGGCGGGGGGTGGGGGGGGGGGTGGGGGGGGTGGACAAAGAATGCATGCCTAACCACAACTCCCAGCAGAGAAGTAGCCCAGAAGCTCACGTCTGCCACCAGCGAGCTGGGGCTGGATAGGGAGGCACAGGTAGATGGTTAGCATAAGGACTGGGGCTGAATGCCCTGAAGACAGTCTAAGAGAACCAACGTGAGATAGCAAACCAAACTGTGGGTTAGTCAGAAAGAGAAAAAAAAGAGAGAGAGAGAACTTTCTTACAAATAGCTCTAACCTAAGACACAGCCTGGCAGGATCACAGAACAAAGGATTGAGCAAATACCAAAGGAGAACTAGCAGGCTGTGGACAGGCCCCTTCCCCCTGACAAGAGGCAGAGAGACAGGCGGGCGACAGCCAGAGCCAGAAGGCAAGGTGCAATCTCGGCCCCAGAGACAGCATCCTCCTTCAAACTGTGAGCAAGCTCCCAGTTGCTAACCATGTCTTCCTGGGATCCTGGACAACTGACATTTGCCAGGAGGCTTGCAGCCAGAGATCAGCACCCAAGAGGAGACACACAGCACACCTGAGATGGTGCTTTCGTGGCGCACCCAGGAAACTGAGGGGCCGGGAATGGGGAGGTGATTAAGATACACAGCCCACTTGGGACAGTGCGCTCCCCAAGCACCTGGTCACCCGAGCTGCTCAGACCTAGGAAGGGCACAAAACGCACACCCAACCTATTCTGTGCCCTTGCAGAGTCCCCAAGAACCTGAACCTGAGCAGCTTAGACCTGGGAAGTGCACAAAATGCAGGGTCTGCTTTGGACAGCACCCCTGCAGAGCAACCTGGAGCCTGAGCAGTGTAGACCAAGAAAGAACACGCTGCCCTGAGCTGGGGTAAACCCAGTGAGGTCCAAACACTGCGAGCACTCCCCGTACATGCCAGTGATATTTATTTGCAGTGTTCCTCCCACCCCATAACACAACTGAACAAGTGAGCCTAAATAAGTGACCACCTTCAGTGGCTCAGAGGTTAAAGCATCTGCCTACAATGCGGGAGACCTAGGTTCGATCCCTGGGTTGGGAAGATCCCCTGGAGAAGGAAATTGTAACCCACTCTAGTATTCTTTTTATTTTTTTATTTTTTTTATTTTTTATTTTAGACTTTACATAACTGTATTAGTTTTGCCAAATATCACAATGAATCCACCACAGGTATACACGTGTTCCCCATTCTGAACCCTCCTCCCTCCTCCCTCCCCATTCCCTCCCTCTGGGTCGTCCCAGTGCACCAGCCCCAAGCATCCAGTATCGTGCATCGAACCTGGACTGGCAACTCATTTCATACATGATATTTTACATGTTTCAATGCCATTCTCCCAAATCTTCCTACCCTCTCCCTCTCCCACAGAGTCCATAAGACTGTTCTATACATCAGTGTCTCTTTTGCTGTCTCGTACACAGGGTTATTGTTCTAAATTCCATATATATGCGTTAGTATACTGTATTGGTGTTTTTCTTTCTGGCTTACTTCACTCTGTATAATAGGCTCCAGTTTCATCCACCTCATTAGAACTGATTCAAATGTATTCTTTTTAATGGCTGAGTAATACTCCATTGTGTATATGTACCACAGCTTTCTTATCCATTCATCTGCTGATGGACATCTAGGTTGCTTCCATGTCCTGGCTATTATAAACAGTGCTGCGATGAACATTGGGGTACTCGTTCTTGCCTGGAGAATCCCATGGACGGAGAAGCCTGGTAGGACTATAGTCCATGGGGTCGCAAAGAATCGGACACGATTGAGCAACTTCACTTTTCACCCCCTTGTGTCAGAGAGGAAATTAGACACTGAAGAGACCTGCAAACAGATGAAGCCAAAATAAACAAAGAAGAGGGAACCATTATGGAAATGACAAGTGTAACAGATTAAAACCCTGTAGTTAACATTGACTAAGCATTGGAAGAGGCCTATAGACCTTGAGAAGAAGTATAAGCTGGAACAAGGAACCATCTGAAACAAATGACCACACACTGCCTTCAACAGCTCCAGAGAAATTCCTAGATATATTTTTACTAATATCATTTCTTAATTTTAGTTTTATTATTCTTTTATTTTTACATTCTTTATTCCTTTAATTTTCATTTTTATAACCTACTATTAGCTATTTTTGAAGCAAATTTCATATAAATTTTTTATAATTTTCATGATTGACTTTGTTTTGTATTTTTAATATTGTATTTTTGAGAATCTAACTTCTGGTCTAGATTTTTAATCTTTGCTTTTTGGTATTTGTCATCAGTTTTTTACCTTTAATAACCTAATTTTCAGTACCCATCTTTATTTAGGGGTTTGATTACTGGCTTCATTGCTCTCTCCCCCTTTGCACCCTTCCTTTTCTCCCCCACGTCACTGCTATCTCCTCCCTCCCCATTCTCTTCTCTACTTAAGTCTGTGAATCTCTCTGGGTGTTCTGGGCTGTGGAGGACACTTAGGGAACTGGTTACTGGTCTCTCCCCTTTTGACTTCCCCTATTCTCCTCCTGGACACCTTTATCTCCCTCCTCCCTCTTCTCTTCTCTATGTAACTCTGTGAACCTCTCTGGGTGTTCCATACTGTGAAGAGCACATAAGGATTTGATTACTGGCTAGATTTCTCTCTCCTCTTTTGATTCCCCCTCTTCTCCTGGTCACCTCTATCTTTCTCCTTCCTTTTCTCTTCTAATGTAACTCTGTGAACCTCTTTGGGAATCCCTCACTGTGGAGAATCTTTTCACCATTAACCTACATAATTTATCATCTGTGCTGTACGGATGGAGAAGTATTGAGGCTACTGTAAGAATAAGACTGAAAGCCAGAGCAAGAGAATTAAATCCGAAACTTGAGAACACCAGAAAACCCCTGACTCCAGGGAACATTAATTGACAGGAGCTCATCCAAAAGCCTCCATACCTACACTGAAACCAAGCTACAACGATTTCAGAGTAAGACATATAATACCAGCGTAAGATATACCACACTAATTCTTCAGCAATGCAGGAACACAGCCCTGAGCATTAAAATACGGGCTGCCCAAAAATACCCCCAAATTCACTAATGGACATTTCACTGCACTCCAGAGAGAACAGATCCAGCTCTACCCACAAGAACACAGAAGCAAGCTTCCCTAACCAAGAACATTTGAAAAACCGCTACTCCAACCCCACCCATAGGGAGCAACCTCCACAATAAAGAGGAACCACAAACTCCCAGCCTACAAAAAGGCGACCCCAAACACTGCCATATAAACAAAATGAAAAGGCAGAGAAATATTCAGCAGGTAAAGGAACATGATAAATGCCCATCAAGCCAAACAAAAGAGGAGGAGACAGGGAGTTTACCTGAAAAATAATTCAGAATAATGATAGTAAAGACGATCCATAATCTTGAAAACAAAATGGAATCACAGATAAATATATTAGAGACAAAAACTGAGAAGATGCAAGAAATGTTTAACAAGGACCTAGAAGAAATAAAAGTCAATCAATAATGAATAATGCAATAACTGAGATCAAAAGCACTCTGGAGGGAACCAACAGTAGAATAACTGAGGCAGAAGATAGGATAAGTGAGATAGAAGATAGAATGGTGGAAATAAATGAAGCAGAGAGGAAAAAAGAAAAAATAATTAAAATAAATGAGGACAACCTCACAGACCTCTGGGACAACGTTAAATGCCCCAACATTCGAATCATAGGAGTCCCAGAAGAAAAAGACAAAAAGAAAGCCATAAGAAAATACTTCAGGAGATAATAGTTGAAAACTTCCCTAAAATGGGGAAGTAAATAGCTACCCAAATCCAAGAAACCCAGAGAGTCCTAAACAGGATAAACCCAAGGCAAAACACCCCAAGACACATATTAATCGATTAATGAAGATCAAACACAAAGAGCAAATATTAAAAACAGCAAGGCAAAGGCAACAAATAACACACAAGGGGATTCTCATAAGGATAACAGCTGATCTTTCAAGAGAAACTCTTCAGGCCAGTAGGAAATGGCAGAACATACTTAAAGTGTTGAAAGAGAAAAACCTACAACCAGATTACTATACCCAGAAAGGATCTCATTCAAATATGAAAGAGAATGAGAGTCTTACAGATAAGCAAGAGCTGAGAGAATTCAGCACCACCAAACCAGCCCTTCAACAAATGCTAAAGGATCTTCTCTAGACAGAAAACAGAGAAAAGGTTTATAAACTCTAAACAAAGACTACAAAGTAAATGGCAACATTGTCATACTTATCAATAATTACCTTAAATGTAAATGGGCTGAATGCCAAAACTAAAACACAAAGATAGGCTGAATGGATACAAAAACAAAACCCCTATATATGCTGTCTACAAGAGACCCACCTCAAAACAAGGGACACAGACAGACTGAAAGTGAAGGGCTAGAAAAAGATATTTCATGCAAATGGAGAACAAAAGAAAACAGGAGAAGAAATGCTTATATCAGGTAAAATAGACTTTGAAATAAAGGCCGTGAAAAGAGACATAAAGGACACTACATAATGATCAAAGGATCAATCCAAGAAGAAAATATAACAATTATAAATATATATGTACCCAACATAGGAGCACCGCAATATGTAAGGCAAATGCTAACAAGTATGAAAGGAGAGATTAACAGCAATACAATAATAGTGGGAGACTTTAATACCCAACTCACATCTATAGATAGATCAACCAGATAATTAGCAAGGAAACAAACTTTAAATGATACAATGGACCAGTTAGACCTAATTAATATCTATAGGATATTTCACCCCAAACAATGAATTTCACTTTTTTCTCAGTTGTACACGGAACATTCTGCAGGATACAGCACATCCTCAGCCATAAATTTTCCTTGGTAAATTTAGAAAACATGAAATCATTTCAAGAATCTTTTCTGATCACAATGCAGTAAGATTAGTTGTCAACTACAGGAAAAATAGTATTAAAAATACAAACATACTAAGGCTAAACAACACACTACTTAATAACCAACAAATCACAGAGGAAATCAAAAAAGAAATCAAAATATGCATAGAAACAAATGAAAATGAAAACACGACAACCCAAAACCAATGGGATTATGTAAAAGCAGCATTCAGGGAAGGTTAATAGCAATACAAGCTTACTTCAAGACACAAGAGAAAAATAAATAATCTAACTTTACCCCTAAAGCAACTAGAAAAAGAAGAAATAAAGAACCGCAGGGTTAGTAGAAGAAAATAAATCATACAAATTAGGGAAGAAATAAATGAAAGAGAAATAAAGGAGACTGTAGCAAAAATCAACAAAACTAAAAGCTGGTTCTTTGACAAGATAAATAAAGGGGAAAAACCATTAGTCAGACTCATCAAGAAAAAAAAAGGGAGAAGAATCAAATCAACAAAATTAGAATTAAAATGGAGAAATCACAACAGAGAACATAGAAATACAAAGGATCATAGACTACTCTTGGCAACTATAGGACCAAAAAAAGGGCAACTGGGAAGAAATAGACAAATTCTTAGAAAACTATAACCTTCTAAAACTGAACCAGGAAGAAATAGAAAATCTTAACAGACCTATCACAAACACAGAAATTAAAACTGTAATAAAAAATCTTCCAACAACAAAAAAAAGCCCAGGACCAGATGGCTTCACAGGTGAATTCTACCAAAAACTTACAGAAGAGTTAACACCTATCCTACTCAAACTCTTCCAGAAAATGGCAGAGGAAAGTAAACTACCAAACTCATTCTATGAGGCCACCATCACCCTAACACCAAAATCAGACAAAGATGCTACAAAAAAAGAAAACTACAGACCAGTATCACTGATGAACATAGACACAAAAATCCTCAACAAAATTCTAGCAAAAAGAATCCAGCAACATATTAAAAAGATCATGCATCATGACCAAGTGGACTTTATCCCAGGGTTGCAAGGATTCTTCAATATTTGCAAATCAATCAATATGATATATCACATTAACAAATTTAAAGATAAAAAGGATAATATTATCTCAATAGATACAGAGAAAGCCTTTGACAAAATTCAACATCAATTTATGATTTAAAAAAACCTCCAGAAAGCAAGCATAAAAGGAACATAAATCAACAGGAAAAAAAGCCAAATATGACAAACCCAAAGCAAACATTATCCTCAATAGTGAAAAACTGAAAGCATTTCCCATAAAGTCAGGAACAAGACAAGGGTGCCCAGTCTCATCACTATTATTCAACATAGTTTTGGAAATTTTACACCACAGCAATCAGAGAAGAAAAAGAAATGAAAGGAATCCAGATTGGAAAAGGAGAAGTAAAACTCTCACTGTTTGCAGATTACATGATCCTCTAAAGAAAACACTAACACACCACCAGAAAATTACTAGAGTTAATCAATGAATATAGTAAGTTGCAGGATATAAAATTAACACTCAGAAATCCCTTGCATTCCTATACACAAACAATGAGAAAACAGAAAGAGAAATTAAGGAAACAATTCCATTCACCATTGCAATGAAAAGAATAAAATACTTAGGAATAAATCTACCTAATGAAAGAAAACACATATATATATAGAAAATTATAAAACGATGAAAGAAATCAAAGATGACACAAATAGATGAAGAAATATACCATGTTCATGGATCAGAACAATCAATACAGTGAAAATGAATATACTACCCAAAGCAATCTGTAGATGCAATGCAATCCCTATCAAGCTACCAATGGTACTTTTCAGAGAACTAGAACAAATAATTTCACAATTTGTATGGAAATACGAAAAACCTCGAATAGCCAAAGCAATCTTGAGAAAGAAGAATGGAACTGGAGGAATCAACCCGCCTGGCTTCAGACTATACTACAAAGCTACAGTCATCAAGACAATATGGTACTGGCACAAAGACAGAAATATAGACAATGGAACAAAATAGAAAGCCCAGAGATAAATGCACACACCTATGGATACCTTATCTTTGACAAAGGAGGCAAGAATATACACTGGATTAAAGACAATCTCTTTAACAACTGGTGCTGGGAAAACTGGTAAGCCACTTGTAAAAGAATGAAACTAGAACACTTTCTATCACCATACACAAAAATAAACTCAAAATGGATTAAGGATCTAAACATAAGACCAGAACTACAAAACTCCTAGAGGAAAACATAGGCAAAACACTCTCTGACATAAATCACAGCAGAATCCTCTATGACTCACCTCCCAGAGTAATGGAAATAAAAGCAAAAATAAACAAATGGGACCTAATTAAACTTAAAAGCTTTTGCACAATGAAGAAAACTATAAGCAAGGTGAAAAGACAGCCTTGAGAGTGGAAGAAAATAATAGCAAACAAAGCAACTGACAAAAAATTAATTTCAAAAATATACAAGCAGCTCATGCAGCTCAGTATCAGGAGAGAAAGTGACCCAATCAAAAAATGGGCCAAAGAACTAAACAGACATTCCTCCAAAGAAGACATACAGATGGCTATTAATCATATGAAAAGATTCTCAACATCACTCATTATCAGAGAAATGCAAATCAAAACCACAATGAGGTACCATTTCACGCCAGTCAGAATGGCTGCTATCAAAAAATCTACAAGCAATAAATGCTGGAGAGGGGGTGGAGAAAAGGGAACCCTCTTACACTGTTGGTGGGAATGCAAACTAGAACAGCCACTATGGAGGACAGTGTGGAGATTACTCAAAAAATGGGAAATAGAACTGCCATATGATCCAGCAGTCCCACTGCTGGGCATACACACTGAGGAAACCAGAAGGGAAAGAGACACGTGTACCCCAATGTTCATCACAGCACTGTTTATAATAGCCAGGACATGGAAGCAACCTAGATGTCCATCGGCAGATGAATGGCTAAGATAGCTGTGGTACATATACACAATGGAATATTACTCAGCAACTAAAAAGAATGCATTTGAATCAGTGCTAACGACGCGGATGAAGCTGGAGCCTATTATACAGAGTGAAGTATGTCAGAAAGAAAAACACTAATACAGCATATTAATGCATATATGACAGCACCCTTGTGGCAGAAAGTGAAGAAGAACTAAAGAGCCTCCTGATGAAAGTGAAAGAGGAGAGTAAAAAAGTTGGCTTAAAGCTCAACATTCCAAAAACTAAGATCATGGCATCCGATCCCGTCACTTCATGACAAATAGATGGGGAAACAGTAGCTCACTTTATTTTGGGGGGCTCCAAAATCAGTGCAGATGGTGACTGCAGCCATGAAATTAAAAGACGCTTACTCCTTGGAAGGAAAGTTATAACCAACTTAGACAGCATATTAAAAAGCAGAGACATTACTTTGTCAACAAAGGTCCGTCTAGTCAAGGCTATGGTTTTTCCAGTAGTCATATATGGATGTGAGAGATGGACTATAAAGAAAGCTGAGCGCCAATGAATTGATGCTTTTGAATTGTGCTGTTGGAGAGGACTCTTGAGAGTCTCTTGAACTGCAAGGAGATCCAACCAGTCCATTCTGAAGGAGATCAGTCCTGGATGTTCATTAGAAGGACTGATAATGAAGTTGAAACTCCAATATTTTGGCCACCTGATGTGAAGAGCTGGCTCATTTGAAAAGACCCTGATGCTGGGAAAGATTGAGGGCAGGAGGAGAAGGGGACGACAGAGGATGAGATGGTTGGATGGCATTGCCAACTCAATGGACATGAGTTTGGGAAAACTCCAGGAGTTGGTGATGGACAGGGAGGCCTGGTGTGCTGCGGTTCATGGGGTCGCAAAGAGTCAGACATGACTGAGCGACGGAACTGAACTGAACTCAATAAATACATACGGAATTTAGAAAGATGATAATGATGACCCTATATGTAAGACAGCAAAAGAGACACTGAGATAAAGAACAGACATTTGGACTCTGTGGGAGAAGGTGAGGGTAGGATGATTTGAATTGAAACATGTATATTATCGTATGTGACGTAGATCACCAGTCCAAGTCCGATGCATGAGACAGGGTACTCAGGGCTGGTGTACTGGGACGACCCTGAGGGATAGGATGGGGAGGGAGGTGGGAGGTGAGTTCAGGATGGGGAACACTTGTACACTGTGGCTGATCCGTGTTGATGTATGGTGAAAGCCATTACAATATTTTAAAGTAATTAGCCTCCAATTAAATAAATTCATTTTTTTTAAAAAGATCGTAAAACAAAATTAAAAAATAAAAAGAGGAGCCCCCATGCCACAAAAAGAAGTCTACAAAAGACAACTAGAGAGGAGCTGACCCTCCATGAATAGAGAGTGGACCCTCAGGGGAATTAGAGTGGATCCCCATGCCACAAGTAGATACTAGACTTCTGCACATTGCAATTAGACAGTGACCAGCCTGCACTTCTCTAATAGAGGGCATCTGCCCCACTGCAGCTCAAGAGGAGGCTCCACCACAACTCTAAAGAAAGCCTGAGTCACCTGCTGCAACCCAAGAGGACCCGAGTTCCCCATTGCAATTTGACAGGAGCCCTAGGCTGTAACAAGGGGATACTTGTCAAAATGACAGAGGGGACCCCAGCCAAAACTGAAGCGGACTCCCCCGGCACAACTAGAGTGGAGTCCCCCAGGATATCACACCTAGAAAGAAGAACTTTTGCCTCAAATAGAGACAAGTTCCCTGAGGGAAGTCGAGTGGAGTCCCTCACAACTAGACAGCATCAAACCCACTAATATTAGTGAGGAACCCCTAGCGCCATAAGTAGAGAGGACCTCCCCCATGAAGCCACCCACACCCCAACCATAGAGGGCACTGCCCCACACCTCTAGAGGAGCCCTCCACCAAAACTCTAGAGGAGCCCGCTGGACATCACACAAAGAGAGAAGGCCCTCTACTGCTAATACAAATGAACTTAACCAAAAGCAGAGAGGACCTTGCACATCACCACTAGAGAGAATCGAACCCACCACAACTACAGGGTTGAACCTGCCCAAAGTTTGATAGAGAAGTCCCATGACAAAATTAGTGACAAAAAAAAAAAAAAAAACAAGACAGGAGCCACCCTGCACATTGCTGCTAGAGACGAGTCACCCCAAGACAACTAAAGAGGAGTCCCCACCACAAGTCAAGAGGAACCCTGAGTACAGCCATAATTCGAGAGGAACCCTGAGATCCCCTCCACGGCTCAAGTGGAACCCTGAGTCCCGAGCTGCAACTCGAGAGGAACACTGAGTAATGGCTGCAATTTGAAAGGAGCTCTGACTCCCTGCTGCAACTCAAGAGGAATCCCGAGTTACCCCTTGCAAATCGAGAGGAGGCCAGACTCCGCTGTTGCAATTCAAGGGTAATCCCGAGATCCCCATCGCAACTCCAGAGGAAACTCGAGTTTCAGGCCTCAACTCAAAAGGAGGCCTGACTTCCCTGTTGCAACTCAAGAGTAACATTGAGTTCCCGCTGCAACTCGAGAGGAGTTCTGAGTCTCCTGCTGCAACTCGAGAGGAAACCCGAGTTCCCTGCCTCAACTCAAGAGGATGCCTAAATCCCCTGTTGCAACTCAAGAGGAACCCCGAGTTTCCAGCTGGAACTTGAGAACCTCGGGTTCCCCGCCTCAAATCGAGATGAGGCCCAATACCCCTGCAGCAAGTCAAAAGGAACCCTGAGTCCCTCATTGCAACTCAAGATGAGCCCCATGCCCCCTGATGTAACTCCAGAGGATTCCCAAGAAGAGCCTAGCCCACCACAATTTGAGAGGATCACTCTACCACAACAAGAAAGGAAGTCCCATACCACAACTAAATAGGAGGCCCCCTTGACAAAACTAGAGAGTACACATAGGAGTACACATGTGCTCCTGCACATAGCAACTAGAAAAATGCCCCTTCTCATCACAACCAGAGAGAAGTCACCCCATCACAATTTGAGAAGAGCACTCTCCCACATCTAGCTACCACAACTAAAGAGGATCCCCACTTCCACAACTAGAGAAGAGCCTGCAAACAACTAGAGAGGAGCTGACTCACTACAAATAAAGAGTGGACCCTCACTGCAATTAGAGTGGAGCCCCATGTCACAACTAGATAGTAGCCACCTGCACATTGCAACTCGCCAGGGACCAGCCTGCACATCACTACTACAGAGAATCTGCCCCACTTCAGCTCGAGAGGAGGCTCTACAACAACTCAAAGGAACCCCAAGTTACCTGCTGCAACTCAAGAGGCACCCCGAGTTCCCCACTGCAATTTGACAGGAGCCCTAGGCTGTAATAAGAAAAGGGCACACTGATCAAAATGACGGAGGGGCTCCCTGGCCAAAACTGAAGCGGATTCCCCAGGCACAACTAGAGCGGAGTCCCCCAGGATATCACACCTAGAGAGAAGTCCTTCTGCCACAAATAGAGACAAGCTCCCTGAAGTGAGTCGAGTGGCGACCCTTACAACTAGAGAGAAGCAATCCCACTAATATTAGTGAGGAACCCCTAGCGCCAAAAGTAGAGAGGACCTCCCCCGTGGATCCACCCACACCCCAAGCAGAGAGCACACAGCCCTGCACTTCGAGAGGAGCTCTCCATCACAACTCCAGAGGAACCCACTGGACATCACACTTAGAGAGGAGCCACTCTACTGCTAATAGAGACGAACTTCACACCACAACTAGTGAGGAGCTTGCACACCACAACTGGAGAGAATCAAACCCACAACAACAGAGTTGACCCTGACCACAACTATAGAGAAGTCCCATGCCAAAACTAGTGAGTAGTTACCCACCTAGCAACAAGATAGGAGCCACCCTGCACATCCCTGCTAGAGAGGAGTTTCCCCAAGACAACTCGAGAAGAGGCCCTAAGGCAAGTCGAGAGGAACCCTGAGTTCCCCACCACCACTCACGTGGAACCCTGAGTTCCCCGCTGCAACTCAAGAGGAACACTGAATTCCCACCACAACTAGAGGGGAGTGCTGAGCTCCCTACTGCAACTCAAGAATCCCGATTGTCCAGCCTCAACTCGAAAGGAACCCTGAGTTCCCTGCTGCAACTCGAGAGGAGACCCAACTTACCTGCTGCAACTCGAGAGGAAACCCAAGTTCCACACCTCAACTCGAGATGAGGCCAGACTCCTCTGCTACAACTCAAGAGGAAACACGATTTTTATGCCTCAACTCAAGAGGAGGCCTGACTTCCCTGTTTCAAATGACAGAACTCCAATTTCTCCATCACAACTCGAGAGCAACACTGAGATTCCTGATGCAAATCAAGAGGAACCCTGAGATCCCCCTCGCAACTCGAGAGGAGGCCTGATATCCCCTGCTGCAACTCGAGAAGAAATTCGAGTTCCCCACCTCAACTTGAGAGGAGGCCTGACTCCCCTGTTGGAACACAGGAGGAACCCCAATTTCAACCACCTCAATTAAAGAGGAGGCCCTATTCCCCTTCTGCAACTCAAGAGGAACCCCAAGTTCCCTGTTGGGACTCAAGAGGAACCCCAAGTTCCCTGTCGCAACTCAAGACGAGCCCCAAGGACCCTGATGCATCTCCAGAGCATTCCCAAGAGGAGTCACCCCCACCACAAATCGAGAGAAGCACTCTATCACAACCAGAGAGGAAGCCCCATACAACAACTAAAGAGGAGGCCCCCCTGTTACAACTAGAGAAGAGTCTGCAAACCACAACTAGAGAGGAGCAGAAACAAAAACCTCAGTTGACCACACTGCAACTATAGTGGAGCCCCATACTGTAACTCTACAGTAGCCTACTGCACATCACACCTAGATAGGAGACAAACTGCTACTCGCTACTAGAGAGAAGCTGCTCATGCAGCTCGAGGGGAGGCCCCAGAACAACTCTAAATGAACCCCAATCATCTGTCCCAACTCGAGAGGAAACCAGAGTCCCCCACCGCAACTCAACAGGAGCTCTATAGTGTCACAAGGAAGGAGCTCCCAGGGACAAACAGAGGAACCCCCCGCCAAAACTGGAGAGGATTCCCCTGCCAAAACTAGAGAGGATCCCTCCGGCATATTGGGCCTAGAGAAGAGCCCCTCTGCTGCAAATAGATAAGAAGCCCCTGAAGTAACTCAAGATGAGCTTCTCACAACTAGGGTGGAGCAACCCCATGAAAACTAGTAAGGAGCCCCCAATTCCACAATCAGGGAGAACACCCTCCCCACAGAGAACCCCCAGAGGAAGCACTACCACTACTAGAGTACAGCCCCGAGTCTCCTCCTGAACTGGAGAGTAGTCCTGTGCCACAACTCAAGAAAAGTCCATGGCCACAATGAGAGAGAAGCCCACCCGCTGAAACTGAAGAGTGTCTCATTACCACAACTGAGGTGGAGACAACGGACATAGCACCTAGAGAGGGTCCCCTCCACTGCAAACAGAGACGACCTCCCTGCTGCAAGTCGAGTAGATGCCCCCTACCAATGTCAGAGAGGAGTAACCTCGCCACAACTAGAGAGCAGCCCCCTGAACATAGCAACTGGGGATGAGCATTCCCGCACATCGCAATTAGATAGAAGCCTCCTTCCACAACTAGAGAGAAGGCTCGCATGCCACAACTAAAGAGGAGGGGCCATGCCAAAACTAGAGAGCACGTTCACCCTACCACATCTGGAAAGAGTGCCTGTGGACATCGCTACCAGAGAGAGAAACCCCCTCCACAATTCAAGAGGAACACTTCACTGCAACTCTAGGGGTGCCTCCTGTACACCATAATAAGATAAGAGCTCCCCTAACACACCTCGAGAGGAGACTGCACATCAAAACTAGAGAGGAGCCCACCCAACACAACTACGAGCTGACCCTCCACAACAACTCAGAGGTGTCCCATGCCACAGGTAATTTAGCCATCCACACATCACAACTAAACAGAAGCCACCCTGCACATTGCTACTAGAGAGGAGCAACCCCACCACAACTCGATTGGAGGCCCCACCTCAACTCGAGAGGAACACAAAGTCCCCCAGTGCAACTTGAGAGAAGTCCCCAACCACAACTAGAGAGGTGAACACACACTGCAACAAGAGAGGAGCCCACCCAGACTCAGCATGAAGAAAGGAGGCCCCACATCCTGCCCCTAGAAAGGAGCAATCTCGAACACCACATCTCGAGAGGAGGTTCCACACCACTATTAGGTGAAAGGAAAGTGAAGTCGCTCAGTCGTGTCTGACTCTTTGCAACCCCATGGACTGTATCCTACCAGGCTCCTCCGTCCATGAAATTTTCCAGGTAAGAGTACTGGAGTGGGTTGCCATTTCCTTCTCCAGGGGATCTTCCCGACCCAGGGATGAACCTGGGTCTCCCGCACGGCAGGCAGACGCTTTACCCTCTGAGCCACCAGGGAAGCACTATTAGGCAGTAGCCCCTCAAACCACAAATAGAGATGATCCAGCAAACTGCACCTAGAGAAGAGTCGCACAGCATAACGCACCAAAACAGGAATTCCCACTCCACAACCAGAGAGGACGTCTCCAGGCACAGCAGAACTAGGGAGGAGCACCACATCACAACCAGAGAGAAGCCCAACTGCTAAAACTAGAGAGTTGAATACACACCACAACTAGATAGTTGACCCTCAGGCACAACTAGTGAGAAGCGCCCCGCGGAAACTAGGGAGGCGCCCCGCCCCCGCGCCCGCTGTACCGCATCTAGAGTAGAGAACCACTGCCACCACTAGAATGGACAAGCCTGTCACAGGGACATAGGAGCCGAGCCCACACACCACAGTTAGAGAAAAGTGCCCATGCACATCACAGCTAGAATGGAACTCACACATGGATCATAACGGAAGAGGAGGTCAGCACTGTAACTAGAAAGGAGACCCCTGCTGTAGCTCAAGAGGCACCCCGAGTTCCCTGCTGGATTTGTCAGGAGCCCTAGGCTGAAACAAGAAAAAGGGCCACGGGCCAAAATGACAGAGAGGCTCTGAGACCAAAACTGAAGCAAATTCCCCCGGCACAAGTAGAATGGAGTCCCACAGGACATCACACCTAGAGAGAAGCTCCTCTGCCGCAAAGAGAAACAAGCTCCCTGAAGTAATTTGAGTGGAGGCCCTCACTAGAGAGAAGCAATCTCACTAATAATAGTGAGGAAACCCTAGCGCCAAAAGTAGAGAGGACCTCCCCCGTGGAGCCAACTACACCCCAACCAGAGAGGACACAGCCCCGAAACTCAAGACGAGCCCTCCAGCACAACTCGAGAGGAGCCCGCTGGGCATCACACATACAGAGGAGGCCCTCTGCTGCTAATAGAGATGAACTTCACACCACAAGTAGAGAGGAGCTTGCACATCACAACTAGAGAGAATCGAACCCACCAAAACTACAGAGTTGACCCCAACCTCAACTAGAGAGAAGCCCCGTGCCAAAACTGCAACAAGACAGGAGCCACCCTGCACATCCCTGTTAGAGATGAATCGCCTCAAGGCAACTTGAGAGGAGACCCCACCAAAAGTTGAGAGGAACCCTCAGTACCCCTCTAACTCGAGAGGAACCCTGAGTTCCCTGCCACAGCTCGAGTGGAACCCTGAGTCCCATGCTGCAAATCGAAAGGAACACTGAGTTCCCGCCACAAATCAAGAGGAGTTCTGAGTTCCCTGATGCAACTTGAGAGGAAAACCAAGTTCCCCATCGCAACTCAAGATGAGCCCCAAGCCCCCTGATACAACTCGAGAGGATTCCCAAGAGGCACCACCCCCACCGCATTTCCAGAGGAGCACTCAACCCAAACAAGTGAGGAAGTCCAATACCACAGCTAAAGCAGAGCCCCCCCACCGCCCCCCCCCCCCCGCCCCCGCCCACTCCCTGCCACAACTAGAGAGGAGTCTGCAAACCACAACTAGAGAGAAGCGGAAACAAAAACGTTAATTGACACCACTGCAACTAGGGTGCAGCCCCATGCCATAACTATACAGTAGCCTTCTGAAAGGTGGTTGCTAAACCACAAAAGACACCAGGATTCTTGGCCTCTGGAGAAGAATAATTCAATCCAGAGATGAGGCTTGATCACTCAGAGCTTTTGTGTAATACAGTTTTATTAAAGTATAAAAGAGATAGAGAAAGCTTCTGACATAGACATCAGAAGGCGCAGAAAGAGTACCCCCCTGCTAGTCTTTAGCTGGAAGTTATATAGTTACTAGCAGTCTGCTAACTAAAGAAAGGAAATGTCTCAAAACTCAGAAAATGGCACCAGGCCCCTCACCCACAAGATGCATTTTGAGATAACCTTGGCAGCAGGTGAGTCATCCCAGGCCATAAAATGATTGACGTGAATCCTGAAGAAAGGCAGATTTCCATACAAGTATACAATTTCATTAATATAGATTAGGAGAACAATGTATGAGTATACCTCACTGGTTTGTCAAGTCAGTTGAGCCTTTAGGCTGAACCGACTTGAAGACAAAGTCTGGGGTAAATATATAGTACATTAACATAGCTTAAGACAAACATTTCCATAAGAAAAATACAGTGATTACCTCAAGGTTTGAGAAAAGTTAAGTTCAGGTGGAGCCAGGTGTCATTATGGCAGAATTTTAAGAGAAACCTCTTTTTAAATTTGTATAGAGAAGGAAAAAAAAAAAAAAATGTAACACTAGTTTGTTTCCTCTTGCCGCTTAAGAGAGAGATAAAAAAACATTTCTCCAAAGAAAACATACAGATGGCTAATAAACACATGAAAAGATGCTCAACATCACTCATTATCAGAGAAATGCAAATCAAAACCACAATGAGGTAAAATCTCACAATGGTCAGAATGGCTGCTATCAAAAAGTCTACAAACAATACATGCTGGAGAGGGTGCAGAGAAAAGGGAACCCTCTTACACTGTTGGCAGGAATGCAAACTAGTACAGCATATGGAGAACAGTGTGGAGATTCCTAAAAAACAGGTACTAGAACTGCCATACAACCCATCAATCCCACTGTTGGGCATACACACTGAAGAAACCAAAACTGAAAGAGACACGTGTACACCAATGTTCATCGCAGCACTGTTTACAATAGCTAGGACATGGAAGCAACCTAGATGTCCATCAGCAGATGAATGGATAAGAAAGCTGTGGTACATATACACAATGGAATATTCAGTTCAGTTCAGTTTGGCTGCTCAGTCTTAAGACTTAAGAGCTGCTCAAGCTCTTAAGACTTTTGGCTTCAGTTCAGTTCAGTCACTCAGTCGTGTCCGACTCTTTGTGACCCCATGAATCGCAGCACACCAGGCCTCCCTGTCCATCACCATCTCCCGGAGTTCACTCAAACTCACGTCCATCGAGTCAGTGATGTCATCCAGCCATCTCATCCTCTGTTGTCCCCTTCTCCTCCTGCCCCCAATCCCTCCCAGCATCAGAGTCTTTTCCAATGAGTCAACTCTTCACATAAGGTGGCCAAAGTACTGGAGTTTCAGCTTTCGCATCATTCCTTCCAAAGAACACCCAGGACTGATCTCCTTTAGAGTGGACTGGTTGGATCTCCTTGCAGTCCAAGGGACTCTCAAGAGTCTTCTCCAACACCACAGTTCAAAAGCATCAATATTACTCAGCTATTAAAAAGAATGCATTTGAATCATTTCTAAGGAGGTGGATGAAACTGGAGCCTATTATACAGAGTGAAATAAGTCAGAAAGAAAAACACCAACACAGTATACTAGCACATATATACGGAATTTAGAAAGATGGTAACGATGACCCTATATGCGAGACAGCAAAAGAGACACAGATGTAAACAACAGACTTTTGGACTCTGTCGGAGAAGGCAAGGGTGGGATGATTTGAGAAAACAGCATTGAAACATGTATATTACCATATGTGAAACAGATTGCCAGTCCAAGTTCGATGCATGAAACAGGGGGCTCAGGGATGGTGCAATGGGATGACCCTGAGGGATGGGATGGGTAGTGAGGTGGGAGGGGGGTTGAGAGTGGGGGACACATGTACACCCATGGCTGACTCATGTCAATGTATGGCAAAAAGCACTACAATATTGTGAAGTAATTAGCCCCCAATTAAAATAAATTAATTAGTTTTTTTTTAATGTCTGACACTTGCGGCCTATTTCCTCCATTTGGAGACCCCTGGCCTTCCTGCCTGTTACCCTCTCACTACCGCACAACACAACTCAACAGGAGCCAGCGTGCTAATCGCTACTAGAAAGGAGCTGCCCCACGCAGCTCGAGAGGAGGCCCCACCACAACTCTAAAGGAGCTCCAAGTCACCTGTCACACCTCGAGAGGAACCCTGAGTCCCCCACCACAACTCAACAGGAGCCCTATGCCTTCACAGGGAAAGAGACCCCAGCAACAAACAGAGGAGCTCCTTGCCAAAACTGGAGAGGATTTCCCTGCCAAAAGTATGGAGGAGCCAGCAGCACATTGCGCCCAGAGAGGAGCCACTGTACCGCAAATAGAGAGGAGGCCCCTGAAGTAACTCGAGATGAGCCTGTCACAACTAGAGTGGAGCAACCCTGCGAAAACTAGCGAGGAGCCCCCAAGGCCACTAGTAGAGAGAACAGCCTCCCCACAGAGAACCCCCAGAGGAGGCACCACCGCTACTAGCTAGGAGCTGCGAGTCCCCTCCTGAACTTGAGAGGAGGCCTATGCCACAACTCAAGAGAAGCCCATGGCCACAACGAGAGAGGAGCCCCACCCGTCCAACCTGGAGAGTGTCCCACCATCACAGCTGGAGAGGAGAACCCAGACATCGCACCTGAGATGAATTTCTCACAGGAGGTGCGAGCAGCTTCTCTCTTTCAGAAAACTCAAGAATGAGACCTGGAAGTGATCCATCAGAAGCAAAGTGAAGCCACCACAAGGTTTGTCAGTAGCTTACAATGTAAAATCTAAGTAGTATTCTGAGGCAGAAAAGAGGCTTTAGAAAGCAAGTTCTGACTTCCTGGTTCACAGCATGATTCAGAAGAATGTGAAAACACATTCTTCTGGGCACTCGGATCCTCCTGTGAGATCACTGGTTTTAAACAGAGAGTTCTGTGAACAGAGAACACTCTAAGTCTACCTAGTCTGCTTAGGTGAACGTGTACCCTGAGATGACCCTCTAATAAGGAGTTACAGGCAGCTTGCTTTCATTTCCAAAATGAACAGGATTTGACTAACAAAGATGTGGAACTGAACAACACATAAAGAAGGAAAGTTTTTCCAAGTAACTTTCAGTCTAAAATCAACTAGGCTTCAGATGCAGAAAATAGAGCTTTAATCCAAAGCTGGGGTTCAAGAATCACACACAGCGTATTTCTGAAGAACATAAAGACACAAAAGGGCTGAGTGGATCCTTCTGGGAGAACCATTGTTTGAGCAGACAGTAAACTATAACTAACATTTGTAGGTGTACTTGACCTCTTAGAAGAACCCCTACTAGGCATGACCAGCAGCTTCTTTCTTTCAGAAAGCTCAAGGATTAGACTAGGAACCTGTCAATCTGAATAAAATGAAGGAGATGGCAGTGTTTTTCCAGGAAATGGGTCAAAACCCAACTTGTTTGCTGATTTGCAATGTGACTGCTTGAGCCAAAAGCTCAGTTTGCTATGTTCCCACACAGCGTGAGTCTGAAGAATGGAAAAACACACACAGGGCACTCAGATTCTTCTCTAGGTGTACTGGTTTGAGCAGAGAGTTCTGTGACTTGCTAGTTCTCTAACTATAACTAACCTGCATATGTGAAAATGTCATCTGAGATGGACCTCCTAACAAGGATTTGCGAGCAGCTTGGTTGTTTGGAAAAACTCAAGGATTAGACTAAGGCAGTTGTTGAAGAGAATAAAACAAAAGCAAGCAAGGCATCTCAGGGTTGCTTTCCATCTCAAATTAACTCGTTCTCTGAGCCAGAATGTATGTCTTTGACCAGAGCTCAGTTTCAAGGTTCACATGGAACATGATTCCAAAGATTGCAAACACACCCAGGGCCCACAGGAGCCTTCTGTGAGAAAACTGATGTGAGCAGGGAGGTCTGTGACTAATTAGTTCCCTAGCTATAATAACGTGGTTAGGTGCAAATGTTCTGAGATGACCTCCAAACTAGGATGTTCATGCAGCTTGTTTGTTTAAGAAAAGTCAAGGTTTAGACTAGGAAGTTTTTGATATGATTAAAACAAAAGTTGACCGAAGCATTTTTCAAGTAACTGACCCAAGGCAGAAGAAAAGCCCTAAAAGAGCTTGGTTTTCCAGGTTGACACACAGCATGATTCTGGAGACTGCAAAGACACAGACAGGGCACACAATTCTGTGGAAACCGTGGTTCAAGCAGGGAGTTCTGGGTCTCTTTAATGCTTTGAACGATAACTCACCAGGTTGGGTGAAAATAGACTCAGAGATGACCCTGGAGCAAAGAGTTGCAAGCAGCTTGCCTGTTTCAGACAACTCAGGGATCAGACTAAGGAAGCTGTTGAATGGATTCACCCAAAGCAACCAAAGTGTTATTCGGGTTACTTTCAGTGGAAAACGACCTCCTTTTCCAAGGCAGATAATACAGCTTGAACCCAAAGTTCGGGTTTCAAGATTCACACACAGCATGATGTGCTTGCTGTGTCTGAACCTTGTAAAATGTCACAACTTATGGATGCCGTTGAACTGAATAAAGCAATACTTAAGGAATTTGTTGACTGCAATAAAAGAAAAGCACCATTGTGTTTTGGAGGTCAATTTCAGTATAAAATGGACTAGTTTTGCGAGTCAGGAAATAGAGCTTTCACCAAATGCTCAGTTTCTTTTTATTTTTTTTAATTAATTTTATTTTATTTTTAAACTTTACAATATTGTATTGGTTTTGCCAAATATCGAAATGAATCCGCCACAGGTATACATGTGTTCCCCATCCTGAACCCTCCTCCCTCCTCCCTCCCCATACCATCCCTCTGGGTCTTCCCAGTGCACCATCCCCAAGCATCCAGTATCGTGTATTG
Source organism: Bubalus kerabau (assembly GCF_029407905.1). Classification (NCBI taxonomy): domain Eukaryota; kingdom Metazoa; phylum Chordata; class Mammalia; order Artiodactyla; family Bovidae; genus Bubalus; species Bubalus kerabau. The sequence goes on from NC_073628.1 coordinate 54,635,258, forward strand.
AACCTGGACTGGCGACTCATTCCATATATGATATTATACGTATTTCAATGCCATTCTCCCAAATCATCCCACCCTCTTCCTCTCCCACAGAGTCCAAAAGACTGTTCTATACATCAGTGTCTCTTTTGCTGTCTTGTATACAGGGTTATTGTTACCATCTTTCTAAATTCCATATATATGCGTTAGTACAGATGGTGACTGCAGCCATGAAATTAAAAGACGCTCAGTTTCAACATTCACACACAGCACGTGCCTTCCTAAGGTAAAGACACAAACAGGCCCATTGGATCCTTCTCTGGAAACATGCTTTGGGTTGGGAGTTCTGTGACTAGTTAGCACTCTAACTATAGGAAACCTGGATAGGTGAAAATGTACTCTGACATGACCTAATGAGGAGTTGCAAGCATCTTTTTCAGTTCCAAAACTTGAGGATTAGAGTAGGAAGTTGTCTGTTTCCACAAAGCCAAAGCGAGCAGCAAATCGTGTTGGAAGAGGCTAGTTGCCTGAGGCAGGAAATACAGCTTGAACCAAAAACTTGGTTTTCAAGGTTCAGGCACATAATGTTTCCAAATCAGAATGTAAAGACACAAACAGGGCACACTGGATCTTCCTGGGAGAGTGCTGCTTTGAGCAGAGAGTTCTGTGCGTAGTTACTTCTGTCACTACTGCTAAGCTGGTGAGGTGCAAATGTGCTCTGAGATGAATTCCTCACAGGAGGTGCAAGCAGCTTCTCTCTTTCAGAAAACTCAAGAATCAGATCTGGAAGTGATCGATCAGAAACAAAGCAAAGCCACCAAAGGGTTTGTTGGTAACACACTGTAAAATCTAAGTAGTTTTCTGAGGCAGAGAAGAGGCTTTAGCCAGCAAGCTCTGATTTCCCGGTTCACAGCGTGATTTGGAAGAATGTAAAGACACAACATGAGCACTTGGATCCTCCTGTAAGAACACTCGTTTTGAACAGAGAGTTCTGGACCAGAGACTACTCTAAGTCTACCTAGCCTGCTTAGGTGAAAATGTACTCTGAGATAACCCTCTAACAAGGAATTGCAAGCAGCTTTCTTTGGTTTCCAAAACCAACAGGATTTGACTAAGGAAGTTGTGGAACTGAATAACACACAAGCAAGCAAAGTGTTTTCTAAGTAACTTTCAGTCTAAAATATACTAGGTTTCAGATGCAGATAGTTCAGCTTTAAGGAAAATGTCAGTTTTCAAGGTTAACACACAGCATGTTTCTGACCAGTGAAAATGCACCAACAGGGCATATTGGATCCTTCTCTGAGAACACAGGTTTGACCAGAGTTCTGGACTAGTTTGTACTCCAACTGTAACTAACCTGGTTAGGTAAAAATGTACTCTGAGATGATCTCCTAACAAGGAGTTTGCATGCAGCCTGTTTCTTTAAAAAAAAACTCAAGGGTTAGACTATGGCAGTTGTTGAACCTAATAAAATAAAAGCAACTGAAGTGTTTTTCATGTAACTTTCAGTCTAAAACTACCAAGTTTTCAGAAGCAGAAAATACAGCTTTTGTCAAGAGGCTCAGAGTTTCAAGTTCACACACCACATGTTCCTCATTAGCTTAGAGACATACACAGTACATGCTGGACACTTCTGTGAGAACACTGGTTTGAGCAGAGAATTCTGTGACTAGTTAGTACTATACCTATAGCCAACATGGTTATGTGGAAATGTACTCTGAGAAACCTCCTAACAAGGAGTTTCACAATTCATATGGAAACATGAAAGACCCCGAATAGCTAAAGCAGTCTTGAGAAAAAAGAACAGAGCTGAAGGAATCAACCTTCCTGACCAGATTATACTACAAAGCTATAGTCATCAAGAAAGTATGGTACTGGCACAAAAAGAGAAATATAGGCCAATGGAACAAGATAGAATGCCCAGAAGTAAACCCATGCACCTATGGGTACCATATTTTTGACAAAGGAGGAAGAATATACAATGGGGCAAATATAGCCTCTTCAATAAGTGGTGCTGGGAAAACTGGACAGCTACATGTAAAAGAATGAAATTAGAACACTCCCTAACACCATACACAAAGATAAGCTCAAAATGGATTAAAGATCTAAATGTAAGATCAGAAACTATAAAACTCTTCAAGGAAAACATAGGCAGAACACTCAATTACATAAATAAAAGCAATATCCTCTATGACCCACCTCCTAGAGTAATGAAAATAAAAACAAAAATAAACATGTGGGACCTAATTAAACGTGAAAGCTTTTGCACAGCAAAGGAAACTACGAACAACGTGAAAAGACAACCCTCAGAATGGGAGAAATTAGTATCAAATGAAACAACTAACAAAAGATTAATTTCCAAAATAAACAAGCAGCTCATACAAGTCAATACCAGAAAAACAAACAACTCAATAAAAAAAGGGGGTGAAGACCTAAACAGACATTTCTCCAAAGAAGACATACAGATGGCTAACAAACACACGAAAAGATGCTCAACATCACTCATTATTAGAGAAATGCAAAAATCAAAACTACAATGAGATACCATCTCACAGCAATCAGAATGGCCATCATAAAAAAATCTACAAACAATAAGTGCAGGAAAGGCTGTGGAGAAAAAGGAACCCTCTTGCATTGCTGGTGGGAATGTAAATTGATACAGCCACTATGGAAGATGGCAGGGAGAGTCCTTAAAAAACCTTGAATAAAACCACCTATGGCCCAGCAATCCCACTCCTAGGCATATACCCTGAGGAAACCAAAATTGAAAAAGACATATGTACTCCAATGTTTATTGAGGCACTATTTACAATAGCTAGAACATGGAAGCAATCTAGATGTCCATTGGCAGGTGAATGGATAAAGAAGCTGTGATATGTATAGACAATGCAATATTATTCAGGTATAAAAAGAAATGCATCTGAGTCAGTTCTAATGAGATGGATGAACCTAGAGCCTATTACACAGAGTGAAGTAAGTCAGAAAGAGAAAGATAAATATAATATGCTGCGGCTGCTGCTGCTGCTAAATCACTTCAGTCGTGTCCGACTCTGTGCGACCCCAGAGACGGCAGCCCACCAGGCTGTGCCATCCCTGGGATTCTCCAGGTAAGAACACTGGAGTGGGTTGCCATTTCCTTCTAATGTAAATATATGGAATCTAGAAAGATGCTACCTATGACTTTATTTGCAGGGCAGCAATGGAGAAACAGACTAGAGAACAGACTTATGGACATGGGGAGGGGGAGGAGAGGCTGAGACGTATGACGAGAGCAACATGGGAACTTACATTACCATATGTAAAATAGATAGCCAATGGGGATTTGATGACTCAGTGAACTGATGACTCCGACAGGGGCTCAAACAGGGGCTCTCTATCAACCTGGTGGAGTGGGATGGGGAGGGAGATAGGAGGCAGGCTCAAGACGGAGAGGACATATGTATACCTATGGCTGATTTATGTTGAGGTTTGACAGAAAACAACAAAATTCTGTAAAGCAATTATCCTTCAATTACAAAATAAAAAAAATTTTTTAAAGTATAAGATATTTTTGTCCTTCAGTATTAATGTTGTGTCTGACTCTTTGTGACCCTTTGGACTGCAGCACACCAGGCTTCCCTGTCCTTCACTATCTCCCAGAGTTTCCTCAAACTCATGTACATTGAGTTGGTGATGCTATCCATCCATCTCCTCCTCTGCTACCACCCTTCTCCTCCTGCACTCAATCTTTCCCAGTATCAGAGTCTTTTCCAATGAGTATGCTCTTCAATTAGGTCGCCAAAGTATTGGAGCGTCAGCTTCAGCAACAGTCTTTCCAATGAACGCTCAGGGTTGATTTCCTTTAGGATTGACTAGTTTGATATCCTTGCAGTCCAAGGGACCCTCAAGAGTCTTGTCCAGTAACACAATTCAAAAGCATCAATTCTTTGGTGCTCAGCCTTCTTTATGGTCCAACTCTCACATCTGTACATGACTTCTGGAAAAACCATAGCTTTGACTATACAGACCTGTGTGGACAAAGTGATGTTTCTGCTTTTTAATACACTGCTCAGGGTTGTCATAGCTTTCCTTCCAAGGAGCAAGCGTCTTTTAATTTCATGGCTACAGTCACCATCCACAGTGATTTTGGAGCCCAAGAAAATAAAATCTGTCACTGCTTCCTAAAAGAATAAGATACCTTGAAATAAATTTAACCAAGGAATGAAATACCTAAAACTATAAATTACTAATGAAGGAAAATTTGAAAATTATAGAAAGAAATGGAAAGATATCCTGTGTTCTTAGATTGGAAGAAATAATATTGTTAAAATGTCCATTCAACCCAAAGCAATCTAGAGATTTAATGCAGCCCCTATCAAAATATCCATAACATGTTTCACAGAACTAGAACAAATAATCCTAAAATTTATTGAAACGGCAAAAGATCCCAAAGAGCAAAAGCAATATTGAGAAAACAAGAACAAATGTGGAGGTATCACACGCCCCAATTCAGATCATACTATAAAGCTACAGTAATAAAAACAGCACAGTACTGGCATAAAAACAAACCCATATGTCAAGGCAACAGAATAAATAAATGTAATTCCAGAAATAAACTTGCACACTTATGGTCAATTAATCTACAACAAAGGAGGCAGGAATATACAATGAAAAAAAGCTAGAATATGTACACTGTTCAGTAAATAGTGCCAGAGAACTGGACAGCTACATGTAAAACAATGGAATTAGAATATTTCATCACATCATATACAAAAATAAACTCAAAATGGATTAAAGACTTAAATGTAAGACTCGAAACCATAAAGCTCCTACAAGAGAACATAGGTAGAACACTCTGACATAAATTGCAGCAATATTTTTTGGATCTGTCTTCTAAGTCAAAAGAAATAAAAGCAAAAATAAACAAATGGGACCTAATTAAACTTAAAAGCTTTTGCACAGCACAGGAAATCATTGACCAAACAAAAAGACAGCCTTTATTTATGACTAATAAAGGATTAACATCCAAAAATATAAACATCTCATACAACTTAATATCAAAAAAACAAACAGCCAAATTTAAAAGTGAGCAGAAGACCTGACTAGACATTTTCCCAAAGAAAAAATACAGATGACCAACAAGGACATGAAAAAATGCTCAGCACTAGCAATTATCAGAGAAATACAAATGAAAACCATGAGATATCACCTCACACCATCAAAAAGTCCAAATATAAATTAATATGTATATATGTGCATACACACACACAATAGAATAGTATTTGACCATAAAGAAAAGAAATTCTGCAATTTTCAGTAATGTGGATGGACCTAGGGAGTTTTACGCCCAGTGAAATAAGTTACACTGAGAAAGACTAATATTGTATATTATCACTCACATATGGAATCTAAAAACTAAAACAAATAAATGTAGTAACAAAACAGACTCACAGATACAGAGAAAAAACCAGTGGGGAGAGGGAAGGAGGAGCAGCGAGATAGGGGTAAGAGATTAAGAGATACAAGGTACTTACACATAAAATAAAGAAGCAACAAGGATATATTGTATGGCACAGGGAAACATAGCCATTACTTTTTAAATGGATTATAACATATAAAAGTATTGAATTACTATGTTGTACACCTGTAACTAATATAATATTGTGAATTAACTAAACTTCAACAAAACATAAAGAAAAACTGACAAGAACAATAAGTCTGAGTTAAAATAATTAAGGGACTTGGAAGATTTTATTAAATGGAGATGCATTTCCAACGGCTGAGTGGAAAGACTCAATAGTATATAGATATCAATTTATCCCCAAATTAAGTCTATAAGTTGAAGGAAATTTTAATTTGAAAAATTCAATAAAAATTTTTGGAACTTGAAAAAGTAACAGCTCTTTTAGTAACTTTTACAACTTACCTTACTAGAAAAAAATGTGTATCTTCAAATATGGACTCTGACAGTGTCATTAATTTAAAATTGCTGCATTTTAGTAAAAGCCATCTCATCCTCTGTCATTCCGTTCTCCTCCTGCCCCCAATTCCTCCCAGCATCAGGGTCTTTTCCAATGAGTCAACTCTTCGCATGAGGTGGCCAAAGTATTGGAGTTTCAGCTTCAGCATCAGTCCTTCCAATGAACACCCAGGACTGATCTCCTTTAGAATGGACTGGTTGGGTCTCCTTGCAGTCCAAGGGACTTTCAAGAGTCTTCTCCAGCACCACAGTTCAAAAGCATCAATTCTTCGGTGCTCAGCTTTCTTCACAGTCCAACTCTCACATCCATACATCCACTGGAAAAACCACAGCCTTGACTAGACGGACCTTTGTTGGCAAAGTAATGTCTCTGCTTTTCAATATGCTATCTAGGTTGGTCATGACTTTCCTTCCAAGGAGTAAGTGTCTTTTAATTTCATGGTTGCAGTCACCATCTGCAGTGATTTTGGAGCCCAAAAAAATAAAGTCTGACACTGTTTCCACTGTTTCCCCATCTATTTCCCATGAAGTGATGGGACCAGATGCCATGATCTTCGTTTTCTGAATGTTGAGCTTTAAGCCAACTTTTTCACTCTCCTCTTTCACTTTCATCAAGAGGCTTTTTAGTTCCTCTTCAGTTTCTGCCATAAGGGTGGTGTCATCTGCATATGTGAAGTTAGTGATATTTCTCCCGGCAATCTGGATTCCAGCTTGTGCTTCTTCCAGCCCAGCGTGTCTCATGATATTTCTCATGAAACTCCAATACTTTGGCCACCTCATGTGAAGAGTTGACTCATTGGAAAAAAACCCTGATGTTGGGAGGGATTGGGGGCAGGAGGAGAAGGGGATGACAGAGGATGAGATGGCTGGATGGCATCACCGACTCGATGGACACGAGTTTGGGTAAACTCCAGGAGTTGGTGATGGACAGGGAGGCCTGGCATGCTGTGATTCATGGGGTAGCAAAGAGTCGAACACAACTGAGCAACTGAAGTGAACTGAGTAAAAGGTGAAATAAAAGATCTACACGTGTTCTGTTCCACTAATGTGGCCAAAGGAACTCAAGAAGAGCTTTGCTTAAGATCTTCATATTCTTTTTTTAGTCTTTATTGAATTTGTTATAATATTGCTTCCATTTATTTATTTATTTTTTTATTTTGGTATGTGGCATCCTAGGTCCCTGACCAGGGATCCAAATCAACATCCCCTGCAAATTTATTACTGTTGTGAAATGAGAAGGTTTGGAGATTTACCAGCTGCATTTTGACTACAAATATCAATTACATGGAAAATTATTTTAAAAATAAAACAAATTTCTTTTAGTTCAGTCTGTTAGACCCTTGTTCATGTTATTACTTTAGATAAATTAAGTTTGACTATTTCATGACTACAGTCAATTATATTTAATTTCTAATACAGTTCCGGATTCAACCTTATTAGCACAATCTCTAGTGTTACACAATGTTAGTAAAAGGCCCGTGGTTTGTGCCTAACAAATGTCTATGTTTATGTTTAATTAGATTAAAAACATAAGTCTGATCCTAAACATGTTAGGATGGCACTGTCTGGTGGGTCCTGCTTGGGTTCCTGGTCCCTAAGTACCATGCTTCTCAAGGCAGGGATTAGCACCTTTTGGTAGCTGCAAAGAAGTTAGAAGGACAAAGAACCTCATTTAGGACCCACAATAACTTATTCCTACTGGATACTAGACCAGGATCCTGCTCCGTCACAGTTCTATAACCTTAGTTTCGTGAAGTTTTTCTCACTCAAAACAAAGGAGACACCATTCTTTCCTCATCAACCCTACTAGTATTTATCTTGGTGGTGGTGGTGATTTAGTCGCTAAGTCGTGTCCGACTCTTGCGACCCCATGGCTATACCAGGCTTCTCTGTCCATGGCATTTTCCAGGCAAGGGTACTGGAGTGGGTTGCCATTTCCTTCTCCAATTTATCTTGGAGGATGGTGTAAATCAATAAACTTTTAAGAAACCTTCCTCCAAATTTCAGAATTCAGAAATGTATAGCTTTAGTATAAGAAATTAAGAGTGAAGACTTACCCATGTTACACTAAGCCTTTGTGGCCTGAGAGATGAGTACGAGAATGACAATAAACGCGCTTTGGGTGTACTGAAGGGAACCTGGCGGGTGGACCGAGACAATAGCAGAAAAATTGGGGAGACAAGAAGGTAAACTCAGTTCTAATCAACAGGGTTGTAGGTTTCGGTCTGAGACACAAAATTACCTTATAAGACGTCGGACAAAACCAACACGGCCCATAAAGACACGCTCCCAACCACTTAGGAACCCAGACGCAGGGTTATCTGCAGGCGCCGGATGATGACGTACTCCCTAAACCAGAGGGTGATTGGTTTCTGAAGAGGAGAGTTGGCGGCCGATGCGACGCGGAGTCGGGGCCTAAGTCCTCGCGGGAGCTGCGGTCTGTGGAGCGGGATGGCAGCGGAGCCGGCCGGAGTTGGCCCTAGGCTCACAGATCCCGCTCTCTGGCCTGAAACATGGCCCGGGGACCTGGCCCTCTAACCCGGCCTCGCCCCGACACGGTCGCCATGCCCAAGAGAGGGAAGCGACTCAAGTTCCGGGCCCAAGACGCCTGCTCAGGAAGAGGTGGGCGAGGGGCAGGGGCGTTGAAAGACGGGGCTGGAAGCTGGGCTGGAAGGCACCGTGGCGAGTGCTCGCCTGTCTGCGATGGGAGGGCGGCTGGGGCCCTCTGGGAACTTGGAGTGCGCAGGGAATTTTGGTGGGGAGGAAGCTGAGGAGGGACGCCTTTTCCTTTGAGGGTTGGTACTGTGTTTCAGTGACCGTGGCGGATTATGCCAACTCGGATCCGGCAGTCGTGAGGTCTGGAAGGGTCAAGAAAGCTGTCGCCAATGCTGTTCAGCAGGAAGGTAGGCTTCCAACGAGTCTTTTCAGACTCAGGCAGTAAACTAGGTTTTTTATTTTCCTGGGGTTCTGCCCCAGTGTTTTTCTTACAGTCCTTTGGGAATCTTCCTGTAAACGTGTTTGCTGTCCTCCGTTGTTACTTAATATTCAGAGGAGGGGAAAGATTAGCCAAGAGCAGTAGAAGTTTCTGTAGCGGTAATATTTTATTTGTCTTTCTATTAAAAAATAAGTCCTTGATTACTCTTCTATGGTTTCCACTGCTTTCTTCCTGGTTATTAATCTTCTTCCTATTGTTCACATATATTATTCTTCACTTAACTGCTATTTGTGTAACAACCTTGAAGCACTTTTTTTTCCTTTTTTCATGCTTCTCTTACTTTCAACCTTGAAACTTGTGTTTTTATAATAAGTACTGTCTCTCGCCCAGGATTAAGGTTAAATTGGATTTAATTCCTCTCAACATTCTCCTCAGAAATTATGCAAATGAAAATAGCATTCACTTTTTGCTTTTATCCTGCGGGGTTTGTAGTGGAGAATAATTCACTCCCTTATTTCAGGTCTGATGTGTTTCACTCCCTTATTACAGGTGTGATGTGTTTCTGCAATTTTGGAATCAGTTTGCCCATTGCTTTCCAATTTTTTGTATTTAAAATGCTTTTCTTTTTTTTTTTAAACATTCTCAGCTTTCTTTAGCAGACTCCCACACTGCTTTTGCTTTTTTGTTTTTCTGTTTTCTTTTCCTCATGTATGCTGACACCATGCCTAAGCCATAGGCTTAGGCTCTGCTGTCTCATTCTCTTATTTTTTTCTAGTAAAATCTCTCTGTGGCTTGGAAGCCTCCCAGGTTCCTGCAGTGGAAGCTCTTTCTGGGGCTGGTGAGCCCTGTGACATCATCGACAGCAGTGGTGAGACTGATGCCCAGGAGGAAAGCATCCATGAGAGAACTATCTCCAGAAAAAAGAAAAGCAAGAGGCACAGAGGTACAAGGCTTGCTTTCTTTTGGATTATTAGTCCTATCTGTGGTGATAACTTGAAGCTGTCACTTCTCAGTAACACAAGAGGTGATACCAGTAGGGAACCCGAGTTTGAATGTTAGGAGTAGGACAGGACTTTAATATACCAGGGCTTTCCACTTATATCTAAATTTGAGAGGAAAGGAGAGTCGTAACAGTATATTTCTGGAGCTGTAAACTGTAGTAGCCATTCGTTGAGAACATATTATGATTGAGAACATTATCAGGTAAAATCCATTTAACAACAGGAGAACAAAAAGCCTTTGCATTTCTGGATTTCTGAATGTGTAAGGAAGAAAACTTTTGACAAAAATGTTCTTCTAAGTATTTGGATTTTTATATAACCATTTTCATTTCAGTTAGATATGTATGTACTCTGCAGTTGTTAATGTCTGCTTTATGTCTACTAGGTACTGTAGTAAATAGAAACATATGTGATATTTATGTATTAGTGGTGATAAAACTTACACAAGTGAAACAAAGAAAGTTAGATTAATGGTATATAATGTGCCAATCCATCATTCACTGGTTTGCTCCAGACTTAAAAACTCATACTCTTGGAATGGAGCCTAGAATACCTATTCTTTTTTATTTGTAATTTTTGAAAATTATTTACGTATTGGCTGCACTGGGTCTCTGTTGCCTTTTGTGGGGGCTTTCTCTAGTTGCAGTGGGTGAGGGCTACTCTTTGTTTTGGTGTGTGGGGTTCTCATTGTGGTGGCTTCTCTTGTTGTGGAACACATACTCTAGACACGTGAACTTCAGTAGTGGTAGCACACAGGCTCAATAGTTGTGCACAGGCTTAGTTGCTCTATGGCGTGTGGAATCTTCCTGAATCCGGGATTGAACTTGTGTCCCCTGCATTGGCAGGCAGATTCTTATCCACTGCACTACCAGTGAGGTCTCAGGGTACCTTTTGATAAAGCTAGATGATCAGCTAGAGTCAGGGGGAAGTTAAAATAATAATGTATAGTTTTTGTCTCAGATCTATGAGAACTTTCACCTATACTTGAGAATCAGATAACAGACTTTTGCATTTGTTAAAATATTTTGAAATAATCAGCAAATTTGGAAAACTCAGCAGTGGCCACAGGGCTGGAAAAAGGTCAGTTTTCATTCCAATCCCAAAGAAAGGTAGTGCCAAAGAATGTTCAAACTACAGCACAATTGCACTCATTTCACACGCTAGCAAAATAATGCTCAAAATTCTCCAAGTTTGGCTTCAGAGTACATGAACCAAGAACTTCCAGGTGTTCAAGCTGGATTTAGAAAAGGCAGAGGAACCAGAGATCAAATTGCCAACATCTGTTGCTTCATAGAAAAAGCAAGAGAATTCCAGAAAAACATCTACTTCTGCTCTGTTGACTATGCTAAAGCCTTTGACTGTGTGGATCACAGCAAACTGTGGAAAATTCTTAAAGAGATGGGAATACCAGACCACCTGATCTGCCTCCTGTGAAACCTGTATGCAGGTCAAGAAGCACCAGTTAGAACCAGACATGGAACAATGGACTGGTTCAGACTTGGAGAAGGAGGATGTCAAGGCTGTATATTGTCACCCTGCTTATTTAACTTATATGCAGAGTACATTATGTGAAATACTGGGCTGGAAGAATGATAAGCTGGAATCAAGATTACTGGGAGAAATAGCAATAACCTCAGATATGCAGATGACATCACCCTTATGGCAGTAAGTGAAGGGGAACTAAAGAGACTCTTGATGAAGGTGAAAGAGGAGAGTGAAAAAGCTGGCTTACAACTCAAATTCCCAGAAATGAAGATCATAGCATCCAGTCCCATCACTTCATTGCAAATAGATGGGGAAACAACAGAAACAGTGACAGACTATTTTCTTGGGTTCCAGAATCACTGTAGATCATGACTGCAGCCATGAAATTAAAAGACACTTGCTCCTTGGAAGAAAAGCTATGACCAACCTAGATAGCCTATTAAAAAGCAGAGACATTATTTTGTCGACAAAAGTCCATCCAGTCAAAGCTATGGTTTTTCCAGTTATCGTGGATGGATGTGAGAGTTGGACCATCAGGAAAGCTGAGTACCGGAGAACTGATGCTTTTGAACTGTGGTGTTGGAGATGACTCTTGAGAGTCCCCTGGACTGCAAGGAGATCCAACCAGTCCATCCTAAAGGAAATCAGTCCTGAATATTCATTAGAAGGACTGATGTTGAAGCGGAAACTCCAGTATTTTGGCCACCTGATGCGAAGAGCTGACTCCTTGGAAAAGACCCTGATGCTGAGAAAGATTGAAGGCGGGAAGAGAAGGGGACGACAGAGGATGAGATGGTTGGATGGCATCACCAACTCGATGTGAGTTTGAGCAAGCTCCAGGAAATGGTGAAGGACAGGGAAGCCTGGCATGCTGCAGTCCATGGGGTTACAAAGAGTTGGACACGACTGAGCAACTGAACAATGACAATTGAAATAATCAGTAATAAATGAACTGACATTGCTTTGCAATTATGCCAGTTATTGTCAGTTATACCACTCTTTTCCAGAACCAAGGATGCTAATAGACATTCTTCTCTCTTTCTTGCTTGAAATCCCTGCCTATTGTCACCATTGTATCAATGTTAGATATTGCTCTTGATTTTCTTCTTTGGTTTTGAGCACATTCCACAGAAGAGCTTACAGATTTTTAAAACATCTTTGTTGAGACAAAATACATCCCTTTAAAGTGTGCAATGTATGGTTTTAATATGTTCACACAGAGTTCTGTAGCCATCAACATGATCTAAGTTAGAACATTTCTGTCAACCCAAACCTAATTCCCTCCTAACACTCTTTCCCACCCATCCCTTCCTCCCAGGCAACCACCAAACTACTTTCGGTCTTTATAGATTCGCCTACTCTGGACATTTCATATAAATGAAATCATATATCATATAATATGTGGTCTTTTGCATCTGACTGCTTTGACTTAGCATAGTGTTTTCAAGGTTCATCCGTATTGTAGCGTACATCAGTGTTTCATTCCTTTTTATTTGACTATTATGAATAATGTTACTAGTAACACTCATGGACAAGTTTTTGTCTGAAGTATTTTCATTTCTGTTGGGTAGGAGTGAAATTGCTAGATGACATGGTAACTGTGTTTAACTTTTTGAGGAACTGCCAAGCTTTCTTTATGAAGTTTCCATTTTATGTCCGGCTAGCAATTCCACATCCTAGCCAACACTTGTTATTTGTTTAACTTTTTAAACTATAGCCATTCTAGTGAATGTGAAGTGGTATCTCATGGTTTTCATTTGCATACTAATGTTGAATATTTTATGTGCTTATTGGCCTTTTGTATATCATCTGTAGAGAAATATCCAAATCTTTCACTCATTTTTAAATTAGGTTATATTTTTATTACTGAGTTGTAATAATTCTTATGTATTCAGGAGCCCAGTTACTTATCAGACATATGACTTGTGGTTTACAAACTCTTAGCTATAATTCATCTTTTACTTCCTTGCTCCACTTTACCCTCATTAAGGTCCTTTATTCTCATCAAACCAGTCTCCCCCCCCCGCCCCGCCTGTTTTTTCTTTTAAAAAAGGAACATATACAAAAGAAGAATGAATAGTATAATGAATCCCATGTGGCTATCACATACCTTCAACAGTTACCAACTCATGGCTGTTTTTGTTTTAGCCACTAACCCCTCACCCCTAATCTCAACACACATGCACAATTAGTTTGAAAGTTTCCAGACATCCCACTATTATATCTGTAAATATTTTGGTAATTATCTCCAAAAGATAAATGCTCTTTAAAAAATTATCACATGTAAAAAAGTTAACAGCAGTTTATTAATATCATCAAAATCTTGCTCAACTTATCTGTTTATTGCCTTCACATATGTTTTGTTTTTCTGAATATTCAGGCTTCATGTTAGCTGTTTATTTCACTTGGAATAATTCCTCTTAACCTATGCCTATCAAATTTTTTATGTCCTACATAACTTATCTACATGAAGCTTTCCTTTACTGATTCCATTTATGTTTTGAAATTTCTTAATAATTATGTATAAAATATTTGCAAAAAAAGAATATTGGCAACTTTTATAATCACTGAATTTTGTCCCTAAAGATAGAAAAATTTTAACAGTACTCTGCTTTGTAAAAGTCATCATGATTCTCAGTGGAGGAATTGCTGAAAGTTGTTTGCCTTCTGAGAGAGAGATTTAATGTGGGAGAAGAGGGCCCCAAGGGCTGTAGGCTGAGCCTTAAATGGTCGCTGGAGATTTCAAGAAGCGTAGGAACCACAAGAAACAATGTTTTAGAAGCATTGGTCTCCATTATGAAGAACCTAATGCAAGAACCTAATTGACTTATAGAGCTGCAGGAAGTGACTAGAAAAGCAGATGCAGCTTCAGGGCTTTGCCCTGGAAACAAAGAAACCTTGGTTTTGGATAACTATATGACTAAGTCTCAATTAAAGTTTAGAGTTAGACCAGATTCTGGTGTCTCTATGGAGTGTGGATTTTTACTTGAATCTGACATGTATAATGGACCTCAGGGTCAAGAGAATTAACACTAATAAGGTCTGAAGGAGGAAGAAGTGAGGATATGTCCTCACAGGGTGTCTTTGATTACTGGATGCCCGTGGCCAGAACTGTAGACCAAGCTGATAGTGAAACCAGAAATTAGAAGAAAAAAAACATATGCGCAAGCAATTATTGAGTAATGAAAATACATTGTAATTTACTTAGTTTTTATTTTGTACTTTGAGGATTCCTTATACTATATAAAAATCAGTTGTGTTTTTTAAATGACTGAACTGAAGAAAATGATGGATGGGGATTGCAAGGGAAATCAAGAGTAGAATTTATAGTATAAAGTTGGAATTTGGAGAAAACTGGGTTTTGTTTACCTTGACTACATGCACAAAGTAATATGGGCCACAATAATATAGTAAAATGGGCACAGTAATATTTTCCTTATTTTCATATTATTGGAGTTGAATGGTATAATGTATGCTAAGGTACTTTGAAAACTTCAAAATAGCGTGTAAATACTGGTTAAATAAAGGCCTACACAACCTATCCACTTGGGCAACAGGAAACCAAAAATTTTAGCAGCTGCAATAAGCAGGAAATGTGAGTTTGAGAGGCTTCCTTGGACCTATTTAAACTATTTTCTTAACTATGCAAGCCCTGGGAGAATTGAAATGATTAGGGATCTTTATATGTGCTTATAATATAAGGTCAGAGGTTATAGTTCTTTTTTCTATTTCAGAAGACCTGAACGGGACTGGAGGAGAAGAGTATCCCATGGATATTTGGCTATTGCTGGCCTCCTATATCCGTCCTGAGGACATTGTGAATTTTTCCCTGATTTGTAAGAATGCCTGGACTGTCACTTGCACTGCTGCCTTTTGGACAAGGTTGTACCGAAGGTGCGACCACAGAAAGCTCACTATGTTATCTATGTGGCTGATTTCATTGTTTTTGATTTGATGCTACTCCCTGGATGGTGACCTCTTCACTTTCTCTAATTCATGCCTGGGCATGAACCTAGCTTTGACTTCCTTGAGCTCCTCTTTAAAATTGATATTAATTCATTCAGGTAATTGTCTTCCCTATGATTACCTCCTTACCCCCAAGCAGAATATTTATTAGGTTGGTACAAAAGTAGTTGCCGTTTCAGACAGTGAATTTTAAATCATTGTAACTAGGCTCAAACATATCTTTGTTAATCAAAATAGAAACCATTACATTCAAAACATTTTTGCCAACAAGAAATAAGTTTGTTTATTCCTGTAGCATGAAAATCTACGCCTCCGGATTCAGTGAACTCTTGGAACGCATTTCTGCCTCCTGCTGCTTGTGGAAGCGTTTTGCCTGCAAAAAGTTGTTGAGATGCTTGAAGAAGTGGTAGTCAGTTGGCAAGAGGTCAGGTTAATATGGCAGATAAGGCAAAACTTCATTGCCCGATTCATTCAACTTTTTTTTTTTTTCTTGTTCAACTTCTGAAGTGTCAGTTGTGCACTGTGCATTCAGGCATGGTTGTAGAGAGTAATTCTTGGGCCCAATCTGTTCACCAGTGCTGGCTGCAGGCATTGCAGTTTTTGGTGAATTTCATCAATTTACTGAGCATACTTCTCAGGTGTAATTGTTTTGCTGGGATTCAGAAAGCTGTGGTGGATCAGATGGGCAGCAGACTACCAAACAGTGACCATGACCTTTTTTGATACAAGTTTGGCTTTGGGAAGTGCTCTGGAGCTTCTCAGTCCAGCCACTGAGCTGGTCATTGCTGGTTGTTGTATAAAATCCACTTTTTATTGCATATCACAATCCGATTGAGAAATGGTTCATTGTTGTTGAGTAGAATACTAATGTAAAGTGAAGTCACTCCACTCAGTCATGTCCAACTCTTTGCGACCCCATGGACCTTAGCCTACCAGGCTTCTCCGTCCGTGGGATTTTCCAGGCAAGAGTACTGGAGTGGGTTGCCATTTCCTTCTCCAGGGGATCTTCCCGACCCAGGGATCAAACCTGGGTTTCCCGCATTGTAGGCACACGCTTTACCCTCTGAGCCACCAGGGAAGCCCTAGAAGACGACAATTCAGAATGACAATTTTTTTTATTTTTGGTCAGCTCATGAGGCACCTACTTATTGAGCTTTTTCACCTTTCCAATTTGCTTCAGATGCCAAATGACCATAGAATGGTCAATGTTGAGTTCTTCAGCAACTTCTCCTATAGCTCTAAGAGGCTCACCTTTGATGATGGTTCTCAATTGGTTGTTGTCAACTTCCACTGGTTGGCCCCTACACTCCTCATCTTCAAGGCTCTCGTCTCCTTTTCAAAACATCTTGAACCACCACTGCACTGTGATTGGTAGCAGTTCTGGGCCAAATGCATTGTTGATGTTCTGAGTTGTCTCTGCTGCTTTATGACCCATTTTTAACTCAAATAAAAAACCGCTCCAATTTGCTTCTTGTCTAACATCATTTCCATAGTCTAAAGTAAATACAAAATAAACAGCAAGTAATGTCATTAGCGAAAAAAAAAAAAAAACCAAAGTGAGAAATGTACATTAAAATGATGTATAATATATCCATATTTATTTAAGAATGTATTCCAATATGAAGTGGCAAAGCTCAACATTGTAAAACCACAGTTACTTTTGCACCAACCTAATACTTTCAGCAAAAGTAAGGTCTCAAAAATAACTGTTTTTGACTTTGCTTCAGAGGTTTATCTTAGCTAGAATTCTCAGAAACTATAGATGCCCATCTGTTTATCTTTCCAACTGGGTTGGTTGTTTTCTTAGATTTGCTAGTCATCTTGATTGCATAGTCTTTGCATTTATGTGGCTCTGTATAGTTGCAGTGGTGAGGAGAGTGAATGATGTGATTAATAAGAGGGCTAACTTTTGATGCTGGGTTAGAAGTGAAATGAAGATTATAAACTGTTTGTAAGAGTATGGTGGAAGGGGATGTTGAGGTTATCAGGGAGTAGAGAACTTTCTGAGACATGTGACAAGAGAACCTGGTGGATCTTCTCCAGTGCAAGTTCTTTTTGAGTAACTGAAGTATATTGTACTAGTATCAAGTCAGAGACTTTCCCTTTTTAAAGTGAACTAGGATTTAAAAATGTTAAATGAATAGAGAAGTGCAGGATTATAAGGTATATATGAATTGGGTTTTGCATAACAAAGAAAAGTAGCTGAGAAGTGAAGGAGATGGTGATTTGTACGTGTGTGTGTGTGTGTGTGTGTGTGTGTGTGTGTGTGTGTAAGAGAGAGAGACCACATGAGAGCAGTAGGGACAAACTGACTACTGCCAGTGGAATAGTAACGTAAAATTTGTACAGAGCCCAGGAGTCCTAGGAGCCTGGCCTAGAACAGAAGAGACAGGTCGCTTACTGGTAGGAGTAATGTGTCATGTTTCAGACACTACACACTGGATGCCTCTCTGCCTTTGCGCCTGCGACCAGAGTCAATGGAGAAGCTGCACTGTCTTCGGGCATGTGTGATCCGATCTCTGTACCATATGTATGAGCCATTTGCTGCTCGAATCTCCAAGAATCCAGCCATTCCAGAAAGCACTCCTAGCACATTAAAGAATTCCAAAGTAAGTGGGTATTAGTGGTAGGGTTTAAGAAATGGACTCTTGTATAACGGGCCTGTTATCATGGCTTGTTTCTAGCTTTCTTAATGGGGTGGTCTGGGGTTGTAGATACCAGGCTGCTCGGGGACTAATATAAACTTTCTGGGCTTGGGGGTATCGTTTCTCCAGGGCATTCCTGCTGTGCTGGGCTGGCTTATATTATCTTTACCTTAAAGCTTTCTTGTGCTTTTAGCATATTCCTTATTCTCTTTAATTTATTTTCATGCCTTATACATTGAACCACTTTAAATGGTTTGATGGTTTGAGCAAGGAAGAACACAGTTCAAATGGTAGATGTAAACCATAATTCTCAAAAGATGCTTTAAATCATGATATGCTAAGTCACTTCAGTCATGTCCGACTCAGTGCAACCCCATAGACTGTAGCCTCCGAGGCTCCTCTGTCCACGGGGTTTCTCCAGCCTAGAATACCGGAGTGGGTAGCCATTTCCTTCTCCATTAAATCATACAAAAATATAAAACAACTTACTAATTTTATTTTTCTAATGTGACCTTGACATCTGGAATGTCACTTTCTCATTGACCTTCTTAAAAGATTCTGGTGTAGACTTCTTCAGCATTTGCAAAGTGCCTATTGTTACCGGGCTCTGGGATGGATTGTTTCAGAGACTATAAAGTATTCCCACTCATAGACTTTAGCGCTCTAAAATTCTTCCTGTGTTCTAGGCCATTATTTATATCTCTGGATTTCCCCAGTAGTTTATATTCATTTATACATTGTATTCAAGTTTCATTGTATTTTTCTGATCTGTAAGTAGGTCTGTAAGCCTGTGGTCCATTTTGTCCTTTGTTCCACCATGAGGTATCTGGTGAACACACCTTTGCCAAGCTAGACTATTATAGCATATATGATTATTTAGGCAAGTCGATGTCTCCAACTTTTTTCTCATTCAGCTAATACTGTTGTCCAAACTTTGTATCTTTTGAGTTTGTGAATTATTTTTTTTTTATTCTGTTCCTACCCAAAGTCTGATGTTCTTTAGTACTTTGTAATTCTATTTTGATTTTTATGCTTTGGATGTTAATGATTCTTTTTCCCTAGTTCAGCTCTAGTGTAAGAACATTCTACCTGATGCATATTGATTAAAAGAGTACTGTTGATTTCAAGATCATCATGGTTCTTTCCAGGATTGTAAACTGAGGTGATCAGGGTCATTGGCTGAGCTCAATTTAATGTCACACTAGTTGATGGATTTAGGGCAGGATTAGAATGCTGAGTGGGTAGAATTTTATTCCTTCTCATAATATGAGTAGACAGAGTATCTTTTCACATTTATAGTTTTCCTACCCCCAAAGACCTTTGATCATCGCAGGTTAACTGTGGTGAGGTGGGATCACCCCAAAGCTGACCATGGCCGGGTGCTAATCAGTTGCTGGGAGCAGAGCAGCACTGGGCAGACTTCATGCTGGACATCCTTGCGGCTCCAGTGCACAATGCAAGTGCTACTCCTAAATCTAAAATGCCCATGTCTTCATATTTTTATAATTGTATATTAATTTTTTAAGTGGACTACTAACAGTGGTGATAACAAAAATCTTAACCGAGACAGGAAGCCTAGGCCACCTGTCTGCTGTTTTTGTGTCCATTGTTTAGAGATCTGGAGGATGTGGGACCTGCAATGGCCTATGTCCCATGCATTGCCTTGCTAGTATAACCATAATCGCATGGCATTCAGGAAGTTGCCAGCATGCCTGAAGGAAGTTGTCACATGTTGCTGGACTCCACCTTTTCGTATTTGATTCTCCCTCTCTCTCTTTTCAGTAGCATAGCTTGTGTGGGACACTGGAGCCGTTGTGTTGGCAGCAGAAGTGTTTGCCCCTTAAAGCCAAGCCCATTATTTTTGATGGAACAGCAGGACGTACAGGGCATGTCTGAAGGGCAGGACAGCTGGCACGGCGGACGACCCACCCCTTATCCCCTGGGAGGTACTTAACTTCTTGTGTTAACCCTAGCTGTAGCCTGACTTTCCTTGAGGGGCTTACTCTAGATTGAATTCAGCTCAGCTCTGTAGTTTCCATACCCGCTGTCTGCTCCCAGAAGGTCCTGAGTGGTTTGCTCCTATTACATTCAGGGTTGGCTATCTCTGCCTGTTTTATGGCTTTGTTATCATCTTATCTGATGGCTACTGACTGCCCTTATATTTTAATATATAGAAGTGGCCTGCTGAATGCCCCAGTCTCTAGAGACCGTGTTTCTGTCTTTAAAGATGAGAACAATAGGGGTTGACCTTAATAGCATCTGAGGTTGACTTTTATCGGTACCTCTTCTCTTTACTGAACAGCCTTGGGGTTATCTCTTCTCATGTTGCACCAATGTCAAATTGGGGGGTGAGGGGGCAGGATATGGGGGTTTCTATCTGTGCCAAAGTAAAATCTCAGCATTGGAGCCATGGCTGTCTTTAGAGCTAGCAACAGAAAGGTTATTTTTATTTTCTTACAGTGCTTACTTTTCTGGTGCAGAAAGATTGTTGGGAACAGACAGGAACCAATGTGGGAATTCAACTTTAAGTTCAAAAAACAGGTATGCATTTTTATCATCTCTTTGCTTTTCATATAATACCTTGCTCTGATTTTACTAAACATAAAATTGCCTTTTTAAAATCAGATACTACACACTAAAACTTATAATAATGTCATGAAAAGAAAGAGGGAATTATTTTATATGAAAGAGGCACAAAGATTTAATAGCTCAATGCATAGAGTAAACCTTGAGCAGATCCTGGATTAATGAACAATGAGATACCTCTTTATGTATAAAAGACATTTTTGGTACAATTAAAGAAATCTGAAGATCTGTGGATATTAGATGATATGAAATTATTGTTAATTTTTTTAGGTGCCAATGTTACTTTCAAATAACTTTGCCTCCCCCACCCCAGAGCTGTGATTTTTTTTTTTTAAACATGTGAATATATATATATTTATAAAATGAGAGATGTGAGAGGAAAGAAAACAAATATGGCAGAATATCCAATGGTAAAGGGTATACAGGAGTTTATTGCATGGTTTTATTAATTTTTCTGTATACTTGAAGACTTAAAAGTAGGGGAAAGGAGAGAACTTGTTACAACAATGTATTGAGCTTATTTGCCTAGAATTTTTTTTTCAAAGCAAATGTATTTGTAAACAATAATAATTCACATGGTTTTATATATCTGAGGCAATTTGAGGAAGCCATGGGGAGAGGGACTGCCAAGAGTGTTTGCAGGAAGAGCAGATACTATTGTACCTTTCTTTCTGCTTTTTGCTTGGACTGTACCTGAGATCTTGGCTACTGAGAGGACCTGTTCTGCATGTGCTTGCATGTGTTTCCTCATCTTTCAAAGGGCTTTCCTTGATCTGTGTAGAAGCTGATATATATAGTAAAGAGAGAAGAGATAACAGAAAAATGAATCTCCGCAGCTTTAGTTAAGCATTTTCATTGGTGGAGTCTTAGAGCCATAACATTTCCTCTAATCCATGAGAGTAATTCTTAATTCTCCTCAGTCCCCAAGATTAAAGAGCAAGTGTATGGGAGGATTGCAGCCTCCCATTCAGTACGAAGACGTTCATACCAACCCAGACCAGGACTGCTGCCTACTGCAGGTCACCACCCTCAATTTCATCTTTATTCCAATTGTCATGGGAATGATATTTACCCTGGTAAGTGGAGACAGGATGTCATCCTCAGTTCTTTCGTAGACTGTCACTGTACCTAGAGTTTGAAAGATTTGTATATTTAACCACTGAGGAAGAAATATTTTTAAAAAATTATTGTTTAAAATAATTTTAAATAAAATCTGAAAACTGACTTTTATATTAGGAATAGACTTATTTGTGGAGAAGTTAGTTATGTCTGAGAATATTTTACCTCTGTTTCCTTCTCCATAGTGAATAGAATGGTATTATATCTCCTGTGTTGTGCTCGTTAATGTTTGAGAAACATTATCCCATTAAGGTTAATGGTAAAGCATGGGCACTATATGTCAGGATCTGAAGTATGCATGTGGTATCATAAATGGAATATTAAAATGTAGGGTTACCAGCTCTGTCCTTTGTGTGATTCCCTTGACTATTCAAGGTTTAGCTAAGAATTAGATTAGTAAACAACAAATATGCCTCTGGTATATTTTCCATATTTTTAACATTTTTAACTGGATTGGCAACTGGAGAGTTCATGTAATTTATCTTTTCTGTATTTTTGGCTTATTTTCAGAGATACGTTCCCCTCCACACTGAAAATAGCTTTATTCTTTTTTTAATGGTAAAATAAGTAATGCATACTTAATGTGAAGAATTAAATAATACATAAACATGTTGAGACAGTAAAGGTAACTTAGACTTGTATCCTATAACTGCACTTAACTTCTGGGGAATTATTCTTTAATGTTTCTGTTAATATATACATGTATATACCCACTGTCTTAAATAATTTTGTGTAATTCAAAGTATGTCATATATCTGTTTTTATGGTAGGCATCTCATTAAGCCACATTAATGACTTATTTATATACTCATATTCCATATTCTTCCTATTCATACAATTCTCTATCCATCTATATATGTTGATATATAAACACATTTAGGGATTTTGTGGTTTATTTTCCAAAAAAAAGTCATCAGATGTATCTCATCAAAATCCCTTCAAATCATCTCTTATAGCTCCAATCCAGTTTTTAAAAATTGTCACTGATGGTACTCTATGTGCACGTATCCTAATATGTGCAGCCATTTGAGAGGCTTTCTTTAGCACAGTTTAAATATATGAAGCTAAGAAAAACTTACAAAAACCACTGTTAATTTTTAATATTTTTGCAAAGGTGCTGGTAGTGTAACTTAGAGATGATTTTGTGGCCTAGTCCATGTCAATTGTCTAGACTGTTTCATTTCAGAGTGTGTCATAGGAAAACAAGGTTGTTAAATTTGGGTATTGAATTTACTTTTCCCTCCCAGTTTACTATCAGTGTGAGCACGGACATGCGGCATCATCGAGTGAGACTGGTGTTCCAAGATTATCCTGTCCATGGTGGTCAGAAACTGCGCAGTGAACAGGGTGTGCAAGTCATCCTGGACCCAGTACACAGCGTTCGACTTTTTGACTGGTGGCATCCTCAGTATCCGTTTTCCCTGAGAGCATAGATATTGCTTCCTGTCACTGAGGGCAGCCTTGAGCTTAGCCAGTCCATTTGTAATCAGATTCCAGTTTGGAAGGGGCAGCTGGATTGTATATCTAGTGAATAATCACATGCTCTTTAGGTTTCTGGGGTTTCTGGTAGAAGAAAGAGAAGGATTGAATCAGGAGGAAAAACAACTATGATTTTTAAACATATTTTAATGTAAAATTTTGCATTTGAAAGGAGAAACCTGGCCCTATTTTCTGTGTTAAACCCCATTTGGTGCTACTGAGTTTGTTCTTTATTCTTTTACCCCAGCCAAAGTGGATGATCTTGCTTTAGGGGAAAATTAAACTCTTAAGTCTCCAAACAAGGAAATTTTAGCATTCCTTTATGGATCAGAGTAACCTTAGAGGCATAACATTGTTGCTACTCTTGCTTTCAGTTTAGCTGCCCCTCAAATTCAAGTGAATATTTCCTTGTTTCCCTTTACCCTTATTTAGAAATAAAGCAGGTGACAGGGTTTTCAGAATCTTAATGAGATTGACTTGTGTATCTTTCTTTAAAAATATTTGTTGCATAAATTTTTTTGGCCAGTTTTGAATTTTAGGTTTTTTTTTTTTTTTTTTTTGCATGAAGCTGATAGTGGTGATGATAATGATTTTGTGCTATATTAGGAACTTTTCATAATGTCTCTAGTTCTCACGATCCCGCAAGATGGGTGATACTGTTCCTATTCTGTGGCTGAAAAACGGAATCGGTGACTTACCCAAAGCTATCCGGTGCTGTGCTTAGTTGCTCAGTTGTGTCTGACTCTTTGCGACCCCCATGGACTGTAGCCCGCCAGGCTCCTCTGTCTATGGGGATTCTCCAGGCAAGAATACTGGAGAGGGTTGCCGTACCCTCCTCCAGGGGATCTTCCCAACCCAGGGATCAAACCCAGGTCTCCTGCATTGCAAGAAGATTCTTTACCACCTGAGCTACCAGGGAAGCCCACCAAAGCCATAATACCCAATAAATGGCAGAGCCAGGATTCTGACCCTTTGCTATGCCACAATTAAAATGGTCAGTCTCATTATTTTTATGGTAGATGTCAGCAAAGGGAAGCAGGCAAGTGAACACAGATGGAAAAAATAAAAGGATGAATAAAAAGGTGATTGTGGTAAACCTTATCCCTAATCAGCCTAAACAGTATATAAGATCCATGAAAGAATCTTATAAATATATGTTTCTAAGTAAAATGTAAAACCATTTAAGTTACTGCAGGAAGAATAGTGATTAAATTGTTAAAAAGGCATTTATTATGCTGAAGATCCTTTAAAAAATGCATTCCCATATTGGAACCAGACTTCGGCACTGTAAGAATTTAGTGCCTCCTTTGTTGTGCTCTGCCCTGTGCTACCTATCAGAGCCTGTTTTTTTCATCCCTGCAGAAAAACTAATGTCCTCTTGGTGAGAGGACTTGCTATAGCCTGTGTACTCTGAGAAGAAGATCATGTTTTTGTTTTGTTTTTTTGCTAACAAGATAACTTTGCTGTTTGTCTCCTGCCCTGCCCCCTACCCAAATTAGCTGGGAGAGGGGGTGGATGTTAGCTAGATATTGCCACAAGGTGGGCATTAAGACCATATTCCTTAAACATGAAAATCCCACGGGGGCAGTACAGTCACGCGCTTGACTGCTAAATGAGTGTTGTTTTTTCCTTACCATTCTCCCTACCCCCTGCTATTTACAGAGTGTTCTTAGGAAGGATCTGCTTAATACTGGTGCTAATAGCTAACCTTACCCCACAGTGAGGTGGATACTAAAGCTGTTCATGCAGAAAGTGAGCTAGGTCAGTGAAAAACAGAATTTGGGCATTTAAATGATTAAAAAATAAAAAACCCAAGGACAATAAGCACCTTAGAGATTTCTACAATCAAAAATTGCCTCTGAGGCAGAAGGAGAGAAACACACAGTTCCTAGTGTCCTTATAAAATGCCATGGAGCAGAAGGGAGATGTCTAGTGAATTTTGTGTCCCCTATTTAGGAGTTACTTTTAAAAGGGGAGTGAAGTAAAATTGGCTTAATAATTGTGTCCTGACTGAACTTCCTGGTTTTTGTATCAAACTCCATGGTATGATAGATACAACATTAAACATTGCCTCAGCTTTTCTCTTAGTAAAACATTAACACTTGGTCAAGTATGTTATACTTTACCTCTGCATTGACTGAGTTGCCTTTTAGTGAAAGGATATAAAGTGTCTCGGGATTTCCTTTTGATGGGAACCGAAACCATCTGGAGAAGAGTTGGAACTTTCTGGACTGCTTTTATAAAAACTGCTATGTACTTTCCACTTCTTTAAATATGTACCTTCAATTTGCTTGGAGGATCAGACAAACAAAATATTCAAGTTCATTTCTTACCCCTCAAGTAAGTCAGAATTACTCAGATTTTCCTTCCTTCTACCAATGACATAGAATTAATTAAGCCAAATGGTGAATATACTGGAGGAAAGAAAAAAAATGGTTATACATGCCATTGATCTCAACTACAGCATTTGTTGCTGATATAGAACTTGAGTGTTTATAAGTCTGTACACGTTCAGTTCAGTTCAGTCTCTCAGTCGTGTCCAACTCTTTGCGACCCCATGAATCGCAGCATGCCAGGCCTCCCTGTCCATCACCAACTCCCGGAGTTCAGACTCAGGTCCATCGAGTCAGTGATGCCATCCAGCCATCTCATCCTCTGTCGTCATCCCCTTCTCCTCCTGCTCCCAATCATCCCAGCATCAGAGTCTTTTCCAATGAGTCAGCTTTTCACATGAGGTGGCCAAAGTACTGGAGTTTCAGCTTCAGCATCATTCTCTCCAAAGAAATCCCAGGGCTGATCTCCTTCAGAATGGACTGGTTGGATCTCCTTGCAGTCCAAGGGACTCTCAAGAGTCTTCTCCAACACCACAGTTCAAAAGCATCAATTCTTCGGCACTCATCCTTCTTCACAGTCCAACTCTCACATCCATACATGACCACAGGAAAAACCATAGCCTTGACTAGACGGACCTTTGTTGGCAAAGTAATGTCTCTGCTTTTGAATATGTAAAATCCTTACATTTTTAGCAGTGCTTACTGGGCAATGTAAAGGACTGAATAGACACTGTGATGAAACTTCACAAACCAGATGGGAAAGATGCATTAATTGTCACAGGGTACAGGATACGGTGCAATTAAAAGAAAATGGTCAGATTTAACCAAAATTTTGCATGAATTTTGGCATTTAAAACTGTCTTCCTATTCTGTACATACTATAGACACACATTGCATTTTATAGTAACAGTGTTAGCACAGCCAAGCGACACAATTCACTTAAGCTTGCACTATGGAAATTTATCTGGCTTTCAAGTTTCTCCACTTAAAAAATGGGCGCAACCAAAGGACGAATAATAAATGGGCAACAGTGTGAAAGGCAACAAATCATTGGCAAACAATTACAAGGCCAGTACTGAGACCAATTTAGGGAGGAGGTGGTTGGAGACAAACGTAGGTTCAAAGGCTACGTGCTGCACCTCCCTGGGATGGAGGCAGGGCTCCCTTGGGCCCTAAAACTTGACTGGCGTTGGGTAAAAATCTGGCTCCCCGCCACCTCACGAGATACTCTCCCGGCCGAGCCAAGATGGCGCGCAGCCCTAAGTGGCTCCACGTCACGAGGGAGGGAGCGCCGGGGCGGGGGCGTGGCCTCGAGGGGGCCGGCTAGCCCCGCCCTTGAGGTGGGGCCGGGGGCCGTCCGCAGAAGGCGAGGGCGGGGCGCTTCGGCTCGGGAAGGCTGCGGCTGCCTCGGCGCCGGCTCCGCTCGCGAGGACAAGTCCGGCGCCTCCAGGCCAGGCCGGCTTCCTGCGCAGAGCCAAGCTGCCCGGCCTTCGGTGAGTGCAGGCAGGTGAGCCTCCAGAGCCCGGGGTGCGGGAGGGATTTCTGTTTTTCCCACCTCCAGCTCTCCTCACAGTTTGGGAAGGAGGTCTCAGTCTAGCGGTTCTTGGGAAACAGCACCTTTTACTCAAACGTGTCTCTCCGGTAGATACTTTTCCTGCCACCCCTCACCAGCCTTTGCAGCGCCCTGTGCCCTTGAGGATGAGAATGAGAGGACGATGCCCGATTTGTGGGGAGTGCTTGGAGTTCGCCCTCAGCTCCATCAGCTCGGGGCGGGGAGTCTGAGTTGGCAAGTCTCCCAGGGGGAGCTGGGTGGACCGCGCCCCCGTTTCCCATGCAGAAGAGTCAGAGAAGAAGCGCCGGGGCCAGCTCCGCTGCTTTGGCACGGTCTTCGTTCTTCCAGGGGTTCTTATCCCCTCACACATTGCTCATAACAGCCGTTCTTAATATTGCTCACTCTCCATTCCTCGAACTGCCGGTCTCAGATTGAGCCAGAGATGCCCACATTTCTGCAGTGCCAGGGGCGGTGGAGTGGAAGGAGCAGCCAATTGGAGGTCTATTGAAGGTGGGGTTCAGGATGGGAGCAACCATAAAATAGGGCTGGGTAGAGATTCCTGAGCGGGGAGAGTAGGAGTGGGGAATTGACTTTCCACTACGCAGTTGAAATGTTTTCCAGTACAGTTTGGTTGTGAGTGGGAAAAGAGGTCTGATTGAAGGACTTGGAAACGTGATGTGGCTGGGTTTTTGTTTTGTTTTGAGAAGGGGGTGCCAATGTCACCTTTAAGGAGAGGTATGCTGGTAGAGGGGTAGGGGTATTGAGACTGCTGTCCTCTGGTGAGCAAGTGGTTGATGAGGCTGTCCTTAGCATGGAGATCCTCTCCTGGTGGGATCTTAAGGGGCGCCTCCAGTAGCCCCTTTGGGGTTCTTCCCTCAATCTTCCCAGTTGGAACTGGCACCTAGTACTTTGTTCAACATCCAACAAATATTAATTGGGCATCTACTGTAATGCCAGACACCATGCTAGGTGCTAAGTCTTCTGAAGGCAATTTAGGGCCATGGAGCACCTGAAAGGTACACACAGCAGACACCCTGTTAACAGATCCATTCCTCCTCCCCCACCACCAGCACCAATTTTGTTACACTGCTATTGGATTATGAAAATATCTGGGTCCACATCCTTTTAAATAACTGTCTTACCTGGATTCCAACCTATCCACTCTCTGCCACTAATAATTAGCCAGGCAGTCCCAAGGAAAGCTACCTTAAAAAAGTGTTTGAATGATTTCCTTTGGCTGTTTTCTAGGACTTTGCCCTGAGATGTGAGGAGGCTGCCTGGATTAAGAGGTACCGGGAGATAATGAGACAATGAATGGCACAATGGTTATTGAAGGCCAAGAATGCACTAGACACCCTCCACAATGAGAGACACCATCTCTGAAAGATAGAAGAATGGGCGTGGGATGAGGGTGGGGATGTGAAAAGGAAATCTCATCCAGTGGTATCAGGGCATGTGCTGCTGAGCTTGTCATGATGCCAGAACTGTGGCATGTATAAGGAAGGTCTTGCAGCTGGATAATAAGGAGGGATTGGATAGGCAGGGAAGGGCAGGCAGCCAGGACGCTGGGTCTCCTCTCTAGGTTGATTGCTGAAATCTTAGAGCTGGAAATAGTTGTCAGGGATTGCTTATGGGTCCTTTCCGAGCCACTGAGGACAGCAGGGTGAGAGCTAGGGGAGAGGGAGAGTAGTCAGCTTTGGGGGCAGTGAAGCATGGTGAAAACTCAGCAGGGCCAGGGAGGTGGAGGCCAATGGGGCTTTAGGATATGGGGGAGACAACTGAAGTCTTTCTGTGCCAGGGATACTGTACTCTGTGGCTATATGCCCTTGGATGAGTTGATATAGAAACAAGGTGTGGTTTCTAAGTAGTATGGAGTTATGTGTGGTGTGTGTGTGTGTGTGTGTGTGTGCTGGAGAGGAGGAGTTGGTAGGGAGCAGGGAGCTGCCTCAGAGTTTAGGTTCTGGGTAGGGAATTGGGAGAAATAGAGGAAAGGGAGTGGGTTCAGAGGGAGGGACAAATATATATTGCAGCCGCATGAAGTCACCATGTGTCCCCCTCTGGCTGCTAGCTCACTAAGTATAATTAGCTCTGGGGGACATGCGGTGCTGGCTCCCAGGAGCGTGGCACTTGAGATGGCCACCAGAGTAAAGAGTACTCAGAGGGGTGCTGATGCTGGGCAGACTCTGAGAGGGGGTCCTTCTAGAGGAATTTGCTGAACTGGGAGGGCCCTGTGGAAACTGAGAATGTCATGGGGAAATAGTATTGAGGAAAGGAGCTCTAAGCCAGCTTCATATGAAACTCCAGGGCTGGCAGAGCCTGAGGATCTGGGCTGCTGGCTCACCACTCACACAAGAAGCATGATGGCTGCCCAGCTTGTGGCTCTGCTTTCAGAGAGCGTTGGGAGCTGCAGCCCCACCTCCCTCAAGCACCTTCTGTTCCCCCAGGTGAAGTCAGTTCTAGTCCAGAGAAGCATCTTGCATGTCAGTCAGGGGTCGAGAGGCCTTGGCTGGGGTTGCCTCCTTCCCAAAGAGCTGAGGGAGAAACCATCACTGGTGAACTCGGTTGGTCCCTGCAGGTGGTGCTCAGCGCTGAAGCCCAGGATGTGCTGGAGACTGAATACTTGATTACCTGCTACTCCATATGTTTTCCTTTCTTCCAAGTAGGCTGTGAATTTCCTAAGGGTTTAGATTGTATCTTATTTGCCTTTTGTATCCATAACAAAAAGTAATCTACTGCAGAATAAGAAATCTACTCATAGTAATCATTGGATTGAATTAAAGAGGTCTATCTGCAGATCCCCTGGGTTCAGTGAAGCCTTGCAACTAGATATTTTTAACCAGGAGCAGAAGATCCTCTGGGCACCCAATACAGTGGTGTTACATTAGTGGAGGAATTAGATTCTATAGTCAGTAAAGGGAAAATTCCTAAATCTCCCATAAAGCATGGTAGGTGGTTTAGGTTTATATCTCTGAATAATAATACCAATGTACAGATACAGTATACATTATATAGTAATTCTAAAAATGTATAATGTATACAGTGATTTAAAAGAATACTTAGTTACAAGTATAATTTTGTTGCTAAGTCTCTGATGAAAATAGCTGGTTTGCAAAGAGACCTCTGTCACTCACTTGGGCTTCCCTGGTGGCTCAGTATTCTTTTCTGCGAAATCCCATGGACAGAGGAGCCTAGAAGGCTACAGTCCATGGGGTTGCAAAACGTATGACATGACTTAGCAGCTAAACAACAATTGCTCACTTTTCCCAGCCAGTGTAGTTTTATTTATTCTGATAAATTTATTCTCATAAATGCATGTCTGATGTGACTTCATAGCCACTGTCCTTTGATAGATAACTGTCATTTTAAAGGAGAGATAGGTTTCCATTCAGTTTAAGAAAAAACTTCCTTAAGACAATGAGGGCTTCCTCATTTAGTAGTGAGCTCTGTATTCCTGAAGGATAATCAAAGAAAGACTGACCTGTCAGGGATATTTTTGGAGGAACTCACTTCCAGCATGGCCTGCATGGCCTCAGAGAACCTTTCAAATAAGAACCTACAATTCCAGGTAGGGGCAGGAGTGGAGGTAGGCACAGGCACTGGATGATAGAGAGTCTTCAGTTCGGTTCAGTTCAGTCGCTCAGTTGTGTCCGACTCTTTGCGACCCCATGGACCAAAGCACACCAGGCCTCCCTGTCCGTCACCGAATCCCAGAGTTACCCAAACTCATATCCACTGAGTCGGTGATGCCATCCAACCATCTCATCTTCTGTCATCCCCTCCTCCTCCTGCCTTCAATCAGCTTCAGGGTCTTTTCCAATGTGTCAGCTCTTTGCATTAGGTGGCCAAAGTATCGGAGTTTCAGCTTCAACATCAGTCCTTCCAATGAACACTCAGGACTGATCTCCTTTAGGATGGACTGGTTGGATCTCCTTGCAGTCCAAGGGACTCTCAAGAGTCTTGTCCAACACCACAGTTCAAAAGCATCAATTCTTCTCACATCCGTATATGACTACTGGAAAAATCATAGCCTTGAGTAGACGGACCTTTGTTGACAAAGTAGTGTCTGCTTTTTAATATGCTGTCTAAGTTGGTCATAACTTTCCTTCCAAGGAGTAAGTGCCTTTTAGTTTCATGGCTGAAGTCACTATCTGCAGTGATTTTGGAACCCAAGAAAATAAAGTCTCTCACTATTTCCACATCTATTTGATATGAAGTGATGGGACCAGATGCCATAATCTTAGTTCTGAATGTTGAGCTTTAAGCCAAATTTTTCACTCTTCTTTCACCTTCATCAAGAGGCTCTTTAGTTCTTCTTCACTTTCTGCCATAGGGTGGTGTCATCTGCATATCTGAGGTTATTGATATTTCTCCCGGCAATCTTGATTCCAGCTTGTGCTTCATCCAGCGCAACGTTTCTCATGATGTACTCTGCATATAAGTTAAATAAGCAAGGTGACAATATACAGCCTTGACGTACTCCATTTCCTATTTGAAACCAATCTGTTGTTCCATGTCCAGTTCTGACTGTTGCTTCCTGACCTGCATACAGATTTCTCAAGAGGCAGGTCAGGTGCCTGGTATTCCCATCTTTTTAAGAATTTTCCACAGTTTGTTGTGATCCACACAGTCAAAGGTTTTGACATAGTCAGTAAAGCAGAAATAGATGTTTTTCCGGAACTCTCTTGCTTTTTTGATGATCCAGTGAATGTTGGCAATTTGATCTCTGGTTCCTCTGCCTATTCTAAAACCAGCTTGAACATCTGGAAGTTCATGGTTCACGTATTGCTGAAGCCTGGCTTGGAGAATTTTGAGCATTACTTTACTAGCATGTGAGATGAGTGCAATTGTGCTGTAGTTTGAACATTCTTTGGCATTGCCTTTGTATGGGATTGGAATGAAAACTGACCTTTTCCAGTCCTGTGGCCACTGCTGAGTTTTCCAAATTTGCTGACATATTGAGAGCAGCACTTTCACAGCATCATCTTTAAAGATTTGAAATAGCTCAACTGGAATTCCATCACCTCCACTAGCTTTGTTCATAGTGATGCTTCCTAAGGCCCACTTGATATCATATTCCAGGATGTCTGTCTCTAGGTGAGTGATCACACCATCATGATTATCTGGGTCATGAAGATCTTTTTTGTACAGTTCTTCTGTGTATTCTTGCCACCTCTTCTTAATATCTTCTGCTTCCTTTAGGTCAATACCATTTCTATCCTTTAATGGGCCCATCTTTGCATGAAATATTCCCTTGGTATCTCTAATTTTCATGAAAAGATCTCTAGTCTTTCCCATTCTATTGTTTTTATCTATTTCTTTGCACTGATCACTGAGGAAGGCTTTCTTGTCTCTCCTTGCAATTCTTTGGAACTCTGCATTCAAATGGGTATCTTTCCTTTTTTCCTTTGCTTTTCACTTCTCTTCTTTTCACAGCTATTTGTAAGGCCTCCTCAGACAGCCATTTTGCTTTTTTGCATTTCTTTTCCTTGGGGATGGTCTTGATCCCTGTCTCCTCTGCAATGTCACGAACCTCATTTCACAGTTCATCAGGCACTCTATCAGATCTAGTCCCTTAAATCTATTTCTCACTTCCACTGTATAATTGTAAGGGATTTGATTTAGGTCATATTTGGTTTGGATCATCCTGAATGGTCTAGTGGTTTCTCTATTTTCTTCAATTTAAGTCTGAATTTGGCAATAAGGAGTTCATGATCTGAGCCACAGTCAGCTCCCGGTCTTGTTTTTGCTGACTTCATCTTTGGCTTCAAAGAATATAATCAGTCTGATTTCAGTGTTGGCCATCTGGTGATGTCCATGTGTAGAGTCTTCTCTTGTGTTGTTAGAAGAGGGTGTTTGCTATGACCAGCACGTTCTCTTGGCAAAACTCTATTAGCCTTTGCCCTGCTTCATTCCATACTCCAAGGCCAAATATGCCTGTTACTCCAGGTGTTTCTTGACTTCCTACTTTTGCATTCCAGTCCCCTGTAATGGAAAGGACATCTTTTCGGGGTGTTAGTTTTAAAAGGCCTTGTAGGTCTTCATAGAACCGTTCAACTTCAGCTCTTTCAGCCTTACTGGTCAGGGCATAGACTTGGATTACCATGATATTGAATGGTTTGCCTTGGAAATGAACAGAGATCATTCTGTCATTTTTGAGATTGCATCCAAGTACTGCATTTCGAACTCTTCTGTTGACTATGATGGCTACTCCATTTCTTCTAAGGGAGTCTTGCCCACAGTAGTAGATATAATGATCATCTGAGTTAAATTCAGCCATTCCAGTCCATTTTAGTTCTCTGATTCCTAAAATGTCGACATCCACTCTTGCCATCTCCTGTTTGACCACTTCCAATTTGCCTTGATTCATGGACCTAGCATTCCAGGTTCCTATGCAATGTTGCTCTTTACAGCATCGGACCTTGCTTCTATCACCAGTCACATCCACAACTGGGTATTGTTTTCGCTTTGGCTCTATCCCTTCATTCTTTCTGGAGTTATTTCACCACTGATCTCCAGTAGCATATTGGGCACCTACCGACCTGAGGAGTTCTTCTTTCAGTATCCTATCATTTTGCCTTTTCATACTGTTCATGGGGTTCTTAAGGCAAGAATCCTGAAGTGGTTTGCCATTCCCTTCTCCAGCAGACCGCATTTTGTCAGAATTCTCCACCATGACCCTCCCGTCTTGGGTGGCCCTACATGGCATGGCTTAGTTTCAGTGAGTTAGACAAGGATGTGGTCCATGTGATTAGATTGGCTAGTTGTCTGTGGTTGTGGTTTCAGTCTGTCTGCCCTCTGATGCCCTCTCTCAGTGCCTGCCATCTTACTGGGGTTTCTCATACCTCAGACGTGGGATATCACCTCTCAGCCGTTTCCCACTCCACCGCCACGCAGCCTCACTCACTGCTCTGTGGAAGAGGATTTTCCTATGTTTGGCTTCGAGGATAGCTGCTAAGAGGAAGGTCAGGCAAGGAGTCTGGCCTGGGCTCTTCCTTCAGGAGTGAGCATTCTGGAAGACTTAGTGGGTGACTGCTGCCATATCTGATGCCCTGGGCTTGGGAGGCTAGGCAGTGAAGCTCTGATGGTTCGTGGTAAGTAGAAAGATGGGCTGAGCCTAGTTCCTTGCCTTGAACTCACACTAGGCCAGTTGTGGAGTACCCTAAAATTTTGGTCCTTGTTTGGGGCAGAGCACACGAACAAGTACAATTTTTTTTCCTTCATTATTATTCTCATCCTTCCGTCCTTTCCCTCTCATACATTCTCACCGAAGTTCAAGACCACATATATACTTATACTCTCTCATGATCAGCGATATGCTTTCACGATCATGCACGCATGCAAAACTCTCACGGCAGCTGTATGCTCTTATGAACATACATACTTTCATGACTCCCAGATGCATTCTCATGATTGCACACACATGTATTTTCATGACCAGTCATGAGCCCTGACATATACTCGTGATCACACACATCCACACAGTCTCACCATTTTACATGCCCACTCATCTTCTCTCATGCACATGAACTCAGGACCCCATTCTCATGACCATCCTCATATACGTACACATACACACAAGCACATATCTCTTTCAATATTATACATGGACACCACAAATTCTCATGACTACACTTACACACTCTGTTGTGTGAATACACATGCCTCCCCCCACCATATTCTATTTTGTATCTGCACATACCCCCAACCCCACACACACTTTTGTGACCACCTGCAATGCACACTTTTTATTGTGCTTATATTTCTCTGGGCAGTTCTGTGTGCTCTGGATCTTTCACACCCCAGCATCTGACAGTACACCCTTCTGATGTTCCTTATTACCCCTGGACAGTTGTTTTCTGCTATGTAGCTCCCTACTTCTTTACTGACTGAGCCACCAGGGTGGACTGAGGACATATATGTGTTAATCACTGGCTCTGATTAGCAGAAAATGGTTGGGGTTACTGTGCTTATGATGTAAATTCAGCCGAAGCCGGTGCTATGTTCAGTGGTGCAGCCTATCTTAACTTTTGTAAATAAATTATCTCTATTAGACATTTGGGGTTTCCCTGGTGACCCAGTCGGTAAAGAATCCAACTGCAATGCAAAGAATCGAATGCCAGTTCAATCCCTGGGTCAGTAAGATCCGCTGGAGAAGAAAATGGCAACCCACTCTAGTATTCTTGCATGGGAAATCCCATGGACAGAGAACTGTGGTGGGCTATTGTCCTTGGCGTCGCAAAGAGTCAGACATGATTGAGCAACTAAAGCACCACCATTAGACCTTTAGAGTGTGGCCCCCAGTGTGTCCTGTGTAGCCTTCCCAGGTCATGTTCTATTGCACTGGTGTGCCGCCTCTTTGAGAGAATGTGTGTTTATTTTAGCAGAAGTCTCTGTAGACAATACTTACCAGAAATCCTCTAACCTCTTGTTAGACTTGGAACCCTTTGATACAAATGAAACCTTAATCCGAAATCCAGTAAAATTCACAGATTTGGAGTTGATGAGATTAAAAAAAGAAAAGAGAGTTCAGAGCCCTTTGCATTTGTCTTACCTCTTTCCTCTTTTTTTTTTTTTTTCATGCCAGGCTGCCCTGAAGGTACTCTATGAAAAAACCCAGTTTGCAAACACCTGGCTTAATTTAAATGGATAGCTGTGATGGCTGTAACTGTAGTTACCTTAGAAGTGGGCTGTTTTGGAGATGTACAGAGACCTGCAGGCCTCCTTTCCGCCCCAGCCTCTGCCGTTAGTCCCCCCTGGGTGGTGACAGTGAGAGTGACCAAGTGGCTCGACATGCCGGGGCAGTGGCATTTTATATCTGAGTCCTGGTGCCTGAATTCACTGTCC
This sequence comes from Bubalus kerabau, assembly GCF_029407905.1. Lineage (NCBI taxonomy): Eukaryota > Metazoa > Chordata > Mammalia > Artiodactyla > Bovidae > Bubalus > Bubalus kerabau. Next base: position 54,671,138 of record NC_073628.1, read on the forward strand.
TGATTTGGACAGCAAGTTCTTTGCTTACCCAAATGATAGGCCATGTCTTAGTAAGAGATGGCTTATAATTCACTCCTGTGGAGCAGCTGGAGAGATGGGCTTCTGCCGGGGTCCAGCCCCAGCTGATCCAGGGTATTCGAAGGAGAGACGGCATAGGCGAGGGTCAGGAAACAACTGCTTAATTACACTTTAATTAAGGATACAAAGAGTAATAGAATGAGGATAGCTCAGTAGGAAAATTCAGTGGAGAAAAGAAGCTGAGTAGCTTGGTTTACGCGGGAGACCAATAAAACTTCAAGACAAGAAGTTTGCACCACTTACGTAGGCCGCAGGCGTCCTTCCGTTCTCCCGAAGGAGAGGAGACACTGAGGCCTCCCTGGTCGGATCTTAGAAGCCCAGGCATAATTAGCAAGCATGGTGGGTTCTGCGCTCCAGATGGAGACTCAGCCAGAATTTGAAAGAGAGAGCGACATGGGGAGACCAAGTTTTGGTGAACAAGGCCCGCACTTTATTTTCCAAAGTAGTTTTTATACCTTAAGTTATGCATAGAGGATAATGGGGGAAGGGGTGGAGTCATGCAAGGACAGCAGTTCCTGGTCCTAATCGAAGCCAGGCTTTCAAACTTATTATATGCAAAAGTTCAGGTGATTGACATCATCTTCTGGCCCGGAGGCCTGTTAACATTTTAAGAAACTTATTTTTCTCTAAAGGTGATTATTCCAAAGTCAGGCACCAGCCTCCAAAAAAGCAATGGACAAAGCTGCATTTTACATTTCTATACACCCATTATATCAATCAATACACTGCCAAGGACACAGTAGGTAAGGAGTATGGAGACTTAGCAGCAAACATTGGCCCAACAAGTGAAAAACCCTTCACCAATACAATTTCTAATCAATCTTTTAACTACTCAAAGGAATCTGTGTTTAGGCAGTTTAGAACATCTCCTGCCTCTCACAGTTGGGAGGCTCTGAACAATCACATGTGGCCGGAAAAACCTATTCAGGCAGGCTAGAGGATTTCCAAAGGAGTTTGTAGGTTAAACACTGTCACACCCAGGAATTATTAACTGGAGCTATAAGCTAACTCTTTTTTCAGAGAGAGGTAGTGGGGGACAGGCCCCCGTAAAGTCAGAGGTGTAGGTGAAAGCACAAAGCAGAAAGTAGGCAGACTCTGGTTTGGGGGGTAGATGCTCGAGAATTTCCAGGGGGACTCCTGAGGCTCGATCCCGCCTTTGCGTATGCCGAGCCTCCTTCCTCATGACCTTTGTCATGGGCGGAATTCCTCACTCTGGCTCCCAGCAGTGATAGAATTCCAGTTGAGCTATTCCAGATCCTGAAAGATGATGCTGTGGAAAGTGCTGCACTCAATATGTAATATACACTCAATATGCAATATGCCGGCTCCCGGCAGGCTTCACAGGTATGGGCCCAGGGGAACCTGTGAGATAGAGCAGCCTCTTCCTGTGTCAGCTGACTATGCCAGCATTCAGAAGTTGAGTGTCTTAAGCGGGCAGTCAGCGCTAACCTGTGCTTGAGTAGCATTTTATACTTTTCAGAACAGTTTCCTGTCTCTTAACTCCTTAGACCCGCATGACAACCTGTGAGATCACTAGATCGTGTTACATGTTACGGCTTTTATTTCCCAGATTTGGGAACCTGAAGTTCAGAGAGAGGAAGTCTCATTGCTGGCCCTTTAGAGACCCAGAGAACTGGATGCTTTTGAAGGGATTTGTGGCCAGCAGTGAGAAAGTATCAATAAAGCTTTTCCAAATGTTTTTTTCCTCTGGGAATGCTTCCTCTAGCTAATACAGATTTTTAGTTTTCTTACTGTATTTGGAGTGGGCTCGGCCTCGAGATGCTTCAGGAGCCTGAAATGCTAAGAATTAACACTTACTGAGTGTTTGATGGACACTGATGTCAGCACTTTGTGTATGTTATTGAACTCTAGTAATTCTCACATCTGCTATCTGAAGTGAATATTATTATCATCCCCATTTCACAGATGGAGAACCAAGGCTCAGAGAGATTAGGTTTCTTTCCAGAGTCACATCAGTGCTTAGTGGAGGAGCCAGTCCATCAACTTGCTCCAGAGTCTGCCTTTTAAGGCAGGAATGGCCCCCATCTTGCTGTAAAGAAGTTTTAATTTTTTAGAGGGCAAGATAAGTTTTTTCTATTTTGAACTCCCCTTCTTTAAAGTGGGTCAGGGATGGACTTCCTAGAATGACTCTCTCACATGTATCTACTCAACTCTGTGTATGTCAGGCCCATGGTAAGTGTTGGAGACTCCAAAGATAATTAGGTTATGGTTCTCACTCTAGAGTCTTCAGTTGAGTTGATGTGCCACAAACAGAGGAAAAAGCTGTTCTGGGTCAGTAGAAGGGCCAATCTTGTGTGTGGAGGGAATCAGAAAGGTTCCATGGGGGAAGTGGTGCTTAAGAAGAGCTTAAGGGTGATCAGAAGTTCTGTAGACTAATATGGAAAGGAGACTAAGGCAAGCTGGATGAGGTGCTAGAAGCTCGTGAACAATAGGTAGATTCTGGGAGCTTGACAGTGAGCAGAGACAAGGAGTAGCAGGGAAAGGGGGCTTGGTGGGGCTTTGGAGAGGGGGCTGAGTGGGGGCAAGTCTTCTTGGGGGTTTGAGCTGGATCGGAAGAGGAACAAGGGGAGAGGATGGACTTCTGCATGAGAGGGAAAGAGAGGTGGGGAGCTGGACTACGTTCCACTGAGGGGATGGTGTCTGAAAGCCCCAGAGGGAGGAGGCTGAGGGCTCAGAAGAATGTCTGCTTTTGTAGTTCCTGTGGGAATAGGGAATATGGAGTGGTGCAGGAAACTCAGGCAGTCTCCTTACAGCTCAGTATAGAGCCAGCCAGGGGTAGGGGGAGAGGTTTGCTTAGGTGGTGGATGAGGCTCTGTAGGCAGGTCACTTCCAGTGGGGACGTGGCTGCCTCGTGACCATGGTGCCCGCTGTGCAGAGGCCTGCGCTCGGGCTAGAGGAGGGTTGGTGGAGGAGGGCTGAGGCAAGCAAACCCTTAGGCTGCCGTCTCCTGGAAAAGGGTGAAAGGGGCTGGGGCCCAAGTGCCTTGGCTTCTTGGAAGAAACAGGATGCCTGAAGGAGTCGTGTCCACTCCCCTCTCCTCCATCCTCTACTCTTTGGAGTCAGACAGACTGGAATTGAATCCTAGCTCTTTTTATTACTAGCCACATAGACTTGATTGCATGACTTGTCTCAATTCTCAAATCTGTGAAATGAGAAGAATTGTGTCTTCTTTGCAAGGAACTGGAGAATTAAAGTTACCATGTGTCAACTGACACCACAATGTCTGGCACATGGTAAATTCTGAATAAATTATAGCTGCTTTCATAATTGTTACTGTTTTCCTAGATGACTCTCCCCCATTTCCTCAGGTCTTCACTCTTCCTCCAATTGGGTGGTATCTGACCTTCCTTTATTACCTCTTTACTCTGAGGTAAAGGGGCTCTCACCTTGAAGCTCCCCCTTTGCCTGGCTCTTGGCCCACTTACACTTGGGCACAGCTCCTGGAAGCTTTGCCCTGGCCCTTGGGCCTCTATGGAAGCCAATAGCTTTGTCCTTGCTGAGCTGTCTTACCATGGTGGGGCCTGCCATCTGGTAGGGCGGTGGGAAGCCAGTCTGTGTATGTGTGTGTGGTCAACCAGAGCATCACATCCAAGCACCCATCCCTCCTGTTTGTTAGGAAAAGATGGGGGTGATTTTTAGGGAGCCAAAGAGGTTTCAGAATCTGCCTCTCCTGTATTCATAAGTGCAGAGGCCTGCTTTTCATCTGACCCTCCGTGTTCACACACACACATCAGCTCAGCTGGGGACACTCCTCTCTTGTGTCACAGCCTGCCCACACTCCTCACCGCCACAGCTCCTCATATATGTCTGCTTTAGGGGCTGGTGGCTTTTGACCTGTGAGTGTTACTTAGAAATTGTGCAGGAGTTGAGGCTTCTGCTAGGTTGAGATGATAACTGCACTATTTAAAGATGGCCATGGAACCAGAAAGAGCCAGGTGTCCTGATAGGGCTGTTCTTGAGCCCCCGTCTGCTCACCACACTAGTGAAGTTTGTGGGGGCAGCTGTAGGAAGTCCTGGACAGTCATCTCAGAGGCATCCGCCTGCCATGCACCTCTGGGCGCATCTTCAGCCTGCTCTGTGGGATGCCATTTCACTAGGGGGAGTGGAGTGGCTACCTGGCTCTTGGATTGGAAGGAGCCTGGGGAAGCGATGATGGTACCAAAGTCAGCTTCTCCATTGCCAGGATGACTGGGAGGATTTCGGTAGGCCAAATCAGACCAAATGTCCAGCACGTCACTGTGGGCAGCCTGAGATCCTATGTTCCCTTCCTGAGAACTTCTCAACCCCTTTCCTAGAAGGAACCATTAAAAACTCCAGCCACAGGCCCACCTTTGCCCACTACTAACATAATTCAAATTCCCCTACAATCATGGTATGCTTTCTGCTTTCCCAGGCTCTTTATCTATGGTGTCATCCCCCTGAGGTGGGCTGAATAAGGGTCGTGGGTTCTGTCTTACAGCAGAGGTCTCAGTAAGTCAAGACAAGCCCAGGATCACCCAGCTAGTCTGTGGCAGAACTGCAGCTCAGGGCTCCAGAGTCCTAGCTCTCGGCTCCTTCCTGTGCGTTATGCTGCGGGCTGCCTGAGCTCTGCCGGACTCAGTCCCTGTGCTCCTGAGCACAGTGCTCTTTTCCAAAGCACAGCCTTTGCCACAGGGGCCCCTTCCCCAGACTGACCTTCTCTTTGGCTTCACACTTCTTCTTCGGGTGGGGGCAGGAGAGTGGGAAGGGATTGGGCTTGGCTGTTGATGAACTTAGAGAGGTATGGTGGGGCCACTAACCACTAGATGCTCAGCCATGTCTGACTCTTTGTGACCCCATGGACTATAGCCTACCAGGCTTCTCAGTCCATGGGATTTTCCAGGCAAGAGTACTGGAGTGCGTTGCCATTTCCTTCTCCAGGGGATCTTCCCAACCCAGGGATCGAACCCAGGTCTCCCGCGTTATACGCAGACGCTTTACCCTCTGAGCCACCAGGGAAGCCAGTGGCCTTTAAATCACAGAGTGGAGTGTTTCAGGTGAGGAGGGTGAGCGAGTCCGAGCAATTGCTGTCATTAGCATTAGTGAGACCACTGCTCTGGCAGGACTGGGGCAGTAGCTCCTCCTGTCTGCTCCCAGCTACTCTGTGGAGCAGGGATATTGGGGTGACGTAGGGTGCAGACCAGGGTGCTACTTTTCACCTCGTGGGATCCCACCTTTTACAGTGGCTATCCAGTTTGGAGAAGGGCTCTCTGGGTCAGATTTTGTATCCATTTTCTGTGTCTGGGAACATGTGTATGTCCTAAGGCTCCAAATCCTGTGTCTGCCAGTGTACATACATATGTGGGCATGTGTGTGCATATACGGGCACACCCACATGCTGCCTGAACTATTGGGTCCTCTGGGAATGGCCGTGGCTGTGGACTTGGGAGTTCTCCAGTTAGTGCTCTGACTTTTATCTCATCTGGGCCCATGTTTCTCCCCTGCATCACTTTTTCTGTCCCCCATTCCTGGGGGCTGGGGAGGGTAAGGGTGAATTCGGGTAGAGGCTTGGCCCTTTTTTGGTTCTCCTGCTAGGTTCAGCCCTGCCACAGGGTATCTGACTTCCTGTGTTTGACTTTTCACTTCACACTGGGTCCAGATGCTGTCTGTCCTCTCCCTGACTCTCCCAGTCTGCCAGCAGAAGGGTAGACAAGAAGCTGTCTCTGAGTTTCCCAGATGTAGAAGGGGTAAGGAAGGAAGGAAAGCACCATTTATGAGGTTTCTCTGAGTCCTTATCACCACGCTGGCTGTCTCACATCCCATCTCTCCTAGAACAGGAGCTTTGAAGACAGCTTCCTCTGAAAACTGATTAGGTGGTAGCCTTCCAGCAGTGAGCAGGGAGACCAGAAGCTGATGGCAGGCAGAAATCCCTAGCTGTTGGCTGCCTTCCTCAGTTCCCTTTCCTTTGCTCTGACCGCTGGGCATCCCTGTGCCAAACTCAAGGTGTTACTGCCAGGCCGTGCACGTGTTAACCACCCTAGCCGGTGGCTTCTGACAGTGCTAGCATTAGGCAACGACTTGGAGGGAGAAGATTCCCAGACATGAGCAGAGGCCCCCCTTGGAAGCCCTGCCCTAGGAGGGTAACCCTCCCCACTCCCCGTCACCGATCCTTCACTTCATTCAGTCCCTGCTCCAGCCCATAGGAGGCAGTTCATGAGTTCAGAGTGGAAGCCTGCTGTCTGCCAGGGTTCAGGAGTAGGGGATGACTTGATCCAGAGACTTCCCTGAATGACGGGCATGGAGCAGATCAGGGTTCTCTGCCTGCCCCAGTGTCCAGCCTGGGCCTTGCCAGGTAGCCATGTTGTACCAGGGGTCAGGGTAAGAGCTACTCTGTCCCTGTTTCCTGTGACCCCAGAAGTCTATTCTATATGGGACTCATATCCACTAAGAACTCTTTAACCCCTTCTGTACTCACCCTGGCCTGAATGTGGAGGAGAAACCTATGGTGGGGTAGGGACCCTGTTTCTCCTCCTCCCACTTGCACAGCCCCACTTGGGAGGACTCTGGCCGCTTTCTGGCTGCTCCCTTTCCACTTACTGAATCATTTCTATATTTGGCCAGCAAGCCATGTGGGTGGGGGAGCCACTCCACTGCGGCTGCCCTTCTGACAGCTGGGGGTGGAGAAAGCTGGCAGCAGAAGCTGCAGCATCGGGCATGTGCATTTCTAGGGAGAACTAAGGAAGGCACCATCTGAGTGAGAAAACCCGGAGGAGGGGCCTGCCCAGCTCCTCCCCCACGCTCCCACATTCTGCTCCAGGTTCCTGTGTTCTCTGCCCTCACCCATGCCTCCTCCTCTGCCCTTCTCTGCTCAGCTGCTTCTCACAGTAGTCTCTTCTCCAACAGACCACGGCCCTCCAGAAACGATGGTTGTCAGTGGACCCAGCTGGGACTCTGCCAGGCTGCAGTGCTCAGTCTAAGAGAAGGGTCCTCTCTGAGCCCTACTTGCTCCACCTGTCATGGCCACACTCGGCTGCTTCCTCCTTGTCTGGGGACACAGGGTACCCAGCCCCAGCCCAGAGAAGCTTAAACCAGACCCTCTCACTCCGTTTCACAGGGGCACTCTGGGCACCAGGCCCCTTTCAGACTGAGACCAACTGATGCCATGGAGAAGCCCCTGCCCACCTCTTCACTCACTTGGTACTGCCCACTGTGAGACCTTTTCACTGAGACCCCCGGAGGTGCCAACCCTGTGAGCCACTCCCCTGTCCCCTGCCCAACCCCACCATGTGTGAAGTGATGCCCACAATCAACGAGGGAGACCCCCTGGGGCCTCCCCATGGAGCCGATGCTGACGCCAACTTTGAGCAGCTGATGGTGAACATGCTGGATGAGCGGGAGAAGTTGCTAGAGTCCCTTCGGGAGAGTCAGGAGACTTTGCTGGCGACACAGAGCCGGCTCCAGGATGCCCTGCATGAGCGAGACCAGCTCCAGCGCCACCTTAACTCTGCCCTCCCCCAGGTAAGGCCTGCCGGTCAGCATCTCTCTCCTCCCCTTCCCCTCACCCAGCCCAGCAGAGCCACACCTTCTGAGCCCTCAGCTCTGCATCTGTGAGCATCTCAACAGATGGAACTCACAGAGCATTTCCTCTCCTTCACCTTGTTTCATAAAACCTTTCCCTGTTTCTCCCAAGCGCCTCAGGCTGAAACTGGCTTCACCTGGAGAAAAGGATGGCCTTTGATGCAGGAAAGCCCCGCCTTAGTGGCCAGCTGCAGTGAGCCCAGGCAGCCAGCAGGTGGCAGCCGGTACTGGGCAGGACGCTTCCCCTTGGCTGCTCTTCACCAGGGTCTGTTCTTGGAAGTGGTGGGTGGGAACCACAGACAGCGAAGATGGGAGAAGCTTTAGAGACAATCTAGTTCACCTCTCATTGCATGGATGAGAGAAACAGGAGGCATCCCGTGGACAATTATAGACAGAATTGTGACACCTCTCTTATTCTCCTCCGTCAACAGAACTAGCAGCGATTATAGTCACCCTTTATGGCATCTTCTGTATGCTGAGCACTTTGCGTGGGGTTTCCCTCACAGAATTCTCACAGCTGTGAATTTGGTGCTATTATCACCATCACCTCTATTATACAAAGGATGAAACTCAACCTTGAGGAGATTGGTGAATTGCTTCTGAAAGCCCTGCCAGTAGGGGAGCTGCCAGGGTGGAGGAGGCAGCCCTGAGGAGCTGGAGTGCTCCTCTGCCCCTTGCACGTGGGGAGAAGGGCCAGAGCGGGCAAGGTTCCTGCCCAGGCTTCAGAAGTGTCTGCAGGGCAGAGTATTATGATGCTTTCTAGATGAGAATATGGAGCCCTGGTGAGGAACTGGGGTGAGAGATGGGCCCATCCTATGCCCACTGTGTTTGGAGCCCTGAGCAAGCCCTGGGATGAAGGAACCACCTGCCTCTAGGGAGCTCATACACTAAAAAGGAAATAGACAAGAACCCAAACGACAGGAAGAGTGTGGAGGAACAGAAGAGGGGCTCCAGAGGACTGTTAAAATCATATCAATGATTAAAATAGGGGCCAGATCATTGATCCTCATGGCAGCCCTTGAGGGACGACTGTATCTTTTGGATTAGACATTCAAAGGGGTTTGGCATTTTGCCCAAGATCACAAATGGGCAGAGCTGAGAATTGATCTTAATTCTGCTCTGGGAGCTTCACAAAGGCAGGGATTATGTCTTTCTTGTTACTGTGTCTCCAGTGACCAACACAGGAGCTGGTACATGGTCAGCACTCCCAGAATTTTGTTCCAATTTTCAGTGGAAGGAAAAAGCCTTCCACTAGGAAGACCCCAAGGAAGTGTGTCCTTTGCAATGGACTTTGAAAAACCAGGTGTTAACAGAGGATTGGGAGGGAGGGAGAGGGAGCCCACTGAGCAAAGGTGTGGACTTTACTAGTGATTGAGAACAGCAGGTTACTCAGGTTAACTAGGTCTTAGGGTGTTTGGAAAGGAACTGTGAAAGAGAAGCTGGAACCAGGATAAGAAGTTTGTATTTAATGGTGAAGACAACATTGCTTTGGGAGATTACCCTGGCAACAGTGTGTCAGATGGTAAGAGCTGGGGAGGGAAGTAGGAGGCACACTGCGGTGGGAAGACTAGGCAGTGACTGAGCCCGGACAGGGTGGGAGAGCTGGTAGTGCCAAGTTAGGAGCTCGGAGCATGCCGTCAAGTGGTCAGGTGTGTGTGTGGGAGAATGTCTGCATGCCCACGTGTGTGAGCTGGATAGTGAAGCCGCATGAGGCCAGGCCTGGCCTCCGGGATGGGAGCTGCTTGACTGCTGTTGCCCGTGACTTTGAGAGAAAGGCAGGAATCATGAGCAGGGTCCGCGTCCGAGGCTTCTTAGGCTCTGGCATCTCTCTGTGTCCCTTGTCTCTTCCCTGTGTCTCTTGTCCCCTTGGCCTGATATGGAATGATGAAAGGTGATTGCTTTGAAATTCTTCCTTCAGTAGTGATTCTGTGCTGTGTGAGAGAGACTGCAGGTTGGGATGGGACTGTAGCCACTGTTCAGTCACTCCCAGACCCTGAGCATCCACAGAGTTTGGACTCCTTAACTAAACACCTTTCTGGAATTAGTTGATGTCTAATTATAAATAGATATGATAGGCCTGGGTCTGTGGGGCCAGCCTCTCACCCTCTGTTCTTGACCTCCTGGAGGAGAGTGGGATGGAAATGTCTTTCAGAGTGTCTGGGCCTATCATTGTGGGAAAAGACCCCTCAAAGGGATACTTTATACATGGGCATTTGGCAAATCCAGGACCAATGCCCTGGCATCAGGCCCCAGGATGGAGCGAGCTGGGATCCTAGAAGCCAGAGCTGAAGCCACATGGCTGATTCAGCAGATCTGTACACTCTTGTTTCTAGGTAGGGTGGGCCCTTCAGTCATCTCATTTCTTTCGCTACCTGAAACTTGCAAAACTCTGGGAAGGGAGTAGAAAAGAGCTCTCCAGAACACTCACTTCAAAGCCCCCTTCTCTTCCTTCTTTAATATCCATCGATCTCTGCTTGGACCTTACTAACAGCAAACCAGAAGTGAAACTCCCCTCCACCCGCTTCTACAGGGAAATGTGACTGGATTGTTGGAGAAACAGAAATGCAAAATGGGAGGGGGGCATAATCAGGTTATACTGGTGGCTGGAGGAGGAAAGAATCACAGAGCACACTTGGTGACTTTCTCACTGTCATATCCAACTGTATTCCCTTGCATGTACTTGGAATGCTTCTCCCCTCTGGAGAAACATATGCTAATAGTATGGATGGATAGGGCTTCCCTGTGGCTCAGCTGGTGAAGAATTCACCGGCAGTGCAGGAGACCCCAGTTCGATTCCTGGGTCAGGAAGATCCCCTGGAGAAGGGATAGGCTACCCACTCTAGTATTCTTGGGCTTCCCTGGTGGCTCAGGCAGGAAAGAATCCACCTGCAATGTGGGAGACCTGATTTTGATCCCTGGGTTGGGAAGACCCCCTGGAGGAAGGCATGGCAACCCTCTCCAGTTTTCTTGCCTGGAGAATCCCCATGGACAGAGGAGCCTGGCGGGCTACAGTCCATGGGGTTGCAAAGAATCAAACACAACTGAGTGACTAAGCACATGTGTATGGGTAGGGATTTTTCTGGGGACAGTTGGTGGAAGAAAGGGACAAGTGACAGGATCCCACCACTCACTGACTTGGGTGTGCAGGATACTGTGTAAGTGGTGGATCCTCAAGCACTGAGGGGCCTTGGGGATTTACAGGAGTTTACCACCTTAACCCGGGAGCTGAGTATGTGTCGGGAGCAGCTTCTAGAGAGGGAGGAAGAGATATCAGAGCTCAAAGCAGAGCGGAATAACACGAGGGTAAGTGGGGTGACCTGGTGTGTGTTTGTGCTTTGGGGGGTCGGGGTGTATGACCGAGGGAGCAGGCATGGCCAGCACATCCAGCCCCATCCTCACCTCCTCTTGCCTTGTCTTCTGGGATGATAGTCAGTGTGTTCAACCATCAGTCCTAGGCTTTTCACCTCTAGTTGGGGGATCGTGGGAAAGTCAGGATCTTGAGAGAGAGGCTCGGGCAGGTCTGAAGTTGGGGCAGTGCCCATTTACCCACTTGGGAGTATTTCAGCATTCCAACAGTGGTACACACGGCAGGGCTTGGGTTTGCTGGGTGTTTGTGTGGGCCATGCTTATAGCCCCTGGGCGTAGGCTCACAGTCCTTCCTTGCACCCTCGCCTTGTCTCTGCCAGTTGCTTCTGGAACATCTGGAGTGCCTGGTGTCCCGCCATGAGCGGTCACTGAGGATGACTGTGGTGAAGCGTCAGGCCCAGTCACCCTCAGGGGTCTCCAGTGAGGTGGAGGTGCTGAAGGCTCTCAAGTCACTGTTTGAGCACCACAAGGCCCTGGATGAGAAGGTACCTAGGCTAGCCGACAGCCTGCATCCACCCCCGATGCAACCATGGGTACAATACAATACAGTCCAGTCCACCCCCAGTCTCTTCCCTGGAGCCTCCATGCATCCCTTCTCTGAGATTTGTGTATCCTCTGTTTAGGGAAAACTGCCTTCTAGCTTCCTAACTGGCTTACTCCTACCGTTAGTCCAATTTCCAGGTCCTTCCATTAGGTGCCCTCTCAGAAATTTGCCTTTTGGTAGGTCTTTCTCTTTGCCTCACGCTCAGTGATGGTAGACCAAGCCCAGGCTTCTCCAGCTCAAGTCCAGAGGGTCCCTGTTTCTTTCTCCATCTCCCCTTTCCTTGGGCAGGTGCGAGAGCGGCTCCGGGTGGCCCTCGAGAGAGTGACCACTTTGGAGGAACAGCTGGCGTGTGCCCACCAGCAGGTAAGCTACTTTCCCTCTTTTCATCTGGAAGCCATGGCTGGGTTACACCTGTTCCCAACTCCGGTCCTCATCAGACTTTTCCCTCCTGTCTTAGCTGGAGATTGTTAGCTAACATGAGGCATCTGTCTCTGGGAGGTGGGGGATTTGGAAGGTCTAGAAGGTTCTCTTCTCTTTGACTCCCCGCAGGTGTCTTCCCTACAGCAGGGGTCAGGGGTTCGGGATGGAGTGGCCGAAGAGGAGGGGACTGTGGAGCTGGGATCAAAAGGCCTGTGGAAGGTGGGTCATGGGGAGCTGCACAGAGGGGGCACGTCTTACCCCAGACGGGGTGTGGGCCCAGCCCGGCTTTTGTGCAGTAAAGTGACTGCTTGAATTAAATTTGGAGTTTTCTCCAAGGTTATCATCTCTCTTTCCTTCTTGCCCTTACCCCATCTGCAAAGAAATCTGCAGGTTTTTCTTTTAGTGCCCAGTATGTATGCTGGTAAGCATGTAACTGAATTGTTAGGAGCCATCTATCTAAGAGATCGCTTCTCTTTCTGAGCCTCTGTTCCCCTAGTCATGGCCCTCTCTAGGTTACAAGAGACTGAAATAGCAGGTAAAACTAGAAATGATTGCTTTTCAAGAGAGACACAGGAGAGTGAGGGTGTTTGATTGTTGTTTGGCGTGAGGTCCTGGAGCTCAGAGGACGAAGGGTGTTCCTGGGACATGTGCTCTGGAGCTGGGGCAGAGCTGTGGCCTGCTTTGGATGTGCTGTCCTTCTGCCCCCCTCCCCAGGGCAGGGCAGGGAGGGGGTGCCTGATGACTGACTGAGAGCTCCCTGTCTCTGGAGGAGGACACAGGCCAGGTTGAGGAGCTGCAGGAGCTTCTGGAGAAGCAGAACTTTGAGTTGAGCCAGGCCCGGGAGCGACTGGTCACCCTGACAGCAACTGTGGCTGAACTAGAGGAGGACCTGGGCACAGCCCGCCGGGACCTCATCAAGTCGGAGGAACTGAGCAGCAAACACCAGCGGGACCTCCGGGAAGTGAGCAGGGGCCTGGGCCTGACGCTGTCTTTCTGGGTGCAGGCCTTTGGCACTTAGGAAGGCAGCTGTTGGATGTTGTGGGTATTGAGGGAGGGCCAAGCAAGGGCTGAGGAGTGTGAGACTGAACGCTCAGGGGGTCCAGTGTGGGGAGGAGTGGTGGGAGGGATGGGTCAGGGTCAGAAACTGGTAGGGGAGTCTGGAGGAGACACAGCCATTCTGGTGTGGAGGCACAGACAGAGTCGGGGCGGGAAGAAGCTGATGCCCTTCTCCGGCACCCTCTCCTCTCCTGCTCAGGCTCTAGCCCAGAAAGAGGACATGGAGGAGCGGATCACCACCCTGGAGAAGCGCTACCTGGCTGCTCAGCGTGAGGCTACATCAATACATGACCTCAATGACAAACTGGAGAACGAGCTAGCCAATAGGGAATCCTTGCATCGCCAGGTAACTCCTGCATTTGGGGTTTGGGGGCATTGTACTCGACCCTGGAGGTCCTGATGATCATGCTTGACCCTCCCCTTGGTGGCCCAAGAGCCTCTGAAGTACAGCAGGCCACCTTGGGAGAGGGAAGTCAGGTGTCTTTGGGTATCCTGGAATGAAGATGATCCCTGGCCTGTCACCTGCTCTCTCCTGAAGCTAGGGGTAGGGGATGCTTCAGTGCTCCTTCTTGACTCTCCTTCCCACCCCTCACTCTGCTAGTGTGAGGAGAAAGCCCGATATCTGCAGGAGCTACTGGAGGTAGCCGAGCAGAAACTTCAGCAGACAAT